>NC_092520.1:32313000-32616700 GCF_037038585.1 Patagioenas fasciata
AGAGCAAAGTTGGTGGCAGAAGAGAGCAGGGGGAAACAATACACCACAAACATATTACAAAGAGGGAGAGCGGTACATAGAGATTTCAGATACGGATCAAAAGAAACCTTGATACAGCTGTTTTCTGCTCTAACCATGGCCAAATAACAGGAAATTCCTGCTGCACGGTAACAAAAGCAGGTTAATGTTGACCAGGAAAAAACATCTGTTCTGTATATCAGCTTAGAGCAAAACGTTACAGGCTTATCCTTTTAAAAACCATATTTTATTGAGCAATATAGTCACCGCGAAGTGCAATACACAATACCAGTAAGATATAACATTGTGCTTCATTTTGTTTTTCACCTTGAATCTTTCCCAACTTTAAGCACAATTTTTCCCTTATCTTTATCATAGTTTGTACATCTTCATTTAAAAGGTTCTTCGTGCAGCACTGTTTGACACAAGCAGAACAGACAAACCTTTAACCAGACTTAGCTCCTGCCTCTGATCTAAATAGGGGCAGCCTGGTCTCACCATGCAAACATCTGCAAACTCTGTACACACACCCAGGACTTCTTGCTTTGATTCATCCATTCATAGAATCATTTCGGTTGGAAAAGACCCTTAAAATCATCAAGTCCAACTGTTAACCTAACACTGGCACTAAACCATGTCCCTAAGAACCTTATCACAGAATCACAGAATGTTAGGGATGGGAAGGGAACTCGAAAGATCATCCAGTCCAATCCCCCTGCCGGAGCAGGAACACCCAGAAGAGGTTACACAGAAAGGTGTCCAGGTGGGTTTTGAATGTCTGCAGAGAAGGAAACTCCACAACCTCCCTGGGCAGCCTGTTCCAGTGCTCGGGCACCCCCACTGTGAAGAAGTTTCTTCTCAAATTTAAATGGAACCTCCTGTGTTCCAGTTTATATCAATTTCCCCTTGTTTTATCATTGGCTGTCACTGACAAGAGCCTGGCTCCATCCTCGTGACACTCACCCTTTACATGTTTATAAACATTAATGAGGTCACCCCTCAATCTCCTCTTCTCCAAGCTAAAGAGACCCAGCTCCCTCAGCCTTTCCTCATAAGGGAGATGCTCCACTCCCTTAATCATCTCTGTTGCTCTGCGCTGGACTCTCTCCAGCAGTTCCCTGTCCTTCTGGAACTGAGGGGCCCAGAACTGGACACAATATTCCAGGTGTGGTCTCACCAGGGCAGAGTAGAGGGGAAAGAGAGCCTCTCTTGACCTACTAACCACCCCGCTTCTAATACACCCCAGGATACCATTGGCCTTCTTGGCAACAAGGGCACAGTGCTGGCTCTGGGTCATCCTGCTGTCCACCAGGACCCCCAGATCCCTCATCTATAAGCTTTTTAAACACATCCAGGGATGGTGACTCCACCAGCCTGTACCAATGCCTGACAATCCTTTCTGTGAAGAAATCTTTCCTAATATCCTATCTGAACCTCCTCTGGTGCAACTTGAGGATGTTTCCTCTTGTCCTACCACTTGTTACTTGGGAGAAGAGACCAACACCCTTCATGCTACAACCTCCTTTCAGGTAGTTGTAGACAGTGATAAGGTCTCCCCTCAGCCTCCTTTTCTCCAGGCTGAACAGCCCCAGTTCCCTCAGCCGCTCTTCATCAGACTTGTGCTCCAGGCCCCTCACCAGCCTCATTGCCCCTCTCCGCACTCTATCACCCCGCTGTCTCGCTCGCTCGCCGCTCGCCGCAGGCGAAAGGGGCGTGACCACACGGGCAGTGGGCGGGGCCTCCCGGGGCGGCAGGGCCCGGCGCGGCGGCGGTGGGAGCAGGCGGAGGGGGGTGCGGCAGCCCCGCCGCCCGCCCGGCATCGCCTGTTGCAGCGCGGTTCCTGGCTGGTAACTATTCCCTAATCATTATAATTAACGCGTAATTCGTTATTTAATTATTGGATAATTTATTGTTATTATCATAATTATTTTCATTATTAGCATTATTATTATTTCCACCCCGGTGCTTACCTAGAAAAGAAAAAAAAAGAAAAGAAAAATTAAATTGAACCCTGGCCGCTCGGACGGGAGGGGCCGGGGAGAACGGCCGGTGACACTGTCCCCAGGTGGCGGAGGCTTAGCGGGTGCTCCCGCAGGGGGTGCGGGGCCTGGGGAGCAGCTGAGGGCGTGTGTGGAGCTCTGTATGGTTAACATACATCCCCCGAGGGGCTAGGAACGGGGCTGCTGGTGTCACACTCTGCCTTAGTACTGCAGCACCCGCTGGCTGGATGGGGTAGCAGGTGTAAATCTGATGTTTCTTAAAGCGAACTGGGTCGAGCTGAGCCAAACCTCTTCAAATTAATCTCGGAAATATAATTACTTTCAGAAATAGACTCGGCACTGCCGTCCTGGTTCAAGCAAACCGCATTTGATCAAGTATGAGAGAGATCTTGCTTGGGTATAAAGAGTCTGTTGTAAGTCACTTAGAAATGTGGGATAGGGCAGAGAGGGGACTGAACAGGACAGGGAGGGATGGGACACCGAAGTGGAGGCAGTTTTAGCATCTCTGTTACCTGAAAATGATCTCATTTGGTTGCATTTAGGGACTAATGAGTAGTCTGCATCTGTGTTACGTGAACACTGACCACCAAGCATCGTTTTCTATGTCAAAAACTGCTCTGCTGATACATTCAATCGTAGTATTTATTTATTTTTTAAATTCCTTTTTGTCCACAGGGTCCCGCTAAAGACAACTTCTTTATAGTGGTAATAGTTTTGAGAATTTCTGAAGGGCATTTCCCTTGACTCACTATGGAAATGAAGAAGCTGGTTTGCACGTTGCAGATGACTCTGCTGTTTGTCCCTTGCCTGCAAGGTTAACGTTTTCCTACCAGGCTGGCAGCAATCAATTCCCCTCTCTTGCCTCCACTTCTGCTCTTCCTTTGCACGTATTCCACTGCAGAAAGTGAGTGGAATAGGCTGAAGGAAAAATTTGGATGTCTTTCACAAAAGAAACTGGGTAAATGAAATTAAAGGTATGGCTGCAACGTCCATAATGAATGCCAGAGGGGAATTATTTATGTAACAGGCCAAGGCATTTACATTTTTTATGTAATCATCATAGAAGAATCAATATCATGCCCGGGTGATTTATTTTATCATTGGCTTTTGTGCGTAGCAGTGCGAGATTCAAAGCAAAACTTCACAAAGAAGAAATACACCTTACATGTGTGCCCTGCCAAGTCGCGAAGTCTGCCCCATTAGGCTGTAAGCTCGTTTGGGCAGCTCTGGTGTCACTGTTTTTGTGTAGTAGTGACAGTTGCATGTCCACCAAGGTGTGTCCACCCACCCTGGCACCCCTTTCCATGGGAGGCAGAACGGGGGTGTTCATACCTGCCTTTGGGTTTGGAGTTAGGGTACAACTAGGGTGAGCATCCAAATCTGGGAGCCCAGACACACTCCTGAGTCTCCTGCTCAGATGCAGGCATGTGTTACTGAAGATGACACCATGAGGAAGGCTAAAAAGACACTCGAAGGATCCCAGAATCCTCCTACTGAAACGTTTCTTGAGTGGTGAAATACTGGGTTGCAGTCTTCCTTTGGAGATAAATGGTTTTATTGAGGTTTTATGACTGGCAATAGGGATAATCCAACAAACCCTTGCCAAAAATTGTAGTTTTTCTTCACTGGAGCACTGAATTCAGCAGGATTAGTAATTTCACCAACATGCACAAAGCCAAGTGTTTGGTAGGTGGGATGTTGTGTCGGCCTGGATACAGCAGGTGATGGTACTGTGCTTGGGCTTGGCCAGGTCCCCTCTGCCAGGCATCTGCTGGCCAAGGTGGTAGGAGACGTCCTTCCCACAGTGCTGTCTCCTGGCTCTGCAGCAATGTCTGCATGTCTGTATGGGCCAGTGCTAGGTGGTATGTGGATCCCAGACTGAACACCCGACTTGTTAAATACCGGAGTGTGCTTTAGGGACCCAGACCACCTGATGGTGCAGAGTGAGGCTGCAGGTTTTGCATCCTGTATTCTGCGAGCGGGATGAAATTTTGCTTTTACAGGGGCCCCTGGTAAAACTTCTCCAAGCTTCAGTGGGATTGTTTGTTTGTTTGTTTGTTTGTTTCCTTTCAGATGAGAGGAATGAGGTAGCCTTTGTGTTTGCAAGATCAAGGCCTGACTTTTTGTTTGTTTCAGCATAAAAGACAGTTACAAGAGCTGTGCTTAAAACACCATCTCACGCAAAGGTTTGTGTGAGTTCTCACTGGTGGGGAAAGAGCCTTCTTCCATTTCCTGTTCCAGACCCTTCCCATGGTGATGGCAGGAGCCGTGACAGCAGCTGTGCGGTGGCACAGCCACCTGAGTGGGTGTCTGGTGTGGCAAGACAGGTGGGAGTGATTGTGGCCCCAGATCTCCAGCAGTGTCTGGCACTGATCTCCATTGGTGATCTCTCTTGGGTGACTGGCTGGATGGTGCTTCCATCAGCTGCATCCAAAATTATGCCTCTCTTCCTTTAATGAATGTTAAAATGTACTGATTGTGAGAGAGAAGGCCAGCAAGAGTGACAGTCCACTAATGGAGTATGTAATACATCTTATCTTTGATTTAGAAACCAATATGAAGTTCAGATGAAACTCCCTTTCCCACACCACCACATCATGTGGTACTTTCTCACATCCCATCGCTGTCTTTATGACAGACCTTCGGTTCCTGAATTTTCCTGTGTACAACTCACACTTCGTATAGCCCTTGCTCCATTAAAGGTACAATGCTAAAAAAGAAGTCCTCAGATGACTCAAACCTTCTAGTCACCCATGCAAAATCAGAGAAAGAAGCAACAAGGAACCACAGGCAGGGCCATGTTGGGAGCATGTGCTGGGAGATGAGGAACTCAGAGGTAAACTGCTGCTCCTCTGCATGCACGTGTGTAACCCGTACAACTGCTAAATAACCAAACTTATTAATTTACATGTTATTTATGAATTTATTTTGCAGATTTAGCTCATGAAAATATAACCAGTCATCAGAAATTATATTATTTTCCTTGTATCAGAGAATCCATATTTTTGGTTTTGATGGCTGGATGAAATAAATAACAATTGCAATGGTGTGGGTTGCCAAAATCGAATGATTTTCACCAAGAAGCAGCTAGGACCATGCTGCTAGTCCTCCTACTGACCTTTAGTATTGGTGACATAGGGAGCACACAACTGGAAAATTCACAAATTGGTAATAGCATTACAAAGCGGACGTGAGGGATGGATTTCTAAATTGGTGGCATACTCTGCAAAGAAAACATCAGCTGCTTTTCTTTCAGTGTTTTGCTTTTCTCAGACTCTCCATGTGGGCAGAGACTCTCTGGAGAGTGCCCAAGCAGAGCCCCTGACCCAGTCAGCTCTCAAGAGCCCTGAAGTTGGTCGTGCTGCGTGCAGGTTTAGGGGCCTGAGTCAGATACCTGGTGTTAGGGAGGGGAATAATCTCATGTAAACATCTGCAGTCTGTAGCCTTCCTCTTTTCTTCCTACCTTACCCAGTGACCTGGTGACCCTTAGTATATACAGTGCATTAATTTTATTCTCTCTTACAGGAAGACAGCTAGTCCAATTTCCTTCTCTCTTATGGGATGATAGCTAGTCCACTTAATCAGCATTTTCAATAAACCTAATTTATTTTTTAATCTGCTGTAACCTTATTTAATCTGTTTCTATTGTTATCATCCTTATAGGTTTTTTTTAAGAGTTTTATTCTGAATCCTTAGTTAACATTTTCCTAGTTTAAAATTAATCCTTGTTGGTTTTCATTATTGAACCTTCAATATTTACTCTTCCTTTCCTGTTGTTATATTTTAGCACTAGTAGACATTTATTAGATTCTGAATGTACGCCCTTGACTACTACCATTTCAGGAAGCCACTTAAGTTGTTTTGTAAGGTTTTTTTCTTTAAAAAAAAATCTCCAAAGAAGATCAACACAGTTCATTTTGTTCTTGCAAGGCCTTATCTTGCAGAAATTGAACCGTTTTCGCTGGGAAGACTCATATGTATGAGTGAGGCAATCGGGTATGTTTTTACATCAGAAAAGTTTCCTTCCTCGTAGCATTGCATTTTAATTTAACCCACCGAACATGAGATTTGGGGGGATGAATGCCAGAGGTCCCTTCCGGCCAGCATAGCCAAGGTCTCTCTCAGCCTGGTTAAACTGGGTACCACAGTATGAAAAAGCGTGGTTAAAACCCTAGTGTTGAAGTATTTGTTCAGCAGAGTGGCAGCACATGCCTTTCACATCACACTTATATCAGCGAGTCCAAAAGGTTTTCAGAAAAGGAGGCCAGCATAATTTCTGGAATTGATTTCCCCAAAGTTAAAGCACTGTAAAACTGCAGAAAAAGAATATTTGTTTCAGAGACCTGAGTATTTTACAAAATGTTGTTGTTCCTGTAAGCAGAATTTCTTTCCCCATTATAGTTCCTGTCACTGTGCTGTTATGTTGCCTAACCCTGAAATGAAAGCAGTTTTGTTAACTTTTTACAAATGCTTGTTGTCATGTTGGGATTGAATTGCCCACCTCTCTCAGGGCAGAAAAAAACCAAACCCTACCAAAACAAGAAAAGTTTCATTTTCTTGTGTGTACCAGTAAAAGGGAGCCAGGGTGCTGGGTAAGAGTGGAACTGAATGAAAAAAAAATTCTGAAAAAAAAACAGAGTAATTTTTTTTTAATGATAGTTTTTTATGGTCATAATAACAAGGTTAAATAACAAGGAAAAATGGAAACCCCAGTGTCTGCTTTTAAGCAGAAGTCCCAAGTTGAATCACTGAAGATGTACCTAAAAATAGTATCTTTAGAAGCAACTTCTTTGTTTCATGATTATGTAAAGATAAATGAGAACATTCTCTAGTTTTTCTTTTATTACTTATGGGAAGAACTGAAAAGATGACATTTCAGTGTGTCTTACAGACAAATGCTTCCTTGCATTTACGAGAAAATAAATAAAATAAATATAAGAAAATATATCAAAATCTTTCTACAAACTATACAGCTTTTACCCTACTTTTAAATTCAAAAGCATCTGTATTCCTAAGTGTCAGCAAACTTTTCTAGCATTTATTTCCTGTTGTTTTGTATACAGTCCTTTGTTGCCTGACATTCTGTTGAAAGAAATATGAAATACAATTTGCAAGATTTTTATGGTGAAATGTTGGTAATAGCGCCTATTAGTTAGCTTTGGCAGGCTATTTTTCTTCCCTTTGCAATATGTTTGCTGTCTTTATGTACAGACGGGTGTCATGAATTTGCCCCTCAGTTTTTTCCCCTGTGTATCCATGCCAGAGTTTTCAAAATAAAACGTAGATTTCAGATTACCTAGTTTAAGGCATGGAAAAAATAGAGCAGTCTCTAGAAAGCACTGAGCAGCTGTGGTCAGAGAGCTGTGCTGTGCTCCTCTAGGTCCCAGGGAAGAGGATGCATCCAGGCTTTCTGGAAGACCTTTAGACCAGAAGTTCATGGAAGTCCTCAGGTTCTGGACCTCAGAGTTCACCCAGTTCCATGCAGGGTTAGAGAAAACAGCAAAGACCACACAGCATAAGTGGAAATAGCTTGAATTAAGTTTTGCAGGCACAGTGAGGCCATTTGCATGTTAGTGATTTGATCAGCTTGGCTTTAATGAGCAAAGGTAATCAGAACTGTGATAACACAGGAAGTATGAACAGGGTGACGCGATGAGCAACAACAGAACATTGGGTTTTGCCTATGAATTAAAATGAAGTAGTTTATGCATTCTTTAAAAAAAACACCTTAGTTTTACCTAGCAGTTCTATTTTAAAATGCCCAGCTTGACATTTCTCCATGAGCATGCTTACCCATTGGCTTGGACCCTGCTCATCAGGGGGGGTCCTCACCAACCGCTCTGTTGTAAGGCTAGGCAGAGTAACTCCTAGCTTTGATGAGCTCCACTTGCTAAAAAGATCAAAAATCAGAGGCAAGCATCCCCCTCACCAGGTACCCAAAGCCAAGTGCCTCACCAAGCCTACTGTTGGGGTTGCCTCCATACAGAAGCCATCCCCGAGCTGGGGAATGAGCCTGCTTGTACCTGGTGGGAGAGGCCTGCGATGCCATCAGGTGATAAGCCTGGGAGTATCTGCTGCCTTTGAAGTGGTGCAGTAATTACACAGACATCAGATGGACAGATGGGGTGAGTGGACACTGGGGCAGAGGAACTAACACTGTGCTGTTCCCTTCCTGACAAGCTGGGGTCATCAGCCACTGAAGGTCTCCCATGCTCATGAGACTGGGTTTCTCAGAACTAACACCAACCATAAACTCTTTAAAAAGAAACTGTCTTCAAATACACGTCAGTAGGGAGCCTGATACTTGCAAAAGGTGTTGGAGTTTAGGTGGTGCTAGAGGTGTCAGTATGCGTAGGGCATTTGGAACAAATAATTAAAAAAAAAAAGTCCTCCAGAGAGAAAATAATGTTTTGCACATTTTGCCTCTTGATGATGGTTAATGTTTTACAGGATGAGGCAGTGATCAGTTTCTTTATTGTTATATTGCAAACACAGTTCTTATATTGTCTGTTTTCCTGAGAGATTTCTAGGTCAAGAAAGAGATACCAAAGGAGAAATACTTCCCAGAAAATGAGATTTATAGTCATAAGAGAAGGAAAATGTGCTTACTAAAGATCGTTCAGATCCACCTTTAATCTCCTGTAAGTAACAGGATGACTGATACATTTTACACCTGATTTCTAGTATCAGAAAGATTTTAAAAAATTGTTAATATATCACATTTTTATAAGAAATAGCACCCTTCCCCTGCCTTCTTTTCATTTTGTGTGTTCATTCAGTTAAAAAGGCAGTGCAGGTTTAGTGCTGTGATACACCAGTAAGCCCCGGTATTTTTGTGTGGATGCTACACACATAAAAGAGAAAACAATTTTTAAAACCAATTCAAAAGCAGATGTCAGGTGAGGACTGGCATTTTACACCAATTTTCAGATAACCCCTGCTGGCTGTCCTTGCTGCAAAGTTGCGGGTGTCCAAGCGTTTGCCTTTGTCTGCAGTTCTCATTTGCATCCCAATGTCCAAACTTCATCAACATCCACTTTCACAATTACATGCCTCACATAGACAAGCAGGAAGTTGGAAGAGGAAGGACTGTGCGATGGTTAGACCACTATTTCAAATCATGGGCGATCTCTCTCAGATGTATATACTAAAAATATGTCTTTTCTAAATAAGATAAGTAAAATACATTAGTCAGTGGCAGCTCAGTTGCTACCAGCATTTGAGCCAGGTTCTTTAGGCAAACTCAGGTATTTCTGCCCTGCTCTGCTTTCAGTGTCTATTTACCCTTAGTTAAAGGCGTTTGTGCAACCAATGGTAATCAGAAATCCTAGCAGCTGCAAGACAGGTGTCCCATTAGGCTGTAACCACCATGGATCTGCCATGTATTTATCATCTCATCCTTCCTCTCACAGCCTTTCTTGTGGGGAGATTTGAGGCCTCTCCTGTGTTGTCCCAGGTGCACACAACCCGCGCAGTGGTGTGTCCCAGAAATGTTGGACAGAAACACACAGCCTTTGCCTAAATTCTGACTTATTTTGCAAGGGCATGTAGGAGGACATGCAGAAAATATGACCTTTAATAAAAGCTGGGGTTTGTGGCTGCAGATAACCTGTGTGCTGGGAAGGAAGGGAGACCACAAAACTTTGTGGAAAGGCTGCAGAGCAGCTGATACACAGGCTTTTACTAAATGCATAGTAATTTTTCTCTCATTCACGAGTCAACATCTCTTGGATCCTTTGCTGGAACATAGCCTTGGGCATAGAGTAGCTGGAGCATCATAGTTCACATGCCAGCTGTCCTCATGGTGCCTTGTTCCTGTGGCTGTGGCCAGAAATGCACCCATCAAAGGTGCGTGCCTGTGCTCTAAGTAGAGAAAGCTCTCAGTACTGAAATCTCACTGGGATGTGGAAATACACTTGCTTTTAAAATGAAAGGCAGCAGCTCTTCAGCCTTAGAGGAAACAGAGATTACAACATACAGCTGAAACTACTGAGGAAATGTAAAGAGGCTGAACTAAATGAGGTGGTGGATGCCCCATTCCTGGAGACATTCAAGGCCAGGATGGATGGGGCTCTGAGCAACCTGATCTAGTCGTAGATGTCCCTGCTCGTTGCAGGGGAGTTGGACTAGATGAGCTTTGAAGGTCCCATCCAACCCAAACTATTCTGTGATTCTATGGTTCTAAATCTAGTATTTGCAAAGGCACCTGTGAACCCTCTTGTTTAAACGTGATTTGCTAGTCAGAGCCTGCAGCATGCTGTTGAGGTCGCACTTAGAGTATCAGTGTGCTGCACAAGAGCATGGTGAATCTTTGTGAAATGAGTCAGGACAAAGTTGGTTTGTAGGGGTTCATTGCAGGCCATCAGAGACACCCCCCAGTTTTCCTTCTTCTTCCTGTTGCAGGAACAGCTCACGTGCAGAGGAGGGAGAGGGACCAGACCAGCTGTTGGGATTTTCTTTAGTGTGAAATCTTTGTGTGAGTCTTCTATAGTTTGGCTGTCTAGTGTTTCTGATGGCTAAAATGCATATTTCGTTACACACTACTCAGTCATGTAATATATAATGCTGTGAAAGCTGAAGAACATATTTTGTTATACTAACAACTTAGATACTTTCCACATGAATCCTTAAGAAAGGATTTAGAGTTACTGTTGTGTAGGAAACTCATTGCTGCTCATGTGAAGCTCATAACTCACCAGGTAGGAAAAGGCAAAGAAATGCCTGAAGGAGTGTTAAACCAGCCAAAGCAAGTTTGACCAGGAGGCAGACTGCTCCTGCCACTCTTGACACTGAACCCTCTTTCCCTTGAGCTGTTCAGTGCTTGTGCCAGTTTCTTATCTCAGTCTCATTCCACTTGTCCTGTGTGCCTGTCCTTCAGCCCTGGCAAGCAAAGGGGTGGAAAATAAAAATTGAAGATGGTCCTTCTTTCTTCTCCCCTCACCCTTTGCGGCTGTCTGAATGATGGTGGTACAGCAAACCATCCTTCTGTCTGTCTCTTATATCTGATTTCTCTTACCTCCCTCCCTGTCTCATCTGGGATAGTTCAAGCCCTTTGGGGAAGCTTTTTTTCTTATCTTCTGTCTTTCTTCATTCCTGGAACCACAGTGCCCAAAGGCTCCAGGAACTCTTGTAGAAACCAGCTCTAGGAACAAAGAAAACACCAAGATGCAAAGGAAAAAAAAAAAGCTGAGTGCCCAGGAGGATTCTGGAAGAAAAATTCCTGGCTGCATTACTCATTCCTCTATGCAAACCTGAGGTGCCAGGGAAGATGTTTTCTGGCCAGCACATCACAGCGACTGAGGCCATTTTCATCCCTGAGCAGTAACATGGCTCATTGTACCTGGTCCTGAGTTTTGGAGTGGACTTTATGGCCAGTTTGTACATATTGCCTATGGTAGCACTTGCCAGGCATGTCTTTGCCACCAGCTTTGGTGGGAAAATGTCCAGGAGAACATGACTGTCAACATCGGGGGGATGTGTAGATACCCCTGCCTCTGGAGATCTGCAAAGGTCTCACATTGCAGCCTCCTTGGCTCAGTCCTTGTGGCCATGGAGCATGCAAAACACTGCCAGCACTGTGAGGTGTCAGAGCTGTGGGAGGACACCATCTCACACTGACAGAGCACCAAGAAATCCTACTGCTCAGGTGGTATTTCTGGTGCCCATCCCTCCTCTGTGTGCCCTCAGTTAACCTCTTTGAGGTGTGCAGAGGAGACTGAGGCAAAGAATAAGCTTCCCTGAATGGCTCTCAGCTATTTGAGAAGCTGGTCTGGCTCCATCCCCACCCTGCCTATGGACCATCAGCTTTCCCCCGTCCTTGCTGCTGCCACAGGACAGGCACCAACCCCCCTACATGCCTGTGTCTGGTCCTTGGCACAACTTCAGCTGCCTGGCCAGGGCGAATGATGGCAGGGCTGCTGGCCATGCCTCAGACAGTTGTCTGCTTCCAGACAGTTGTCCGCTTCCAGGTCATGGCATAAGCTGGCCAGTGGTATCATCTGCAGAGATTTCCTTTGTCTTGAATGTGTTCAGGGGTCTGTGTCCCCACAATGTGGAATGATGGCATTTGCCATTCATTCATTGCATGCAGCACTAATAAATATCTGTCACAGAGGCACCGCGAGGTTGGTTTAAAGGACAACAGGGTCCAAAACAACTTTTATTAAACTGGTGAGAAACAGGGTTTTAGCACTCCAAAAGTGACTTAAATACAGGTTCGAGTACCAGTTGAGGAAAATTATTAAGAGACAGCAACTAATACAACAGGCGGTCCACAGCGTGCATGCACGTGGCTTCTCCAAAACAATACCAGAGCCGTCTCTGAGTCCAGGAGGAGTACACACTTGCCTGAACACAGTGCGGGATTATTTTAAAGAGATACACGCACTCATAGTGAGTACGGAAAGTGTACACTCGCAATTATGTGAGGGTAAATTTATGATACACTTGCAATCCTGCGAGGGTTAATACACGTGCAAATGCACATGGAATATTACACGTGCTTATGTGGAAGCACAGGAGGAAAACACACTCGCGATTGTGCAAGGAAATAATTTATACACGTGCTCGTATTGAGCACGGAAAGTTACACGTGCTTATGTGGAAACACAGGAGGAAAATACACCTGCGATTATGCGAGGATTAATTTTACATGTGCTCATATTGAGCACAGAAAGTTACACGTGCACGTGTGCATGGAAAGTATAAATACACTCGCAATCCTGCGAGGAGAAATTTTACTCACACCCGTGGCAGCAAGGCAAGCGGGGTCTCCATCCCAGGGAGAGGGGCTCTCGGCGGCAGCATCTCACTCGTGCTCCGAGAGACCCGCGACAATGAGCGGAGTCTTGATGAGAATCCCGTTTTTTATAGGCTGATCAGATCTGTTTGTAGGCATTCCAGAAGCTTCTCTGCACCCCCACACCGGCTGTGGGGTGCCCCTGAAGCCTCCAAACATCCCCCACACTGGTCACAGGTGCCCAGCAGCTTACTGGCGCCTCGGCACTCCCTTCTCCTAATGGCCCTGGCCAGGGTGCTCTGGGGCCAAACAAAAGAAGCTGTTAGCCTCAAACAGCAGAGAGAGAGGGAGATGTGCCTACTCCTTCCATACTGAAGGAGGGAGGGAGAGAGAGGGGGAGTTTGCATCCTGCCACAATATCAGAGAAGTAGCTAAATGGATCTGCCCAAGGTCATCTCCAAAGCCAACCTGCTCATTGGCACAGCTGTATAACGAAGGGTGGAAAGTGGGCAGCAACACTGGCTGGGAGCGACACTGTCCCTTTTGGGGTTTCGGATTAGGGGATGGGTTGTGTGCTCTTGCTCCCTACATGTCAGTGAGTGCCTAGAAAAATGGACCTCATTGTTGACTTGGGGCTGACCTGCAAGGATTCTGTGGTCTGTGCATTTATTTAGCGGGATGCAGAGCTGAATATTGTCAAGCACTATTGATCTTTGGGCTGTTTATATGGGGGGTTTCTGGGCAGCTGCCTGGAAGAGTTTGTTCTTTTTCTGTGATCTGGAAGAGCAAAGAAGGCGCTGGCTGGGATTATTAGTGTGTCTGTCACTTGGATAGCAGAGGGCTTATCTCCTGGCCCTGCCCTGTGGAAGGCCTTGGTTTCTAAATTCCTAATGCCACTGATGAACATACAAGATCATTACTGTGGTGGAGTTTTCATTTGCTACCATATTGTTTAACATTTCTCTTTCCCCTGTGCCCCTTGAATGCTGTGTTAAAAGAGTAATTAATATTTGTTTTAAGTTTATCTGTCTTTTAGGTAACACTAAAGCTAATGTTTTGTGCTCCTTTTCAAGAACAGTTGTTTAGGGGCTTTTCTGAGTCTTCTAACATTTGAAAGCATACCTGATGACTTTGCCTCATTGGCTTTCAGTGTACATTAGCCATAGCAGCACAGAAGATGAAGCAGCTAAGTGAGGATGAGGAGATGAGAAACTCATCTGCTTGTCTAAGGATGTGCTCTGTCTGTCTACTAGCAGTGATATGTATGATACCCACTGGTAGCAACACAAGCAACTTCTGTGTGAGCAAACTCATGCCACATGATACACGTCTGACACTTCACACTAAGTACTGGCTTATGAGTGGTGGATTTTCCATTTCTCTGTGTTCCCTCAAAGATCTTTCACTTTAAGCAGTCAGCAAAATTAAAGTCTAGTTTTCTCTTTTACAATATGTGTCTTCCGTATGATTGCTAACTTAACTATTACTCCAACATAGAGGTTCTTCCTGACCATATTTTAGTCAGGTGCTAAATACATTGTTTGCTAAAATTTGTCCAGGCTGCCTCCAACTTTTGCTCAGGTGTGCAAAGCCTCACAACCTTGGCCACCATTTCTGTCAAAGCCCAGCTTCTGCTCTGTATAGACTTCTATAACAGAATTGGAACATATCTTTGGAGGAATACCCTTCAATTGCCTTGCAGAGCTTATTGACATCTTTCCCGCCTTATCTCAGCTGAGCTTCCAAGGGGTGTCAGTGCCAACCACTTGGAGAGGAAGGTGAAAAACAAATGCAAGGAAAACCTTGTTTTTGCTTATTTGAGATAAGCAAAGCTGATACTGAAAACATGAAGGAATCATAACTGGGATTTTGTGGGGTTTGGGCTGATGCAGAATTACAGCTAAGACCAGCTGCAAGTGGTATTCATGATTGCTAGCAGGGAGAGATGGGCAGAAATGTCTCCCCATTCCCAAGCTTTTTCCCGTCATATTTGTCAGTTTATGTATGTCATGGATGGGATTCATCCCAAATACAGGCTCTGACTCTGAGGATTTCTGAATAACCATGTAAAAAAAACCATCTACTGGGACTAGATTTGTTGGGAAAGAGTGTGGTCTTGTCTGCACTCCTTTTCCAAAAACACAGATGCACCAGGTAAGAGTTTGTTCGATTCAGGACCTTTGTGGAAAACCTGACCTCAGATACATCCTGTGTTTAATTTCCATACTAATGCCTCATCCCTCATCTGCCAGAGGGTGATGAGCCCTCCTGAGGCAGAGCCAGAAGCAGAGCTGGGTCTGCAAACACACCTGCAGGAAGGCTTGGAAATGAAATCCCCTTGGTTCAGGCATTTGTTGTCCAGATTCTGTGATTCTATACTGAGATTTTTTTTTTAATGTACTGTAGAAAGACAGCAAGTTCCTCCAAGGGCAAGCAAATTCCTCTCCCAACAAGAAACTAATAACTGCTTGTATGGGTTTCTGAGCAGCAGTTTCTGTGCAGAATTTCAGGATGTTGACCCCCCCGGCTTGGAAAATGCAGGTGAGAGGCTTCGAAAGAAGTGGAGCTTCTGAGCTGAATACCCTTAGAAATATTATGAACACTGGTAGAACAGCACCGTGTGAACACAAGCAAGCAGAAACAACTAGGGCAGGAGTCAGGGAGTGAGGAAACATCAAGAAGAAGTGAGAGAAGGGAAAAAAATACAGAAAATGTGTCAAGGGAAAATGGAATAATAAAGGGAAACATGACAAAGGAAGAGGAAGAGATAGAAGAATGTAACTTTTACGGAAGCTGAGTGAAAAAAGCAAAAACAAAACAACAAAAAACCCCAACCAAAATGAAAACAAAACAAGAAAACCCCAAGCAAACAAAAGCCACAAAAACAACTCACACCAAATAAACAAAACCCCAAAACAAGCAACCAACCAACCACAGAAAAATAAACTAAAAGTAAAGCAAACAGCCTAGGAGGTAAAAATTTTCAACATTTAAAAACATATTAAATCAAAACATAATGATAGATTGTACAATAAGGTATGTATGCAACATGCCTGCATGATATTTTGTTCAGTCCTACAGGTGTTTGTATGCAGATTTCTGTCTGAATCCAAAGCAAATTGAATTATTATTTCCTTGGCAAAAAGCCACCTGTGCAGAATTTGTTCAGGAGAGCAGCTTCATTTATAATTGTGGGGGATATTTTCCTGCTATCACATCACTTTGCAGCAGAAGACAGGTACTTGAAATTTTGGCAGTGGGTGGTAGCGCCTGTGCTCCCAGCAGAAGAGCTTTATCTTTGCTGTGACAGCTGCCCTGGGCACATGGTGGAGCCTGGTGCTCACATATTGGACAGGGGCGGGGGCCTAGGGAAGCCCATTTTACTACCAAGCCCAAGCCATCTACAGTTCATTCTCCAAATATTGAGTGAGAATGAGGCTGTTAAGTGTAACAGATAAATGAGAAGATTGGTTAACTATGACACAGCTTTTGCCAGATTCAGATTTTCAAAAATGATGACTTTGTTTCCTCCCAGCTTTGCAAAAAAACCATAAAAACATTAAAAATAAAACATCTGTTCCATTTGTTTCTCCATGCTTTTTACTCCTATAAGCCTCTGGCCCACTGAACCATCAAAGTCACATTTTCATACTTTCCCCCCCCCCAATCACAAAGGTAAAATATTTCCTTAAAGAAAATCAGAGCAGCTGGGAAACAGATTTTGGGTTGAGTCAGGGTCTGACCAAAACTCTGGTTTTCATAGGCGTGCAAAACAACCCAAAACCATGAGAGCCAACATTGTTGCAATAGCCTCTGCAAATGACTCTTCTGGACCCGTATCCTCCTGGAAGTGGGTTTATGAGCTAGCAGACTCACTGCTGGTCTCTGTTTGCAATGTGGGATTTGGGCACTTTCCCAGGAGACCCATGGTTGCCTGCCCTCCTTGTGCGGGCCATGGCTATTCCATTGGTTAACAGTGGCCAGGCTCTCCCAACCTCTTCTTCTCTCCACCCCACCAAGTAAAAGCTAAGATTAGCTCATGCACTGTTATTAATATTTCAGTAATACTCCCCATTGCAACAAATGGATGGTTCTGCTCAATAATTCATGGCTGGGCGTAGCTTATTAAATTTGTAGTGGAGTATACACTTTCATGTTATTTATTTATTCTTGCTTTCATTTTACAGTTGTTTTTTTCCCCTGCTATTTCATTTTTCACTTGCTTAAATGCGTCTCCTTCAAAGTTCAGACTGCTTGCAGGAAATTAATCTTGTTCCTTATGCCTTTTAAGTAAGGCTAAGCTCCTACCACAAGGGTCTGGGACTGGGCCATAAGGAAGACTTTCAGACACTGTCATTTCGGAGCAGGCGATCCCTTTGAAGCAAAGTCACTTTGGGGCTTTGGTACCGAATCTGACAGCCCAAAGTTCATCCCTGGCCTCAGAGCTATCTGCTTTTTGTTTCACAGGGATGTCTGGCTCCTTCTGCTGAGAGAACAACCTTCTCCAAGACCAGCAACTGATTGTTGCCCGATCTCCTCTCCTAATCACCCACACATATATTTTGGTTGGTTGTACCCCCTGCTTAGGAGTGATCTTTTGCTTTGCTTTGCGGAAACAGACTACTCATAGCTTTTTTGATCTTTGTGGCTCATCTTTATTACTAAATAAGACAGCCTGTCAGTGAAACTGAAATAAAGATTGCCTTAGAAAGCTCATAGCCAGGTTTTCAGTTAATGGTTTGGAAACCAAAAACTGCACAAGCATATAAAATCACAAACCAGTCTCCTAGCCTATGTTTAACAGGACATTATCCTCCTGGCCATTCTTGTGCCCAGCTCCAGGGGAAAGGGTGTACTTTAGAGAGCCACTGCTTCTCAGAATGACGGCACCAAAACCACACTTTTCAGTATGGGAGACCTTATTTTTACGTGCCTCTATCTCCAGACATGCCAGCATACAAGCGTAGATGTCTCTCTCAGCCAAGTCTAAATGCCTTTTTGCTCGTTTGAATGGGAGGTTACCAGCTCTGCTTTGTGGCAGAAGTTTCCCTTCATTTCCTTCATGCCTGTGTAGCATGGGCCACCACCCTCCATGCTACCTTCTCCTTTCTCCTCTGGCTCCATGCAGCAGCTGTGCAGGGCGGTGCTGGCAATGCTCATACAAGAGGTCCATGGGTGTCGGTGGGTCCTGGCATGGAGGGTGGTGGTTGCATGGGGATCGGAGATCCTACGTCTTAGGGAGGGAGAACATAAGGTGGCAGACTCTAGATGGAGATGAAGCGCTGCAGGGGTAGGTCTGTCCCCTCCTTCTTGCATGACCAGAGTGAGACAAAGAATGAGAAGCTCCTGTTGCACCAATAGATATTTCATGGTATCATGATTTCCTCCCCCAAAAGACCCCAGTATCCGTGCTGTGGCAGGTTCAATGGGATCACACGTCATTGCTTTGCATTCTCAAGGCTTTTTCTAGCAGATGTAACGCAGGGAGCATGCAGTGTAAACGGTATTATTTTCACATGCATCCTGCAGAGCCCCTAGTCTTTAGCATTCTCCTGCAGAGATCACACATGGCATTTCAGGATATATTGCTAACACAGACAGTCCAAGCCGTGGGTCAAATTACCTCCCCCGACTTGAGCACACACCATCAGAGTAATGACTTCTGCTTCACAAGGACTCATTTACCTTTCAACAGCATTTAAGTACTCAGGGTCCATTTTCAGAAACAAGGCAGGCATTTCAGTACCTAAATCACTAGTGGCTACAGAAGTGTCACTGACTTTAATAGGAACAAGAACAGGGTCATACGGAATGAAGGTGTGATTCAGATAGCATCAAGCTGTAGTGGGAATTAGATCAGATCCTCTGTACTTATATAAGAGCAAGATTTTATTTTTTTTTAAATGAGATCACTTTTAAATAATCTCCATTAATTTTGATTTGCCCTGGTTTGTCATTGATCAGAAGGTTATTCTCAAAGGGTTAATTTAAAATTGCGCTGTCATTAAAACAAAGATACTTCGCAAGGTCCACAGGAAGCTTCCACTGTCAGCTTGGAAGATCTGTGATGCTGTTTCTGCTTTCCTCCCCACCACACCCGTCCCATCCTGTGTATGTCCTTGGATGGAGGACCTGTCCACAACTCATGACTCTATCAGCAGTGGCAAGGAAGGTGTTGCATTACACAAATGTGATTTTGCAAAATAGCCGCTTTTGTAGAAGCTCATTCCCTGAAGCAGAAGCAGTCTGCAGGAAGGTAAAGGTCTTGGGAAACTGCAGCGGGCAGTTACAAATGTAAGAGCCAAGAGGTGGTTGTGCCAGAAAGGCCCCTGCAGGAACACCCTTCCCTAGTTTTCACAAGGAAACTGTTCCCCTAGAGCAGACCCCAACTCTTTCCTCAGCTGGGGATCTCTACAAACCGTCTCCGGACTGCCAGAACCAAATTCTGCCAAGTACAATGAAACTGCTGTACCTCTTCTTAGGTAGATGCCCTATTTCCTGTGAATATAGTTCCCATTCATTGGCAGAAATGGGATCAGCGGCTGCTGCAGGCTTGATGGCCTGAGGAAGCAGGCAGTCGCCACCCTTCCTAAGGGTCCCTGAGGCACCCCAGGGGTGAAGGGGAGGAAGATGAGAGCCCATCGGCAAGCCAGGAGTGAACACACATTGCCATGCAGAGCTGCGGGGCTGGCTCAGAGGCAGAGGGGAGCTGAGACTGTGGGAGAGGAGGAGAAAAGCCATGCAAGGGTTTGACACCTGCGGTGACACGGTCTGGCTGACCTGCAGCGAAGCGTGCCTGCGTTGCACGGACAGCAGGATCATGGTGCCAGTGTTGTAAGAGGTGGGTGGAAAGAAAGGTCTTTCAGGCACATGGGAAAGGGTTTTGAAGTGTTTTAGCCGTGACAATGGAAAAGAAAGAACTGGTTTTGACCTGTTCTGCTGTGGCTCTGGGGCATGATCTGTTTATAATTATAGTCTTCCTCTGTGCCTGTTGATTTGTAGACAATCTTAGCTGTTTCCTAATGTTTTTACCTGTAACTGGAGGAACATCCCTCTCTAGCTCTTCTGCCTTTTATGCAAGCAAACTTCCAAGTAGCTTCGTTGGTATTTTGACCCTAAGACTTGAGCTGTAAGTCGAGTGTATTATTTTTTTAATGCAGGACAGTAATGGACATCTAACTTAGTAGCACAATGCATCCTATTGTAACATCATCTAGCCTGTTGCTAACCATAAGCATACTTTATTGCAAAATAAAAACTATTTATATTGAAGAGTCATTCAGCACACATCTAGGAAACTGATACTATAATGATTTCCTGCAGCATTCTGCCCCATGTAAGAAATCACAATAGAGAGCTCATTGTCATACATTGTCAGCAATACCACAAGCAAACATCACACAGGTATAAGTTAACCAGGTACAGGTAGGAGTTAACTATTGCATCGTACCAATTAAATGTATTCCAATTCTGCCAAATAAAATTGTTATTTGTGTGATGTTTCCCAGATGCACAACACAGAATTTAAATAATATGGTATAATGACAGGACTTCAGCTGGGGTTGTGTGTAAAGGCTACTTATGTCTAATAATGATTGGAGAGACAGCATTATTAGGTATACAGAGCAATTTTCCAGTATGTCTTGAAAAGGGAAAGGGACTTATGGTCCACATGGCAAATATGTAAAAATCTTTTGCTTATACGTGCCTTATAAATCCATCATATTTTAAATATCATCCCCACTGTCCTTGTATTTCGAAGCTTGTTAGAGCACTGGTTTAGCACAGCTGGTGCCTATTGGTATGTACTGGTATGAATCAGTGCTGTGTACTGGTGACGCAGTATGGAGCTCAGTCTGAGTGAGATGAATATAAAATATCATACACTAGTGTGGAAAATCTGAGTCCCTCACCTACCTCTGCATAAGCTATAATAACTCAAGAGAGAATGTTAAGAGTGCTTAGCAAACATCTCTGATAAGGAAACACCCGCCACTAGTTTTCCTGTGCAAGTAAGATGTTAGATTTAAGGCATGCAGTATAATACCAAATAGCGGTGCAGTATTATCCATATGGTGACCTTTTCCCTATCTCAGAAGAGGTTTTGCAGCATTTTAGGAGATGTTGTAGAGAGCAACAGCAATTATTAACAGTTTGGAAAAAGTCTGTAAGAAAGAAGTTGGGGCAAACCGTTGGGTTGATGTTAAATATCCTAGAAAACAAAGAAGAGGAGCTATGGCACAGTCTGTCAAATAATGGAATACCACAGGGGAGGTATTTTTCTAGTAGAAAAAACGTCCTCTATAAAAAAAAATGCCTGGGACCCATTTCAATGTAGTTCTGAATGCAGCGAATCTATGTGTGCTTCAAGGATGGATTTTAACTATGGGAGTTTGTTCATGAGAAGGTTTTCCTGAAGCTTTCTACATCAGCATGTAGCTGGTGGTCCAGCTGGTCTGAAGAATTGTGAATGACAGTTTTTACATTGAAGCCACTCTGTTTCGTTTTTCAGCTGCCTGTTTTCAGAGGTAAAAGTCAGAACAGTTGTTAAAAAAGCTGAAGGATGATTCTTCAGCCTGTGAAAAGTGATGGGAATTTTGCTGTTAAGGCAGGACATTCCCTAAAATCTCCATGGGGTTGATGAATCACTTTCATCTATTGATGTTGTGTTTTCAGTTCTGTTAAAACTTCTGCAGCACTGCATGATAAGGTTTGAAAGATAGCATCCATCAATCACTTTTGTGCTTCACCCTCAGTGTAGCTGGAAAACATGCCCTTGAAATCAGTGTCAGTTGTGATGTGATGTAAGGAGCACTGTGTCCTGTTTGAGGCTCTTCTGTACAAAAAAGACTTTGACAGACTGTAGAGAGTCACCAGGACGGTCACAGGCTGGAGCACATGAAGTCTGAAAAGAGGTGGAGAAGGCTGGATTTCTTCAGCCTGGAGAAGAAAGGACTCAGAGGGATCTTCTTGGTCTCTACACCTACCTAATTAAAGGTTATAGAGGAGATGGAGCCAGTCTTTTGTCATAGGTGAGCACTGAGAACAGGAAGGTCACAAGTTGCATCAAGGGAAATTCCAACCATATGCAAGGAAAAAGATTTTCACAGTGAGGACAGTCATGCTGGCAGAGGTTGCCCAGAGATGCTGAGGTGTCTCCATCCCTGGAGACACTGCCCCAAGTGCCCTAGCTAGCCCTGTGTTGAGCATGGGGTAGGACTACAGACCTTGCTGTTTTGCAAGTCTAAAATGTGTCTGCTTTTACTTGCCAAAGACAGAAGGTGTTTTGTGTGTGCATGTGCTTAGTGAGAGAGAATGGAACCTAAGAGGAATAAAACTTAGAGGAAGTGGTATATACCAGTGGACCTGTTGGAGGAGTAACGAGGTGAAGAGGGAGACCAGAGAATGCTAAATTCCCTTATAAAGACAAAATCTATTTCACTGTGACGTTTTTGTCACCAGTCACTTCCTCCTCTGGGCTCAGTCTTGGGCTCACAGTCTTGGGCTTGCCTACTTGTTCTGCAGAAAGGGAAGATTTTCCTGGTGACGCTGCAACCTGTTTCGACATACTACTTCACAGTTCCCCAACCTACAAAAAGTTTGGGTTTTTTTTAAGAAGTTCTCCCTTTCTGTTGGATTTGCAGCTTGTCAAGAAGTTGCTTCAGCAGTTTGGACCCACTGCTTGAACCTGGGAGGTAAGATCACAGCACCTGCTGTTTTTTTAGCAAGCCACCCTCATCGCGCATACGAGCAGTTTAACGGCACAGGAAATTGTGGTCGCCATGAAAAAGCAGTGTAGGTTCTGTATTAGCATGAAGCATGTTCCATTTCTCTAGTGCACAGCATTTCTTCTGACCTTCAGGAAAGTATTTGGTGGATTTAATTGGGCAGAGTGGTCTTTGACTGAGTAAAGTGGTAGTCTTTGACTTTGCATTAGTTTGGCAGGGTGTGATAAAGTAAGAAGCCATTATCTAGATTACAGAGTGGATCCCTGTAAGAAGGTAATTGTAATTCCAGTGCTGAAAAACACTGATTCATAAAGCTAATGTATTTTGACCCTTATATATGTTTACCATATACTCTGCTGACTGTTAGAACATTCATACTAGACTTTTATAAATGTAATTTTACTCTCCAGAGAATAAATAAAACAGATTTATGGTGGAGCTTGACTGTAGTAAGGACTTCAGCTTTAAAAATGATATGGGGTCGTCTTAACATTGTATTTACCTTTTAAGATCTTGACTGTTGAAGCTGCTCATGTTTGTCCTGTTTTCCTTGGCATTTCAGTACAGGCTGTAGATGAGCTATGACTTGCAAACATCTACAGACATTTTAGGCTGTAGTATTGTGAATAGGAGCCTTTGGGCTTAACTATTTGCTCTGTAAGAGCAGTAGACTTGCTCTTTTTGTCAGACAGTGGTTTCCTCAGCATGTGCATTTGGTTTGAACACTGTCTGTACCTGACCCTTAAGCCTGTGAGCAACTTGACTTTTCCAGCAAATGGGATTTCAGGTCTCTGTTAGTGTGGCCAAGGTCACAGACACCAGTGGCCAGTTGACCTCTCACTGCTGCAGATACCAAGTGAAGATGATCTCTAGCAAATGGCAGGCGAGATTGTGCCACCAGAAGCGCAGATGGTTGCTCAGCAGATGGCTGTTTGAGTATCTTGATAGAAGTAGATCACGCCCCGAAACCTCTCATGTAGGGAAACCCCAGCATGTGTCACCTTCTTCCCCTCTTGCTTGTCACACAGGAGGAGTTTGCCCCCCTAAGATGGGGCCAGAGAGTCCACAGGGGGGCCATGGCTGGGGCTGGAAAAACTCTTCTGAGTGGGCAGGAGCTGTGGAAACCCCATCCATGGTGGGAAACTCCATTGAGGAGGGATGCTAAAGCCAGAAGGGGCTGGGAAGTACCTGCCTGCCTACTAGTAACAAGAATGGGGATTTCTGCTTCAATCCTGACCATGAGATCCAGATTTACTTAGTTCAGAAGATGAAGACAGTGTTCACATAATAAGTAAAAAAAAAGGTATTATGTTACTGGTTTTGAATCTGCTTCCTCAGTTGAAATCAGGGGTTTGTACTGAGTACCTTTATGGTTATAAAACGATTGAGATCCTATATGAAACTCATTGTACTTAAATGAGTCTAGTGGTGTTGCTTCTCTCTCCCTGCTTGCAGAACATATCATGCACTCCATTGTGTTGCATTATGTATATATATATATATTTTTTTTTTTTTTTTTTTAACCTGTTTCCTTCTGATTTCCATCATGAACAGCTTAAAATACAGCTGTGGAGCATGGAGCAGAGCTATCTTGATAGAAATCCTACAGTAAAGTTGTCACAATATGTCTTTTTCTAATGTGTGGAAGAACTTTAGAAAGAGCTTGAGTAAAGGGGAAGGAAGGAGATGGGGGAGATTAGGAGAGTACAGTGCATTCAGAAATGTAGCTGATTTTCATACTCATAGCACTTTCATGCAAAACAGCAGACTCCAGTGAAATGCTGATACAAAATGTAAAATATTTATCAAAAGGAAAAATATTTATGAAAAAAACTGAAACAGCGTTTAGGATGCTGAAACCAGCTGTGCTGTAAGATGGAGTGGGGGACTCTGCCCTGCATCTGTGAAATTATCAAAGGGGAACGCTCTAGGATGGAAAATAAATCACCACCTCCAGGTGTCTGGGACATAGAGGCAGTGCCTGTGTGGAGGAGAATTATAGAATCATAGAATCATCAAATAATCATAGAGGGCGGTGTGCTGCCCTGAGGGTGCCTGGCAGTGGGGGCTCAGGGACCACACCATGAGGATGGTGCCTCCTGCTGCTCCAGCTCCTGCTTTGGTTCCTCATTGCACTCAGACTCTACGGCTCCCAGGACAGCACCACTGCAGGAGAGGGTTCCAAGCAGCAGGACACTTCATAAAGAAGGTGATGTTCAGATCTGTTGTCTGTTTTCTGGTCTGGTTTGGCCGATGGAAGGGCCTGGTCACCCAGGGAATTGCTAAGCCCCTGGGAATCCTGCTGAAAGCAGAGAGAAGTCCTGCAAAACTGAGGACAGAATACAGCTCCCAGCGTGGGAGCAACAACAACAGATTCATAAATCCAGGTGGAATCATTCAAACACAAATATATATTTCTAACTACCTCCTTTTTATAGCTGGAATGTGTTTTTAATATTTTCCATGCACGGAGGAACTGTTTTCCT
Source organism: Patagioenas fasciata (assembly GCF_037038585.1). Classification (NCBI taxonomy): domain Eukaryota; kingdom Metazoa; phylum Chordata; class Aves; order Columbiformes; family Columbidae; genus Patagioenas; species Patagioenas fasciata. Next base: position 32,337,971 of record NC_092520.1, read on the forward strand.
GCTAATAAGCTATAAACACAGGCCATGTTCTCCTTTTCTTGTATCAGACACTCAGCTTTCACAGGACATTTGGGACTGAGTCAGTACTTTGTGACCTGACCTTCTGCCATTGGGCTGCAGCATGAGGACTTCCTTACAGGAATAGGAAGAGAGGCTTTTATCCATCTGCTCCAGGGTTTGGTGTTCTCCTCTTCCCCCACCTTAGTTAGCAAAGATGGAACTGTGTGGGGCAGGGCATTCCTTGCCAAATAGGACAGTGCTGAACGACTGAAGATGTTTGTTAATTTGGCTCGATTTGGAAAAAAAAAAAAAATAAAAAATCACTCTAAAGCATTTGAGAATCCAAATGTTCCTTTTTTCTATGGAAAAATGTATTCACTTAAAAGCTAGCTAATTTGTCTTGGTAAGGGGATAGAAAATACAACTGATGCAACAAAAAACGTAGTGTATTGGATTATTTTTTTCTTAAAAAAAAAAAATCTAGACTTTGCAGAATAATATGCACATATATGCTGTCCCCCTGGCAGGTTGTATCTGACAGATAAAAGACACATAAGGAGAGTTTTTATGGGTTCACATCTCTGCTTCTTCAATGTCTTAATTTCCTTGAAGGACTAGCACTCCCTGCCACTGAGTGGTATACTGGAAAGAGACCTTAATTTCTCTACAAGCTCTGTGGATTTTCCCTTCCTAAGCCCTGCTGACTCATATTTGATTTAGGACTCAAGCATCGCATTGACAAACAAGGTCCTTTATAAAACAGAACATTAAGAAAATAACTCATGGGCATCACCATGTTGCTTTCTGAACAGCAATAAATGTCTTTTCTCTGTGTTTCTTCAAATTGTATACAAAATAAAATATGTGAAGTGCAACAGCTTAGCAAACTCAGTGCCTGCATACACGGTGAGGTTTTGCTGTTGCAGGCACCAATCTTCAAAAATGCCTTTGAATGTCATTTGTTGTGGGCTACACTGCGAATCTTTATCATGTACCAGGGAGGAACTATTTGCCATAACTTCAGAAAGACTCCTCTCTGTATTTTATATGCTGATTTAAACAGCAAGATCCCACTCAGACTGAAGGCACTGTAATATCCAAAGTACACATTGCTAATAGAGCCAAGTTTGTTTCTACCTATTTTTGGATTTAAAATTTAACTCAGCATCTTTGAGGAAATTACAAAAAGCTCTTGTGTGTATCTTTAGCTATTTTAATAGGGAAATAGTCATACCACTAAGTGTACAGCTTGAAAAACAAACTTTTTTTATGACCCTCCTCACCTCATCAAAGATGCCGCAATTCTTTATGCTTCTTCAATGATTTTCAAAGTTGTTGTGTAAGACATGCATCTAATTGACACATAGTTCAAAATCTGATGGCATTTGCTGATGCTGTCAGTCATGTTGAGTAGCTGGCTAGCTGAACAACTCACCAGCAAGGAAGAGATATATGGATTCTAGTTCTTATCTTACATCATTAACAGAAAAAAGCCTATTACAAAAAATTATCCATGCGATCTGCCTGGAAACTGTGATGCCAAACAAGAATAAAGGACATGGATGGGATTGTTTATTTGTCTAAGATGGCTGAGTACCTAGAGCCATCTCTGTGAATTATCACTGCTCCAAACCATCAGTAGACTGGGGAAATTTAGCGTTAATGGTACTATTCTGCATTGCTGTAGGTGCACTATGGATCCCCCTACTCGTGCAAAGATACAAGTGCATTATTTTGATCACAACTGTAAGAATCACAACCAATAATAATAATTATGTGAGAAAGAAGCATGATAATAGCAAGTATGCTGAGAATATGAAGCTTATTTGGGAGATAAACTCTTCTGAATTGTGTCAGAAATATGTGTGGCTGACTGCCAACAAGATGGCTTTGCCTGCTGCATTTTAGTTGAAGTTTTCTGTAAATGAGCACAAGATGAAACTTTAAAATTGAGGAACTTCTGGGCCACACTATTGTGGTGACAGCATTGATTCTTCTTTCGACATGCCATCTAATGCATAATTTCTCTTTTTCTCACCACTTGGTGAGAACGAAAATGAAAAAAACTTGTCTCCAGAAGTAAAATATTTAGCAGAGGCCAACTCAAAAATCTTTTCCTTGCCTCCTCCTCAGCCCTTCCACACTGTAGAAAGTCAGATGACTGAGACACACAATTTGAACAGAGATGTGTATGGATATATGGACTTATGTGTGGGACCTTATGAGAGAAGGGTAGAGGGAAATGTTTCTGAGAAGCAATATCCTATCAAGGATGTTATAGTGAGTGACCAGGAATGAGGAGGGTACCAAAGGTGCAAGAAGTATGGGACAAAGATTGAATATGCTCAAGATACTCCCTTTTCCCTTATATTTTTCTGGTCTGCAAGACACTACAGATCTATCACAAGAATTTCTGCACAATTCTGAGGCTCCTTCTCTTATTCCTGCCTGCTCGTGGTGGGCTGTGTGTTGGGGGAGGATTGATGGTGGTGCCCCTTTGATATCAGCCAGGAAGGAAAAGATAACGCAGGAGACAGCTGGGGAAATACTCCCCAATCCTTATGGAAAACCAGACCTTTGGAAATCGAATTTGAGAATGAGACAAGAAAAAGAAAAGAAACTGGAGCTGTGAGTTCTGCTAAAGTAAAAGGCAGAGTTTTGTGTGTGGAGTGGGACACAGTCTTACGTTGCCCCAGGCAATTCTAACAGCTATGTTTTGCAACAGTGAGTGCCTCTTGTTTCATCACCTTCAGAAAAAACAAACAAGTTTGAAGCAAAGAAAGCAGAAGAAATAGAGAAATTTATATATGACAGGGAACATACATACAAATCTTTATCTGATCACTCTCCAACAACTAGGTTATTGTATTATTAACAGAGTACTAGTGCATTAAGAAAATTAAGCTCTGATGGTAGAAAGTGAGTAAATATTAGTCATTTATTCAACTTTCTTAGTTCCAAATTCACAGTTAAGTTGTTCCTGCCAACTTAAATATGTGTTTTTGAAATGTAGCATTTCCCTTTGAAATATGCTTTTCACACAGTATCACACAGCATCACAGTATGTTTGGGATTGGAAGGGACCTCAAAAGATCATCCAGTCCAATCCCCCTGCTGGAGCAGGAACACCCAGATGAGGTTACACAGAAAGATGTCCAGGCGGGTTTTGAATGTCTCCAGAGAAGGAGACTCCACAACCCCCCTGGGCAGCCTGTTCCAGTGCTCTGGCACCCTCACTGAGAAGAAGTTTTTTCTCAAATTTAAGTGAAACCTCTTGTGTTCCAACTTGATCCCATTACCCCTTGTCCTATGATTGTTTGCCACCGAGAAGAGCCTGGCTCCATCCTCATGGCACTCACCCTTTATATATTTATAAACATTAATAAGGTCACCCCTCAGTCTCCTCTTCTCCAAACTAAAGAGACCCAGCTCCCTCAGCCTTTCTTCATGAGGAAAGGTACAACTTAAAGTCTAGCTGTAAAGTGTGATTTCATGTCTTCAAGGTTTTCATTGCCTTGCTTGCAATAAAGGTTAACCACCAGAGAAGTGGAGGAAAATATGAAACAAGATAACCATTTAATGCAAGCCTTGGAAACTTTTAGGTTTTAATGGCTTTGCCATCTATTATTTATATTGCATGGTGCGTGTACACTTTGCCAAGTAATATATAACCAGGGAGCTTCTCAGACTATGGCTTCAAAATGGAAAGAGATGAAAGAACATCAATATCGCTGTGTTTCAATTTAGCAGTAACGTTCAGATTTGAGATTATTTTAGTTCTTCCTTTATATTCCAGGCTGAAAATAGTATGTTCTTAGACTTCTTAAGACATCAGAGTGATAGTAGGTTCTCTTGAGGATAAGGTCAAATAAAAGGAGGCTTTATGACATGTCTATAGTGTACTGGGTTGGAAATGACGTCAGGAAAGAGAGTGCTTCATAGAGGCTCTTTTGATATCAGTTTGTTACAATACTCAGCAGCTTAGGTGAGACCATTTTCCATTTTTCACATTAACCTTTAACTCAGCTGTCTTCTGGGGAGGAAGGAGTGCATTTGCACAACTTTGTTTTTGCTTTTGCAACAACAGGTTTCTGCAGGTTGGCAAACAAGAAAGAAGTGTCACTTCCAGGCAGTGTGTAATCCGGATGTCATGATGCCATCTGAAGCTCAGTCTGTCTCAAGAAGTGTTTTATTTTGCTTCTGAATTTTTATTACCTTCCATTTCTTTCTTGTTGGTAGTTCCACCGTGTTTCTTGCTCTGACCTGTAGAGCTCTCTTCCCCTTCTCAGTGTCCTGCTTCCACATTTGAGCATGTGCTGACTTTCATCTCGCACCCCCTAAGGAACTTCAGTTCTTTCACTGACCTTCAATCACACCAAGTTCAAGATCCTCCTCCCAGCTACTACTGACCTTCAAAATCTCATTTGTGCTGACAGCTAAGCTGTTTGCCTTTGTTCCTTCTCAAACCCCACTCCCTCTTGCAATGCCTACCCAGCTTTTCTCTTCTTGCTGTACATCTCTGTGCTCAGAGCCTGGTTCTATCAGCTGAATTTCCTTTTGCTTCTCCCTCAGCTCCTCAACAGCTATTCCCTTCGAAGAAGCTGTTTCAACTTGTTCATATTGCCCGTCTCCACGTTTTCTCTTTTGCTGTATTACCATCCTCTGCATTTTTTTCTCTGCATCTGTCTTGTCATACTGATTTTGAAAATGGTTTGGAGCAGACCAGTGCACTGTATTCTTACAATGCCTTGCAGATTATCAGCAATTGGACTACTCACTCAGGGTTGCTGAATGCCCCCTTGATGGGATGCCCAAGGTATTTTCAGGTTGTATTGAGGACAGTAAAGTGCTGGAAGTGTTTTTCCCCTAGAAGCAAATGACTCTACTACTACCCTGTTTCCTTGAAAATAAGACAGGGTCTTATATTACTTTTTGCTCCAAAACTTATTACTTTTTTACATGTATAGCTGCCTGGACACTATTTAAATTGACTTTTTAAATGAACTATAACTAGGGCTTATTTTTGGAGTAGGGCTTATATTTTGAGCATCCTCAGAAATCCTGAAAAAAATCATGCTAGGACTTATTTTTGGGGTAGGTCTTAATAGAGGGTTTCGAGTGCGGGGTGACAATAAAACCGTGGCAGATGTATTGTTAACCCCGTCTCCCCCAACTTCCCCCTTCAGCCCCTCCCTCTCCTCGCTTCCCACTAAGGACAGGCGATCGGGAGGGAAAGAAGGACAGAGAGAATAGAGTTGGAAAAATTAAAAATGTTTTACTAATGCTACTAATAAGAATAGAGAAAATAATACAAAATATACAGAACCAATCTTGAAAGTCCCAGCAACTGCAGAGCCAGCACCCAAAATCCTGGATTGGACTCTGCAGCCAACCGGAGCTGGATTCAGTCTGTCACTAGGCCTCAGTTCGCAGAGACGACCAGCAAGGTCCTCTCCTAATGTCGGCCATAAGCAAAAGGAAAAGAAGGAAAAAGGGACGAGATCCTTGTGATCTCCCACTTTTATATGAAGTATTCACGTGAATGGGATGTTATACTCAGTTGGTCAGTTCCTTGGTCACCTGTTTCTCATTGTCCCTCTCGCGAGATGTCCATCCATGCTTATCAATAACCTTGCATTCCATTGCTATGTTTACCAAAACATGTATCTGGTTCTCCAGGAAAATGCAGCTAATATGAAGGCTTTAGCTGACAGGCAAATTCACTAAAGGACAAATTTGTTTTTAACAAAACCAGGACAATCTTATTTTTGAGGAAACATGGTATCTTATAAAATCAGAAGGAAAATATAGGACCTGACCTCCCTCACCATTGTCTGGAACAATTTTACATTTCTGTGTGCCTAGATATCATAATTTACCTTTAATGATCTTAGCAAAATAAACAATTATGTACTGAAAAGTAGCTTTTTGAAAGTGGATTTTTTCCTTTTTGCTGTGTGTTGCTAAAGCTTTGGACTTTTACTCTCTTGATTTCCCTGTGTTTTCTTTTTACTATTCAATTTTTTAAAATGACGGCATTTTTAATTGTCAATAACTCTGAAACCTTTAATATGAAAATTCTGATTTTTATTAATTGAATGTATGTTTGCAAGCTTTCGTGCACTTCTCAGAGGTCTTCTGGCTGCAGGTGAACCTTGAAGGCCCATGGCAAAGACTTTCAACTCTTTCCCTGCCTTTATTGCAGTCCCTTGCCAAAACTGGGACTAGAAGTAACCCTGAAACTATGTAGAGGCGATGGCTATAAAGCGATTATCTTGCTGATATGGCATATTGGAACAGGCAGTGATGACACCTTCATCACTCCAGTACAACTACTCCTTGGGTGATCGAGGGCTAGTTCTCACACTCAGTACAGAGATTCATCTGATTTCTTGGCTAAGTGTAGCTACCTTTGCAACAGAGTGGATAATATTACCTAAAAAAGAAGTCAGAAGGGCAAAGCCCTTCATTCTATTATGTATTATTAGTACAAATGCCCACACATGTAAACATATGCACTATTAATAGGATTCTGTCTTTAAGAGATCAGTTAGTTACTCGTCAGAGGCCACAACTTCTCATGCAGTCAAGAAAAGTCCATTTCATGTTGGTGATAATTTTTTCTCAAGGTTATAAAACTTTTTGCAAAAGTAATGTTACAGGCAACAACCCATAGTGTTTCCTATCTGTTAGGATCTAGAACAGTCTTAATGCTATTAAAAGTTGTGTCGCACATTATATTGCTTCATCAGGAGACTGGACTGGAAGGGGTGATCTTGCAGTGGAATATGGATTTTCTTGCTGATAGTGTAAGATTTTCATGTGTCCACATGCGTTTTAGGGAATCCATATATTGCAAAAACATGCAGCTTGTGACAGAAAAAGATTGTTAGTGAGGAATCAGAGGCAGGAAAGATACCAGGATGAAGAAGGAAGACTATGGATTTAATATTACCCTAGTATACCTAACCCACATTGCTAATGGATCATAGGGATTTTTACAGGTAGCCCTCGAACACATGGTGGCTAGAATCACTTACATTAGTGTTTCAGTAGCAACCATCAGCTCCGTTGTGTTGAAAACTGCATATAGGTTCTTGTGCCCCAAGAGCGACTGCATTATGGATTATCCTGCATTTCTCTACTTGTGAAGGTTGGATAAAGTAAATGAACAGATTTTTCTTTGGAAGCTGTCCTTACCTTCAAATCACAGTAATGAGGCAGATAAAGGGTGCATGATGCTACAGGGAGGCAGCAGACAAAAAGCCACACATATGAGGTTGCCTTTGGGCTATTTCAAAGCCATATCCATACTGGTTCTCACAGATACAAGGAATCAATGCACAAGTTCAGGAGAGCATTAAATCTGAAGCCCAGATAGGCTGTACAGAACTCTGTGTCTTTTTAGAGGGCTATAGCAAATCTGTATTTCAAAAAATTATCCCTGTCTATCTTTCTATAAAGTTTGCAATCCAAGCTTCCAGGATGCAATGTCGTTTTCAGTCTGGGAATAAGGTACTTGTGATTTTTTTTTTCTTCATTTAAACACTGTAGCTACGGCAACCGCTTTCCAGGATCAACTCAGGTTTCCATTCTATTCTGTTTAAATAGTTGTTTGGTTAATTAATACTTAAAGAGACATAAGACACTAGAGTCATTCTCACAAATATACGATAATAGATAGTCTCTCTCCTGGACAGTTTCTTTATGACAGTAGATGCCTGAAAAAGCCGAAGGGTATAATGTACATCTTCTGGCAGTGTATTAAATGATGCGAAAAACAGGTAAAGTTTCCCTTTCTGAGTATTAAGAAAGGTGCCTAGAATTGGAAAGTCTGATCCTTCCTCCTGTTCTGTATCTTTGGTGGGAGGAAAGGCAGGAAAACTCTTTCTGGCCACCCATTCCTAAAATGCCCTCCAACCTCAAGCACTAATTTAGGTACCTTTAGGGGGCAAAATCCCTAAACGCTCCCCATAGCCAGAAAAAGAATTAGCCCTCTGGAAGCCTGACCTGATGCTCCGAACTCCTTGTGAAGTAACTTCTCTCCATCCATCCACCCCATAAGGGTGACCAACTTCCTCATTAGATACCCAAAGATAGGAGTGCAAATATCACCCAGGGCTCCAGCTCCAGCCCAGAGCCCCTGCAGCAGACAGGGCTGCTGTTTCTCTGCCAGCACTGCTGAAGAAGCACATGGTGAATTGTGTTTCCAAAGCGGGAAATAAAACAAGAACCAGCACAATTTTCTCTGCTTTCTCCATGAGAAACAGAAGTTATCAGAGGTAGGGCTTAATTCCAATTAAATTTGTATAAATAAAACTTTTAGGATCTTGAGCAGGGCTTGGCAAAACAACGGGAGTGATGTTGATTTTATTTCACGTACTTAGAATTTTACTCCTTCCCTTCATTTTGAGTTGCAGACAAACTGGGTTTTCAGCCACGGAGAGCTGCTTCAAGACTTCGAGTCATGCTGTCAATCCCAAGTGAAAACCCCTCTTTTTTATCATGATTACAAACCCAAAAAGACAGGAAATAAAAACAAGTGCTTTCTCCTTGCAGACCCGCCCCTCGGAGAAATAAGAAATGGCGTCGACAGCACACTTCTCAGAGGAGGAGATGGCAGAGCTACGAGAGGCTTTCGGCAAAGTTGGTGAGTACAGCAAACAGGAAAGGCGCTGCAGAAGTGTGAAGCTGTAGCGAGCTCTTTTCTCATGTACTGACCAGCTGCGGGGAAATGGAGATTACTCCAGCGCTGATCTGCTGTGTCACAGAAACCACAGAAGGTCTTTTTCCTGCCACTGCAGGCCTCCTGGATGAAACCCCATCAGCACGCTGCAGAGCCATGTCTTCTTACTGGAGAGAGATGGTGGGGCAATGAGCAGCAGGGTTTGTGAAACAGCCTCAAAAGCTGTACAGAAAATACTCTCAAGTATTTTCCTAAGAATATTGCTTATTCCTGACAAATTACTTTGAAGGCAAAAAGTTTTTATTCTAAGGTAAATTGAGTACACCCTCTGCAAGGGGGAGAGTCTGGAGAGGACAAATGCGCAAACGGCTACAAAATTTGTAATCCATTTACTATGACCTTTCAAGCTCCTTATGTTTTTAAACTGTGTGTTTTCTTTCAAAGGCTTTAAAGATCTCATCTGATTTATCTGCTTTAAAGTTATGCAGACCGATCACTGTCTACGCAGATTCTAAGAAAAGGTCCTTATGCTTCTCACATCTCACTTATCTTCTATTAGATTTGTCAGCCTCACTGGATTATGTGTTAATCAGCTGTCCTTGCTGCTTCAGGTGATGGCTGTTTGATTTCTGAGCACACAGTCTTCCAAGCTGGCAATCCTAAATATCTGGTCACTGTGTGTGCCCCATACACCTGATGCACTGACAAGGCAAATGCTCTGGTTCCTCTCCCGGACTCTCTGAGTCCAGATCCTTCTGTTGTATGATTTCACAAATGGATAGGATGCTTTATGCAGTCTGTATGAATCTGTGCTACTGGTGCTGAGAACCGAGTACCTTTTTGCAGTGTGAAACAGGCAAATCACATTGCAACTCACCATGCAGGAAATCTGCAATATGCTTCTTTGAAATCACCTCGGGCACTGGGCTGGGGAAAAAGAGCCTGCAGAACAAGAAACACACAGATATATAAAATACAAATATAGATATATAAAACCTAAATATAAATATATAACCATATATGTGTATATATAACTATGTACGTAACCATAGTGTTTTAACAGAAACTCTTCACACAATAGATTCTGTTTCCTTTTTTATTTGTGGGATTTGCACAAACTGGTGGAGAAGAAAGGAGCATTTAACCTGTGTTGGTGATCTTCTCATAAATTCCTATCCTGGATCTTGCAACAGGCTCAGCAGGATTATATGTGTTAGTACCATTGCAGAGATACACCAAGTTATTATTTTGAGAATGACCATATGCAGTTCCAAGCCTCTGAACTTATTACTTTTGATGCAGAAAATGGGCCAAAATCACAAGTTATACATATGAATACACACACATGTAACATGTAACTCTGTATTGCATCAAGTTCATTTTCTGTAGGTGTTCTGTAGACAGGATACTCCCTCTATAAATCACTCACATGCCTTTCTACATGTAAACCTTGGAAATACAATTATATCCATCTAAACGTAGCTTTGTTAAGATATTACTCTGTTTCTAAAACATATAAATTCATCCGTATGAGCTTTGGTTTGTTAAATAGTGATTGATTTTTTATTAGGTGTGAATGACACTGCGGTGGTTTAAATTATTACATTTCAGGATATCAAATCTTTACATATAACGTACCCTTCCCCAGGTACAATCAAAACAACAGCCTTTGTGTGCATAAAATTTTATTAGGCTAATGTTGAATCTTAATGTTTGCTTTAATCTTTTGCAGATATTGGTGGGAATGGCTTCATCCACGCCAGTGATTTAACAGATGTGTTGAAGGCAGCCAATCTCCCTCTCCCAGGATATAAAGCCAGAGAACTCGTTCAGAATTTGACCACCACGGGGGATGGCAGGATCAGTTTTGATGACTTTATTTCAGTAAGATATTATTTATTTAGTAAGTAAGGTGCCAGATGGGTTATTCAGGGTGGTCCCCAGGGCACAGCAGAGGCACAAGCACAGGGTCTCATGGGCACCTAGTCAATCTGAGGAGTCCCCTCGCTGGAAAAGATGAGAGCAGGAGGTAACTGAACTAGAAATCTTGCAATTAAGTGGGACAAGTTACATGAACGCAACTGCGTATTGAACAGACTTAATATCTTCCTGTTTGGTTGATGCAGCAGGACGAAGTGTTTCAGTCACAAGTTGCAAAAATATTGTGTTCTGGCTAGATAGTTATGAAAAATTCCAGCAGATTGAAACTGAAAACTTTATGGGACATTTTTCCTACTAAAAACTTGCTTCTTTTTCTAGCCTGAACTCGGACAAAAGCAAATACTAAAATAGTGGAATTTCCCTTGGGATGGAGAAACAGATTTTTACTCATATTTTCTTCAAACTGGAACTGTTAAAGGCTCTCCTCCTGCACATCTTAGCTCCATGGTTTTGTACCATGTATGCTTCTGCTACTTAGGTGATCTTTGTTCACTGCTTTGAAAACATAAAAGCTGTGTACGATCCTGCTCTGTCACCGCAGATACACAGGTTTTACACAGAAACCCACTGAATAATACTCAAGCTGTGCTTCCATGTGTATGAAGCAGAGAGGACACATCTCCTGGCCCAAGACATCACTGTTTTAACTCGGTTTGATTCTCTGAAATTTTAAAATTGTCTCTTGTGCTTGAAAGATTTTCCAAGATCTGAAGAGTGATGATGTTGCTAAGTCATTCCGAAAACAAATCAACAAAAAGGAGGGGATCTGTGCCATCGGTGGGACGTCCGAGCAGTCAAGTGCCGGCACACAACACTCATACTCAGGTAGGTACAGCTGTCCTACACTGATAGTAAACACGAACAAGTGTGCCCTTTGAGATCATCTACACCAGGGGTGTCAAACTCATTTTCACCGGGGGACACATCGGCCTCCTGGTTACCTTCAAAGGGCTGAGTATAATTTTAGGACTGTATAAATGTAACTATTCCTACATATATACAGTCCTAAAATTACATTTGGCCCTTTGAAGGCAACTGTGAATCTAATGTGGCCCCCCATGAAAATGAGTTTGACGCCCCTGATCTGCACCTTATCTTGGTGCAAACCCAGGTGCTCTGGCCTCAGTGAGCTTCAGCAGCTGTTCAGGCAAGGCTGGTGCAGGGCAAAGAGTTGAGAAGGTGACAAAGCACCAGGAAAGGCTCTTTGTCAAAAATAGTGTGAGCTGGTTTTATGGGGTGGAGAGAGCTGTGGCTACAGGAGGAAGCTGCAGCTGGCTCAGCTTCCCTTGCCATAGCAGCACTGCAGCTCTGCTGGAGAACAGCCTCCCGGCACGGCTGCAGCAGCACAAAGACTGGCTCAATGCTGTCCCTGCTTGATGGCAAGGCAAGACACCGGTTCCTCACTGTTGGCAGTCTCTCTGAACTCACCTGTAACCAAATGTTTCCTGACATTTTTCTGAAGAGGGCACGACCCCATCAAGGCTCTTCTCCCAACCTGTTTCTCCAAGCTGAAGGTTTGGGGCAGCCAAAGTTGCTTCTGCTGCTTCCTGAGCACAGTCTGCTCTGAAGCATCTCCACAGGGAAGAGGTCCCACCTTTAGCTGTCTTCTCCAGGGGCAGGGATAGGGAACTGACTCTTGCCAGGGAAGGGAGAGTGGAGGATGCTTCCAAGGTCTCCACACTCCTGAGCACAGAGGACACCTTCCCTGAGCTACTGGGGATGGTGTGAGCTGCTGCTGGTACAGGATAGCTATGTTACAGCCGTGTTGGACTACAGGGAATGTTGCCCCATTACCCTGTGAATACTCTTTGTCAGAGTCCAATGCATCCTGCCCAGGATCTTCTAGATATTCCACATGTGGAGGCTGTAATGTAAAATACAGAATTCACCTGTTTCAACTTCTTTGAAGTTACATGGGATTTTGATTTAGCAGGGTGATACAACAATGCATTCAAATTATGGTGCAAGCACAAATTAGGCTTAGCAGAACAGAGCAACTGAAACATGCAGTTGAATCACGTGAACTTAATTACCAGTCTCTGTCATGTGCCTGCCCTCATGACACCGGCAACCCCAGTCAGCGGGAAAGAGTGTGGAAGCGGTATTAACCAGCTCATTTGCTGTCTTCAGCTCATTATTTGTCTCCTCGGAGCCTTCTTCCCTTGTAGGCGTTCATTAATCACTCACACTGATAGGAGAGTCTTCTCCCCAAGTTGTTCGGCCTTTGTAAGTAAAATGATGGTAGAATTATTGCACAGCAAACTGATGGATTTGATGTTGTGTCCACAGAGGAAGAAAAGTATGCCTTTGTCAACTGGATTAATAAAGCCCTTGAGAAGGACCCTGACTGTAAGCATGTGGTCCCAATGAATCCAGAAACAGATGACCTCTTCCAGGCAGTCGGTGATGGCATAGTGCTTTGGTAAATAATACCTATCTTTCTCACAAAAGGGAACTGTGACTCTGCAGAAACTCATGTCTCTGCTTAAATGCAAGCTGCTAACTTTACATTAAGCTCATTAATCTTTGCAGATTCAAGGCCTCAATAATGCTATTTTTTCCCTTCTTTTATTTTTTTAAAATATAAAGCTTCTTTCATGTTAAATGAGAGTTTTTCCCTGCCTCTGAACTCTTGCAATAAGATGAAGTCAGTGAAATTTGAGGAGTTACTTGGTTTTATTTTTGTCCAAGGACTTTTGAGTGTTCACACAAAGCGGCATAAGACAGTGAGTGCTTTCACAGAAATTTACTGCACGATAAACTTTATGCACAATTTGACCTTGTGGCATTCTTGGCCTCACAATTATAGTACAATCTGCATGTGACCCAAAATGATTTCTTGAGTATTGCATGTGTGCCTGTGTTTGTATGGCTAAAAACAGAGTCTGGCTATATTTGTTCAGTAATTGTCCAGCTCTTTGACTTGTCCTACAGCATAGTTAGAAAAGCTGTATCGTATATTGTGCGCACATAGCTAGTAGTGTATTTATTTTAATTTTTTTTTAATTTTATTTCCAGTAAGATGATCAACTTTTCAGTGCCAGATACTATTGATGAAAGAACAATCAACAAAAAGAAACTCACACCCTTCACAATACAGGTACAAGATTCTTTGCTTTTTTCCTTGGGACGCTTTGATTTAATCACTTAAAGCAAAAGCTGGTGATACCATGGTGCTGCCCAAAACAATGAGACAAAACAGTTTGTGGCAAAGTGAGATGTTCAGGTCCATGTCATAAAAACATAAACACATTTCTGTGTCTTTCCAAAAATATGAGCAACCTGACTAAACAGATTGTATTTGTGTTTGCATTTGACCCATTGTATAATGCTTACCAGTTCAAAGATGTGTGGTAGATGCCATATGAATGCAAGAACAACTAGATAATACAGTGACCAATTCCAGTTGGAGCAGCTCTCAGGAGGCTGAACCCCATGTCTAAGGTCACAGACTGTTTTGCAGTCTGGTGACCTCACTAAAATATTAACTGTGATTCAGGAGATACCATGATGTGCAACATGCCTGAGATGGGACCATAGCCTTTGCCTGCCTTTCACAAGCCATGCTATTTCACCTTGAAAACTGAATACCTTTTTTATTTCTATTATGTGCACATGTATATGATATAAAAATGGACAAAAAAGCTAATTTTCACCTATTGAAAGTTGATTGTGTTTCTCACACAGCATTATGCAGAGAGGTGTTTTTACATGAACAGCATCCATGTATCTGAGTATAAAATATAAATAGATATAAGGAATAGATATGGACCTAACCCAGTTTAGCCCTCAGCTGCTCTGATTTGATGGAACATTAGCCAGGCTCAAGTAAGCTCAGAAGCCATTAAATTGGATTTTTATGCTGTATACCACATTTTTCAGTTCTAATCATTCTAGTCAGCAGCACAGCTTAGAGATGCAGCTCAGATCAATCCCTGTCACACATAGACATGATTTGATCAATATAGCTTCCACTTTAACTTAACCCTTTTACAGCTGTCTGATGGAGAAAAGGTAATTAATTTGAAATGCTCAAATTTTTCTAGCTTATGAGAATTTACACTATGTCTCTCTCTGCATTTTGTATCTAATCAAATCTCTCTGTCATGCCAGCAGTGATGAAATTTATGTGAAAAATTGCAAATCTGTAGACATTATATTTTCCAGGCTTCTTTGCCTGCTTTACTAGTCCTCTGTTTACTAAGCCACCTTTTTGAATAGTGCAGACTTGTGGATCAGATTTCGTTGTACCCTTTGTTTTAAATAGGGAGCAGTGAAGGAACATAATGTTCTTGAAAAATCACTTTTTTTCTGCCCCTCACTGTGCATCACAGAATCCCTCTGCTTCCCCAGAACACTCCCAAAACAGGACTCCATACTCCACAGTTCAAAAAGAAAATATCCAGGCTTGACCAATTCTGATCTGGGCTGAACGGCAAGGTTACAAACTCAGCAAGTTTATTCCTATGACCAAGTGGTTTTTGTGTACATTGCCCATTAGCAACTTATTTGTAACTTGGGAGTTAAAGCTTTTGTATACTGCTTAGAGAGAGACAAGCCTGGAATATCTGCTGGTTGACTGGGTTGTAGCTCCCTCATTCCTCCATGTGTGCAAGACTGAGTGGAGGAGAACTTGCCCTGTGCTGAAGCTAGGTCTGCACTTGAACATGTCCTTGTGCATTGGCTATAGGAAGACCCTGGCTTTGATAACCAGGATTATCACTGTGGATAATCACTGTGAATGCAGATGTGTGCTCTGAGCTCCAGTGCCCTGTAACATGGTGTCTTTCACCTTTGCCAAAGAGGTCACAGAATCATAGAATAGTCTGGGTTGGAACGGACTTTCGAAGGTTATCTAGTCCAACCCTTAAAGGTCATTTCCATCTTCTTGTTGGGACCCAGAACTCACCTGTAATCCCAGGAGATTCTGAATTCCCCTGCTCCCTGTGGTCAGACTTGTACATAAATGCATTACCAGCAAAGCTCTTCACAGATTTCACTAGTTTTGTCTGTGCTCCCTTCCTGTATCCTCAGCTCTCCAGTTACTGCATAATTCAGAAGTTTTCTTCTTTCCCTAGGAAAATCTGAACCTGGCCCTGAACTCTGCTTCAGCCATTGGGTGCCATGTCGTTAACATTGGAGCTGAAGACTTAAAAGAAGGAAAACCTTACCTGGTTTTGGGTCTTTTATGGCAAGTCATCAAAATTGGGCTCTTTGCTGACATAGAGATCAGCAGGAATGAAGGTATGTATGGCTCTTGCTTTCAGTGCTCTACTGTTAATACTGAACAGCCTTTAGGATAAAGCTCTTTCAAAAAATTCTTAATTCAATTTTTTATTCCAGTATTTGTTCCCTGTCTTCTTGACCACTCTAATTTTGCTTGCTCTTCACAAGTTCCAGCCCTCCAAAGTCCAAGACTCTGGATAGGCTTTCATGTGCAGAGCCAATTTCATGCTCATTGGGTCAGGAATGATGATCTCCACCCAGGTACACTGGTGTTTTGGCACTAACTCTGGGATAAAGAAATGCTACACTGCATTCATGAAGCTGTGTTCTTGCTCTTGATGAAACCATTGCCAAACATCTTCTCTTTCTTGATGAAATCAGAATTATAGAATCACAGAATGATTTAGGCTGGAACCACCAGTTTCCAGAGTTCTCAGTTCCCATTCCTTTGTAGGTAGCCTTGCCCAGCTTAATAGCTATTTTTCCTTTCCTGGTATTTTCTCCTTCATTTCTCATCTCAGATTTCAGTTTGTGAGGGTAGACAAGCCAAGGTCATTTTTATTTCTTTTCAGGTTCTCTCTTTCCCTCATAGCCTTTCTCTGTAGCCATTCCTGGTGAAATTCCCGTTTCTTGCATATGGAACACTGTTCTCATTAGCATATGGAATTAAGGCAGTAATACATCCCAAACTCTATGGGAAATACCTGGGATGCACTAATATCATGTTTAGTTTTTCCCTGGTCATATCACATGGTGGATCAGAACAGCTCAGATGACACCTAATACACTCAAGTTGTTCTCATCCTCTGTTCGTATAAGCTTTTAGCTAAGAGCAGTTATTTGTATTAATTCCCTACTGAATGTCTTTGAACATGACACTACTAAATTACATTGCATTTTTATTACTGTCATCTAGTTCTTTCTATCTGATTTCCTGATAATCTTCTGTGTTGACTATGCCACCTAGTGAATATCACCATCAGAATTTTAGCACATTGCTAGTATTTGTGTCAAGACAATTAATGCAAAAAAATATGAAAACATTAGTCCAAAAATCAATCCATGTTCAACTCCACAAGAATCCTTTTTACAGGCTACTTCTCTGTCTTAACATTGTTCTCTTAATAAGATCCACTCTCTTTTCAGATACTTCTATTATCCATATTTCTTTCAAGGAATGACAAAAGTAGTCAGGAGATCAGAGCAGGGTAACACATTCTCCCTTTTTAGCAATTAGTTTCCATGTTATTAGTTATTCTTTTCAAAACTTGTTCTGAAGCCTTTCATGCTCCAGAGACCAGCTGAACATCCTGCAGTTGCAAGGGTCAGTCCTTCCCTCCTGCCTCTTCTTCCTTTTATGACATAACTAATACATTAATATTTCTGTAGAAATAGAGTATCTTCTCCAATTGACAGATGAGTTAACCCTACTGACCCATGAACCCATGAAGTCCTGTACAAATTCTTCAGAATACCTGTTTGTATCCAGTTTCAGCATGAAGGTCACTGAGATTTCCTTCATCTAAGATGCAGAAAGTCTGTGCTCATTTTTTCATTCCCGTTTTTCCCCTGAGCTGCTCAACATCATCATCTTTTCATCAAGATCTGGGGCAGGGAAATTGGGCAGTTCTTAGAGCACACTGAAATTGTCTTACGTTTCTATATGATCCACAGCTAAAGCTTTGTCCTCATTTTATTAATGAGACCCTTTTTCTGTTTGTGTGCTCTGTCATGCTAACCCAATTTGAATTTTGGCAACACTTCTGTTGCTTACTTTTAGAAACTAGGGTAGCAAAATGTGTTAGAGAGAAAATAGTTGTACGTTCTCCTCTACAAGTATTCACAACATCATGAATTTTTTCTTTTTTTCCTTGTTTAGCCTTGATCGCTCTTCTGAGAGAAGGAGAAAGCCTGGAGGATCTGATGAAGTTGTCTCCAGAAGAACTGCTGCTGAGGTGGGCAAACTATCACCTGGAGAATGCAGGATGCAACAAAGTCAACAACTTCAGCTCAGACATCAAGGTATGAGAAACGCTGACCAACAATAGCAAAACAGTAGCTCCACACCCAAATATTGGCCCTCCAAACTGGGATTGTGTGCTGAAACAATCCAAACAGCTGAGATTGCTCTGCCAAGCACATGGAGCTGGGTGCATAAAATAATTTTGGTGGGGTTTACGCTTTCTGCTTGGTAGTATTTCTCCTCCTCTTGACCTCCCAGTCACCACTGCCAGTCCCAGCACACCAAACACCTTGGAAAGGAGTGACTGCTGTCTCTGGACTGGGCATACAAACACTGCCGCTGTATTTTCAGTTCCCTGCCTCTATTGCTCTCCTCCTTCCTCAGTGTCCTTAGATGCCTCTTGACCTGGCTTTGCTTTGGAGAAGGCTAGACCTTACCCAGACATGTAACAAAGTATAGGGGAAGAGGATGAGGCTCTTCCAATTCACCCACTTGATCTTTCCTTCAGTACAGCACCTGGGTCATGTGCTCCTCCGACTCAACCTTTGCTATAACTCTGAATGCACTTACCTGCAGCTTTTAATTCAGTGGGACTATTCAAAATAATACAGCTAGATGGAGAGGCACTTGTAGAGATGGGTCTCTAGTCCATGCAGCATATTTCACATACTTGGGAATTCATGGACTTGTAGGTGCAGATTTCAGCAGAGCTTTCTCTGTAGCACCTTCATTCTTCTTAGACAGAGCTATCTGAATCTCAGTGATGCACACTGATGAGTTTCAGACACTAAAGCCACAGTGTGAGGCTCAGCCAGCATCCCAGGGCTGTAGGGAGTACCTCAGGGAGGGTGTCTGAGCTGGCTTCCAGGCAAGCCAGGGGCTGCCCGGCACACCAGCCTCACCAGCCACGACCCCACCTGCCCACTCCCAGCATAACATGGGAAAAGCTCTGCTCCAGAGGTGCCTGTTTGTGGGTTTCACCAGAGGCTGAAGCATGAAAAGACATTTACTATGTCTTTTTTGACATACATTAAAAAAAACACCAGAGAAGGCAACAGGAGAGTCTGAGAGTCACATTCAACAATGAAGTTTTTATTGTAACAGATTTTTGGTTCACTGAGTAGAAGTGACTGGAGAATATCCATTGAAAGGAAAAGAATGGAGTCTTTCTCATCTTTATGTAGGCTGGCTGAGAGGACTATAATGCAACTGATTAAATCCTACCTGCAACTGAAAGATAAATCACACCATATTTACAACTGGAAAATGAAGCACACATTTACGTTTCAGAGGCAAAGACTTCAGCCTTTACAACCATCCTCATAATTAAGTGTATCACCCCACCTCTCTTCTTTTATAAATAACCACTTCTACATACGGTGGGTAGTAATGCAGATGTATAAGACTGAAAATGCTTCAGGTAGTCTGCTTTGTAGTTTGAAGAGTATTAGTTGGGTTGGTTAGTCAGGTTTCTAGACACTAACCTGTAGTTTTGTTTTCAGTTTTTTGAGTTATTTCTGAAGTGAGATTAATACTTTCCACACATAGAAGCAACATTACATTTCACAAAAGATTAAAGACAAAACATGTTAAATCCTTGTCTTCTTCCTGCTCTTTTGCCTGAAAAATGATGATACCATTGTCAGTTTTAACTTTTGTCCTTGAAAACTATGCTTTCTCTTCCATAACTGTTCCAGCGTTGCTTTGAAATCCGCTTTAAACATCTGCTTTCTCCTTCTGCATTTTCTTTTGTTAAATGCTCAGCAGTCTGACTTCTACAGCATTATAAAGGTATGTGTTTTCTTATCTCTAATCTAATGTTCAGATTAAGTCAGTTCTAATATTGAATCATAGAATAGTTTGGGTTGGAAGGGACCTTCAAAGGTCATCTAGTCCAACCCCCCTGCAGTGAGCAGGGACATCTTCAACTAGATCAGGTTGCTCAGAGCCCCATCCAGCCTGGCCTGGGATGTCTCCAGGGATGGGGCATCCACCACCTCTCTGGGCAAACTGGGCCAGTCTTTCACCACTCTGATTGTAAAAAGTTTCTTCCTCTTGTCTAGTCTGAATCTGCTTTCCTTTAATTTAAAACCATTAAGCCTTGTCCTATTGTAACAGGCCCTGCTAAAAAGTCTGTCCCTATTGTTCCTGTAGGCCCTTTTAAGCTCTGAAAGGCCCCTTTTAAGTACTTTGTTTTTGCTGTCCTTTTTTCTAAGTGCAACACACAGACTTTTGTCTCACATGTTGAGCATTCTGCAGCATATATATATTGGCTTAGGGAAGAAATTGATCTGGCAAATACAGCATAGAGTAGGAATTGCTAAGTGCTTCCAGATTAATTTAATTATGTAGCCCAATGATTGATGTAATAAAAACGAATCATGCAGGAACATTGTTCAGGGGAGCACTGGCATGCAAAACCTGAGCTTTAGATGTAATTTTTCCTCCATTTAATTTCTCTGTCTGTCACAGGACTCAAGAGCTTATTACCATTTGCTGAACCAAGTTGCTCCCAAGGGAGATGAAGAAGGCATTCCAGCTATTACTATTGACATGTCAGGATTAAGGGTAAGATGAGATAAGTTTAGAGTAAATGCTGATATTTTCTGTTACTTGTATTGCTGACCAACATGGAGTTGCACTGGGATGCCAGAACAAGCAAACTGGTTTTAGCGTTGCAATATGATCTTGTATTTCAGATATCAAAGCTTTCAAACAATTAAATTATGTGCTTTCCCTTTTATTAGATACCACTGCTGAAACTTTAACAACCATTGAACCGCACTGATAAACTACTAATATGTAGCAAGTATATTTAAATATATTTATTTAGGTATTTCATCAATCCACTCCCTTTTATACAAAAAAAGCAATATAGTGAGACGGCTGCATTGTAGGTAAAGCCCATTCGAAAACACAGACCTGCTGTTAGTAAAAGCAGGAAAGGAGACAGCTATAAACCCCACAAGGATCTGCTTTAACAGCCCCACATGTGGAGACCACAAGTGGGTCTTGCGTACAGTGCCAGGCACTGGGTTGAGGCTGATGGCCGCAATTTCTGCTGGCACAGGAGAAGGACGATGTCCAGCGAGCAGAGTGCATGCTGCAGCAGGCAGAGCGGCTGGGCTGCCGACAGTTTGTCACTGCCACTGATGTCGTCCGGGGGAACCCAAAGCTAAACTTGGCCTTCATCGCCAACCTGTTCAACAAATACCCTGCCCTGCATAAGCCAGAGAACCAGGACATCGACTGGAGCTCTATTGAAGGTAAGGAAAATGCAAATAAAGGATGCTTCTGGACACTCATGCGGCAGTATCCCTGCTCTCAGTTGATGATACAATAACTTAACCTTATGTCCTTCCAGCATATATTCACTACACCGTTAGCACAGGCATCCTTGAGAAGAGGGTTCTGTTCTGTGTATAGCACATGTTAAAAAACTAAAATGTTTGTGGGATGTCTGAACCAGTATGGACATTGTGCATACTTGTTAGTTGAAATTAGGCTTGATCTGACATTCTGTTAACTGAGAATATAATTTAAAAATCAGATCTTGCAAAAGCTTGCTGCCTGCTTGCTCTGGGTTGGGGTCAGGACCACCGTTGAATGGATCATTTGCTGAGCTTCGGGTCTTTCTTCCTCAACCTCATAGCAAAACTGTTCATGTTACAGCACAGGCTGTTCTTGAATTCTTGAAAGCATTTCAAGGCCAATCTGCCTAAATACTATAATATATAGGGCATGAAGGAATATTACATGCTGCATTGTGCTCTCTTATTTCACATGTCACCCACTGTCTCCTTCTGTTTGTAGTTCAGTGCACTATAATTTCTGAGTTATGGCTTCATCACAAGACACTTATTTTATGAGAGAGTTGTGTTTTGCAGGCCTGTTGATTGATGTATCTGTTGTTTTAGGTGAAACAAGGGAAGAGAGGACATTCAGGAACTGGATGAACTCCCTGGGTGTTAATCCACGTGTAAATCATTTATATAGGTAAGGGGAGGTATTACACTTCCTTCAGATGATGATAACTACAGGCAGCAAATTGTTTACAAAAACATAAGAACTTTTGGACCCTATAAGAATATAAGCTGCCATTTTTTGGTTTTGTTTTGTTCTTGTTTTTGTTTTTTAGGAAACTAAGTTTACTTCTACTGATAGTTTAGTTTAGTTCCATTCCTCTATTGTTTGTACAATGATATACTATTTTTATTTTTTTCAGTGACCTGTCAGATGCCTTGGTTATCTTCCAGCTCTATGAAAAGATCAAAGTGCCAGTAGACTGGAACAGAGTGAACAAACCACCATATCCTAAACTGGGTGGCAACATGAAGAAGGTATAAAAAGCTGGAATAGCTCCTGTAGCGATGTCCTACGCTTAAAGGATGTCTATATCATTTCAAACAGCAATGTGGCCACTTGTGTTGCTCTGAATTCCCAAGTACAGCACAATAAATGACTTTTTGTCTAGTCAGTGAAGAATTTTTCATCTGAAAAAGAGACATTTATTTGATTCACTGGTTGTTGTTGACAGATGAACAATATTTCTAAAGTAAAGACACTTGACACCATTTGTGTCAATATTTAAAAACTGTATTTGCAGAACACTTTTGCTACTGTCTTAGTCACCAATTATAATGCATCTTCATTGTGAGTCATATGGCACCAGCTTAATTGCATCTGTCTGGATCACTGCTCTCTACATCAAATGAAGACAGTGATGATAAGCATTCTTGACCAGATGCATCAAGAACTGATCACAGAGTTGCTGCTAAATACAGGGCTTTCGTCCAGCTATCTGGATGAGTAATTCCATCCAGTTAGGCCAGAGTGATTAACTGACCTAAAATATTGACTGGGACACTAATCCTTTGTCTCAGTGCAATGTCATGATGCTGGAGGTACCCATGAGGTATAGCTTTGTATTTTCCAGGGTAATCCGTTTTTCAGGCTCTGATTTCCTTCTGTGTTAACTCTTTACCATGGTATTTTTGGGATGGAACTGGCTGCTAATAGTCAAACGGCTGCATTATTACAGAGCCCCACAGCTCCTCTTTGCCCAGGAGGTTCTGGGCTAAGCGATTCATAGAATTTAAAGTAATAGTGTCTTGTCTTCTTTTTTTTCTATATTTTTGAACCTCACTAATTGACCCTGTCATTAACAGCTTGAAAACTGCAACTATGCAGTGGAACTGGGAAAGAATCAAGCCAAATTTTCCCTTGTTGGCATCGCTGGGCAAGATCTTAATGAAGGAAACCGTACACTCACGCTGGCTTTAGTTTGGCAGTTGATGAGAAGGTATGTACGGCCATCAGATACAAACTTCTGAGTGTTTTGGTATACTCAGCTCATGTTGTAATAGTTTCCTGATGCTATCACTGAGAAGGGTCTACAGGTTACAACTTTCTCTCTCCTCTGTTTGCACTTATATGCAAAGACAGAGTAACCTTTTGCTCGCTCCTAGTTAGGGATGTGATCAGGAAGCACATTATCTTGTGGGCAAAACCATTACAGTCAGCTCATGCAGAAGATTATTATTGTCACTATCTGTATAGCATGAATAAATGTTCATTGCATGAAAGAGAGAAGAAGAAGTTGAAAGGTTTCTGTATCAGGGAATAGGGAGAATGTACTGGAAACAAAGAATTGATGCAGAAGTTTTATAATCCACCTGAAGGGGATGCAACTCTTCCCACTTTAATGTAATTCTGTGTGTGTGCGTGCGTGTGTGTGTGTTTCTGTGTGCGCTCCATAATCGGATGTAAAGAGACCCAGTGGTTAGAAACTGAATGCAGGCAAAATTCAGTTTATAAAGCAAGGTACAAGTTTATCTGTCACGTAATTAATCTAGAGATGTGGTGATTACTTGCCATCAATTTGGGATGTCTTTCCAAGGTGTATGCTGACAAGCAAAATATTCGAGGCTTGTATTTATGCAGGTCAGTCTTACATGAACATAAAAATTCCCTTCCAGCTTTAAAGTCAGTGATTTTTTTTAAGCATTGTGAGAATGAGTCATTTACACCAAGATCCACTAAGAGAGACCTTGTAGGAAGTTTGAGTGTCAAAACCTCTTGACACTCCCAAAACAGTGATTAGGGAACTAAGGGTGAATTAGACCAAATAGATGAATATAATGTTATAATATAATCCATATATACTGTGAGTGTGTGGGAAGCAGGGGAATATCAGGTCTAAGGGGACTGTTGGGGTGACCCCAGTCAAGCTGCACACATACAAGATGGTTCTGAGGTTACAGTAGACTTTGAGCAAATGCAGGTATACCGGTTTCCCTCTTAAGGTACACCCTGAACATCCTTGAGGACATTGGTGGTGGAGAGAAGGTCAATGATGAAATCATTGTCAGCTGGGTCAATAAAACACTGACTGCAGCCGGGAAGGATTCAACCATCTCCAGTTTCAAGGTACAGTTTTTTGTTAGAAGTCTCTGCTTAGGAATCTCTTATTCAGTGTGTTTGTGTGTGTATTATATACATTGCCTGTATATAGATAAACATATATACATGTACGCAATATATTATAATATAATTAATTACATTTTATTATTTTTCATTCCCTTTGAAACACATGTTCAGATACAGATCTTTTATTCAAGAGGCTTTATTATGAGAAAGTAACAGAAACGTGTTATGAATGTAACAGGAAACACCTTCAATGCCAGTTTGACACAGGAAATCAAAGTATAGAGCCAGGAATGATGACTGGAATTAAGCAAGAACTGCTGTGCTATTGATTATTAAATGAAAGCAGTTACAAATGACAGTATTAAAAAGAACAATAGCAATACTTTCATGATATGGTAGTACCATTCAGGGGTGGTGCCCTGTTTTGCAAGGCACCTTATAAACACAGAAATGGTTCAGTTCCAGAGAGATTCCAATTTTGCTAACACATCTGAGACACTTGCCAAGCTGGGGAACAGTCAGCAGATATAAATCAGCAGTGTGCACCAGGAGAAGACAGATCCATCAGACTTCGTGTAATGAGCTCAGAAGTCAAACAGCTGGTCTACCTCGCACTTCCCATCAGTAGATGTGTATCAATGTCATCTCCCCACAGGAAGCAAATTGACTAGCCCAGCACCTCGTCTTTTGATTTAATGATGTCTCATTCATTGGGGAAAAAAAAAATCCTTGGAAGGATTCTTAGTCTGCTTTAGATGAAAAATTATGCTAAGCAGCCCTTTGAGAAGATCCAAATGGCTTTTGACTGAGCTGTCCATGGCTTTTGAGTGTAGACTCTGGCTTTGTGGGAGATCTGTCATCTTGTTCTTGCATATAATTGTATTCTTCATCTCTGCAGGATAGCAAAATCAGCACCAGTATGCCAGTCCTGGATCTCATTGATGCCATTCAACCAGGATCAATCAAATATGACCTCTTGAAAACAGAGGACATGAATGATGAGGAGAAACTGAATAATGCTAAGTACGTTTGTGCCAAGTGGCACTTAAGATGAGCTACCTGCTCAGACTTCCCTGACTCTGTCTTTGAAAACTGCTCTGCTATCATTGTCATCTGGCACAACCTCAACTGAGAAATACCTCCAGAGTTAGAAGCATGAAGGCTAGAACTTAGGCAGTAAAAAAGACTATCAATGGAAATGAAGTGTGTAATGTTATAATTCGTGCTTTATAATTCCCTTGAAGGGATCAAAATTACTTGGCTTCACAGGCTCCTGTTTTCTCTTATTAAATTTAAAATTCTTTCAGAGGTCAGGGAACAATGCCAACAATAGTGAGCCATGGAAACCAGTGATTAGAGGTCATGATACCTCTTTAGTCACATACAGGTGGAACAAGGGCATATTTAAGAGAGAAGGGGGAGGACATGCCTGAAAAGCTGGTTTTATGGATGTGAATATTGATTTTTTTTTTCTTGAGTGCAAACCATTTCCTACCAGAGAGTCAATCCTTGGGGCATCCCCCTTTCCTTTCAGAGTTATACAGATCATTTCCTGCTCTGCTCATCAATTTGGCTTCTCCTTTGCTGCATGGCAACTACAAAAGAGAAAAGGATGACTAAGGCAACCAGAGCTACCATCATTTTTATAAAGACTTTTCTCACTACTGTTTTTCCCTTCCATTTCCTACCACCTGTTCCCTTTCTTACAGTCCTATGTGTGCTTCTCTCCATACTTAATTTCCTCATCCCTCTACTAATGTTACCCTCTTCAGTCCTCCCTTTCTTCCTCCCCCCCGACATGTTTCTCTGCATTTGGGGGAGAATTTCACAAAAGTGTGTGCTCTGCAGTGGGAAGAACCTGAGGTTTTCTAGCTTTTTTTTTATGAAAAATAGGGATAAGAGACATACCCCCTGGACAATAGCCAACAGCCATGAAACAGTGCACTCTGAGGAGAAAGATAGGAAGGTCAGCTTATAGATGCTGGGTACAACTCAAACAGAAGTCCCTGAATGTTGATTTTCCAACAACACTGATCTCCACCAACATCAGCCTTCTGCTTTCCATCCTCATGAATTTGTTTACATGTGAAGACTGAGCAGCAGAGATCGAGAGGGAGCAAAACCAGAATGGCTGTTTGTGAGGATACTTTTTCAGGAGATGGAAGACTAACTGTTTCATATCAGACTTTGACCTGCAGTCTCCCATGCTCTAACCATCAGGGAATGCACTCTACCTTTCACTACAAATTAGTTCTTTACAAACTTGTCTCATACATTTCTATAGAAAAGTTTAGTTTTGATGAATCAGTAAGAAAGTTCCCAACTCACTCTGGTACTGATCATGTGGAAAACTTAACAGAGATAAAATTAATGCTACTGCACTAATTTATTTCTTTGTTTTTTTCATCCCTGCAATGCAGATATGCCATCTCTATGGCAAGAAAAATTGGAGCAAGAGTCTATGCCCTTCCAGAAGACCTGGTTGAAGTAAAACCCAAAATGGTCATGACAGTGTTTGCTTGCCTCATGGGAAAAGGCATGAATAAAGTTTAAAGCACAAAAGACTTGTACCAATACCTGGTATTCACCCTTTTGACTTCCTCAAACTGGATGCTCTTCTTCGTATCAAGGAAATATGCAGAGCGCTCATGCTTTTAAGGCATGAATGTTATACATGGTTCCAGATCATACAAAAGTTGTGTATCCACGTGTATCCAGGAAATGTTTTGTTTTGAACAGTAATATGTGCTTGTTTTCTTTGCCTTATTTTCCATTTTGCTACATATAACTATTTCATATTTCTGATTAAGTTTCCAATACTGAGGCCTATACATATCCTTTTATTAATGGATACCAGGGTTTTCTGTCAAAGGTCACCTGGAGATCTTTGTCTTGGGAAGTACAGACAGCTTTTAGGATAATGAAATGTTGTACACTGCTTCTGCCTGAAAATGTCTTCATGCTTCTGGTAGCATTTCTGCCATACTTTCCTTCAGTTTGTACCTGGGACAACAAAAGTGATTTCCCCAAGCCAATGCAAGTATCAGTGGTCTATATTGACCATATTTTTGGAATGGTAGGATCCTCCTACAAAATTCTTGTGGAAAGACAGAAGTGTTTGGAGTCTGCTATGTGTTGCTGGTATATGAACTGAGCAGTACTCTTCCCTGCAAGTTATGCCTCTGCCATCAGTGGCATTACTCCCAGAGTACATTACTACTCACTAGAAAAAGTATACTGTAACCTGGTCCTCCAAGAACACCCAAACTGTGGAACCTTTGCAAGAAATGCTCTCCATAATTCATTTTTATGTATGTCATAAGACACTTAGAACATAAGCAGGTTGAAAAGCATGATAGAAATTAAAACCATGTTAAAGAAACTGAGGGGATATACTCAGTTAGTAGCAATAAGATGTGAACCAAAGGGACGCAGAATGATATATTTATGTAGTAGGTAAAAATTAAACCCTGTTAACTTTAAAGACTTGCACTCGAAGGGCTGCGGACCTGATTCAGGAGAGCATTTAAATCTGTGCTTGTGTATGAAACATACTAAAATGCTTCCCTGAACCCAGGTTGGGATCCTCAGTGGAGCTAAATCAGCATAGCTTTGCAGCTAACAAGGCACTGTTAGTTTGCCTCAGCTGAGGACCTAGCTCTGTCTACAGATAGCGGGATATATTTGCACTGAATCTCTTCCTTGGCATGAGTTGTTTACTGTTCTGGCTTTTACGTGGATTTTACTGTCGTGAAATGCAGAAGGAGGGAATTTTGCCTTAATGCAATCCCAGTGACACAGTCTCAATTCCTTCCCTATCCTCCTCTCTTCCCTCCTGCCCCTTCAGAATTGCCTTAATGAAGAATCAATATTCAGTGACGCGAGAAGCCTCTCCAAATAAAATGTTCTATAAAGCCAAATGTATAGTCTTTGCTTTTAGTAATGCATGTGCTAATTGGGAAGTGTGTATCATATGACTGAAATAGGGATGGATTTAAAAAAAAACCAACAACTGTGGCCTTGCTAAGGATTTATCTTCCATATTGTTATTGAAGCTATAGATTGTAGAAAGCAGGAAGAATTATTCCCTAGGTCATTTCTGAACATGTCGCTCTGAGACACTGCCAAAGATGGGACACTGTGCTGGCTGGACCTGCAGCCTGACTCAGTACAATTTTCCCCATTCAGTGCAATCCCTGTCATCCTCTTCCTTTGCTCATATACCTGTAAGCTTTGTTTCTTTAAGCACTCTGCAAGGCAAGCATGGTTCCTGTACTAATGGTCAGATCCTCTTCCTGATCAGATCTGGCTGTCCTGTTCCTCTCCTGAACCTATGGCCCTGTTCTGGGTTCTCTGTCTCAGGGAGATTTTCTCACCCCAGACTCAGGAGTAGACATGAGGGATGAAGTAGATGAGGGATGGGAGATGCCACTGAGGTGAGGGAGGAAGGGCTTTTCCCTTGGTCCCAGCTTGAATGCAGGGACTTGCAATCCCCAGAAAGAAGAAGGGATTTTTCAGGCATTTCCCATTCACCAGCCCTTAGCAACTCAGTTTTCTTTTTGCATGGGGGTAGGATTTTTAGAGGATCCTGCTGAGAGGTGCAGGGAGAGGACGCTTTCACACATCATGCACTTCCCATAGGCAAGATGTAGGACTTCAGGGGCCCTGGAAATCAAAACCTGTCTTCTACTTTAGGTTCTGGAGAGGGTCCAGGTGATGTATGCTGTTATTCAAAGCATGTTTTGTAAAGGGGGCTGCTTCTCCTCAGCATCCCGGCACTGGACCTAGGCACCCTGCCTTACAGTCCTCCCCGTTGCTACTCCCCTGCCCCCAGGCTGAGTTTTGAGACACTATGCCTGAGCCCCAACCTACAGCTCTGCACCAGAAGTGAGCCCTGGCACCAGTGACACCTAACCACGAGATGGCAGTCACTCTATCTGGAGTTTTAGAGGCTGCCATGCATGAGCTCCAAAAACGCTCTCCTCTGGGAAAGACAGAAAAATTGGGATATTTAACCCAAGGCAAAGTGCTCCACCTGCCAGTGCACAAAACGGAATAAGTGCTGTTGGCAGGGATATTATATTAAATGTCTTATCAGACCTTCATCCCTACCTCTATAATCCCCCTTGAAAAATAAAGCTCTCATGGACCTGAAGGTGTGGGAATACCTGCATTCTGGTACAGGAGTATGAACATTCTCACTTTTCAATTCACCTCTTGTTTATTTGATGGACTTGAGGATTTGCTTTGATGAACTGGTAAAAGTAGCCTGTAATAAAGCTCCCAGAAGATGCTGAAGGGGTTAAACATGACAAACATAAACCAAAAATAGGATCTGGAATCTTTTGCCATTGCTTTTCTACAATTTTTCCATCACTCTTAGAGAAAGCAGCTGTTTTGGGGATTCACTCCCAAATCAAGCTGGCTTTGTAAGCACTTCCATTATTGATTTTCATTGCACAATTAATCATAATTTTCAAGGCTTCAAAAAAGCTTAGACATCCATATGAGTAAAAATAAAACATCAGCAGTTAGACTAACTAGGAGAAAAAACCATGAGGGCAATCAATCCACACGCTTCAGAGTACAGTCTAATCACCAGATGGACTCAGAAGGAAATATTCCCCCATAGTGTAGTAGAGCATAATTAAATGCAAGATGAGGATTTTACACCTTCTTGTAAATCATCTATCCTGGCTAGAAATCATCTGTCCCGGCTTTAGAAAGGGGGTAGGAAGCAGCATGGCTGGCTGCTGTGCTCTTGTATGGACAAAATCATATTTCTACTTCCTCCAGAGATGGAATTGAACCAAAAACCCAACCTGACATCATTCCTCCTTCCAACTGCAGCTTACTTCTGGTGCGAGTCAGATGTCAAACTTCAGGTCTTGGTATCCATTGCTGCCTAACCATGCAGCAGCTTTGGTTTTGTCTCCTACGTGGAAAACAGGACTTTGCCTCTGGTAGATAAAGCTGCAAAAAGCACATGAGCAGCACCGGTCCTACAGCAAGTACTCAGTTCCTGCTGCTTTCAGCTTGATGGGGAAATGGATTCTGATGCCTCCAATCTTGCAAGCACACGTGTTGAGTTGCTACCAAGACCCTCTAGCTCCCCATCTTCTGTCACTTCTGGCAGCCTCCTCCACCATCTGGAGAATGGACTTGTCAAGAATTTGGGAGCATTTTCCTCCAAGCTGCTCAGCCACTTTAAGTCCAGTATTTTTCAGGCAAGCAGACAAAGCAAGCAGCAGAGGGTAGAGTCACTGAATGCCTGAGCCTCATTGCCTGCTGTCTGGAGAGCAAGCTCAGAGTTAAAATTTACACACAAACTTCAGAAGCTGATCATTAAGCAAGTCAGTAATAGGAGAGCTCTGTGTGGACTTTATATAGTTTAGTGTGGGTGAACTCTGAATTAGGACCAAAATAACTTAATAATGTTCTCCTTTTCTTCATATTTTTTATGTATATCAGTACTCTGCAGCAGTTAGTTCTCTTCTGTCACCAGGAAAACTCGTTTTTTCCTGATGATCTGTTTGCTGCTCAGAAAGTAACACACAGCTCTGAAATAAAATTACTATTTTTAAAACATTGTTTTTCATCACTTCTTCTTTACTTTTTGAGCCCTGATCACGTTTTAAAGGCACCGGTATCTCACAGGAACCTAACTTGCTCCTAGGGTGCAAGCTACTGTTGTTATTACAGATTCATGATAAATTGTCCAAAGCTGAGAAGGGCCAGAATTCTCACAGGCTGTGTGCTCACAAGTAATGATATGCCTGAAAGTTGTGAAAAGGGCAGAAAGCTACATAACCAACCATGCACATAAGCACTGAACTCCCACAGTGCACGCATTAAGGATCTAAAGCAATACAGGAACGAATATCTGTGAACACACAAAGCATGGAGAGAAACCCCACACTCAGGAAACCTGCTAGCAGGTGGCTGATGTGCACGGTGTTGCTTTGGATTCATGCAGGCAGAAAAGCAATGATGTCCCATGGCCAGACACTTCTGGCAGCCTGCAAAGTTGTCCTCGCTCTTCACTGCAGGTAAGCAAACCAGACACATCATGTGTTGGTTTGTCATTGAGGTGGGGAGATGTCTTCTGCCCAACCCCTCAGTAAGATGTCCTCCTTTGATTTTGCAACCCTGGAGGAGAACACCCTGCATGTCTGAGAGGTGGTGAATAAGCCTTAGGTACAACAATCTCTCCATGCCTTCTCCCCAAGACCTGTGTCTGCTTGAGTGCTAGTGAAACAGTCCTGTGGCTAAGAAACATGTCAGTGAAAGGCTCAATTAGCCACATCAATGACAAGTAATAGAGATCTCCAAGGAGGGAGGCAGGCCTTCACTGCTAGCCCTACCTCCACTGCTTGCGGCACTGTCAAATTACATTTCACATTGGGGAAATGTACCCCATAGTGCTTCAATCACAATCCTTCTCAGGCCAACATGGGGCAATGCTGTCTATGTGGTGATCAGTTCTCATAGACCAGCCAAAAGCCTTTAGAAACTTCCCAAGTTTTCTGCTGGAGCCAAGTTCTAGAAATACAAGTTTTGCTAATTTTAAAGGTTGTGAACTGTGCTAGTGGGACCTGTACTGTCAGAAACCTCCTTGGCTCACCAAGGGAACAACCTCCTAATACAGGTTCAGCCTCTGCTGACCTGGTGGCATCCATTCAGGAGTACTCAGAGGCTTTGAGCTTGGCAGAGGAACAAACTCTCATAAGGTTGTTTCATTCCACACTTCTTATACAAGCTCTGGGCAGGGGGATACCCAGCACCACGACAGAAATTCCTCTCTAGCCTACAGTGATCTCCAAAAGGTTTGTTAATGACACCCCAAACAGGAATCATGGGGCACTCAGAGCATGGATGGTCCTTGGATGCAGATAGCAGAAGCTTTCAGCACAGATGCTCTCAGCTGACCAAGTAGTCACAATGGGCTGGGCTGGAGCAGCCACACAAATGGTGTCACTGCTTCGCTGGAGGTTTGCAACTGTGACACTGAGAGTGCACTATAGGGAAGCTCACCTCTCCCCATCCCCGGGGGGACAGAGGAAAAGTCAAATGTCTATTTGTATGCACTTGTACAAGAGCTCTTCTGCTGGGACAGTGATAAGTGTCTCTCTGTAGTGTGGATCTGCTTGCCCAGACTGATGGTCAGCAAGGGCTGAGTGTGAGATGTGCCTCTCCAAGGTGGGGACCACACCAGCCAAGAGGGGTGAACTTTGCTTCATGGAACTTCTCCTCACCAGGATCCTCAAACAGGTCCTGGCATCCTCCAAACAGCTAGTATACTCCAAAAGCCCAAAGGAAGGGCCCACTCTGCCAGATGCCATGTAAGCAATGTGAGCAAGTGCAGAAAGCATCGTTACTCCAGGGCTAATTGCATTCCTGACATGTACATACACACCTGTGTACATAGAATGGGGGACAGGTGTGCATCCATTTGCTTGCACCTTAGCCAAAACGTGCTTTCTGTATGTGGTACTTAGAGCACCTTTCTCAAGCATTCAGAAGCTCTGCCTGGAGTGCTCCTATGGCTTCCTTTGATATCCTGTGTTTAAGGAAGTTAAAGTTGCTTTGCAAGAGCTCCTTGTTAAGATACTGGCAAATAATTAAACATCTAATGGCAATAAGAAAACACGAGTCACTTCGACAACATGTTGTTCGGGTGGGAGTTGATAATGGACCGTGAGGAAACAGAGTTCATGAGGAAAGTGTTTAAGCAATACAGACACTTCTTCACCTTGCCAAAACAGCACAGACACTACAGCACCTTTCTCTCTTCTGACCCTGGAAAGCTAAACAGCAGGGAGAGTGGAATAAAAAATGAATAAAGTAGGTTGGCACAACCGAATACACAAAAATGCAAAGTGAACATGTATTTTTGGCCTCTGTTCATACGTATCAGCCATGATTGAAACATGCTGCTTGTACAGCACTCACCCGGGGATAAAAGCTCTGTTTCCTCTCAGGTTAACCCATCATTTTCTAGTATAGATAGCGTCTGATTTTTATATTTGGGAATGATGTGAGGGAGAAATGCCAGAACCACATAAATTTAGACATAGTCCAGATTTTCCCCTCCTGGTGGTTTCATGAGCTGCAAAATTGTTTCCAGAATGAAATGACAGAAGTTGGCGACATTGGTCATGTATGTGAATGATCACAGTGTCCTACGGAGATTAATTGGTTCATGAATAAAGATGAGGAGCTGAGGTGTGCAGGGAGAAATAATTTATCAATTATACGCCTTGGAAAACTGAAAGATGATGTGGCCTTAACGGCTGAATGGGTTTGAAAGGGAGACTTGTAAATTGAGTTCTAATTCTGTTCTGCTGCATTCGTAATCTAGAGCTGCTAAACTAATTGCATCTTTGTGTGGTTCATGAGCAATGACACTCAGCTGCATCGCACAGCAAGCAGCAGAGATCAGAGTTTAGTCAGATTTTAGTTGTCCTTTGCTTCATGTAGGAAGGATGCTAACCGGTTACCTTTGGCCTCATTGGTAGTGATAATGCACAAAAAATAAAAAAGGCAAGAGCCTGCAAGTATTTTTCAGGAGATTAATTTTGCATTTGAATCTGAATTGAAAGAACCAAGAAGGATAGCACAGACTCACTTGGCTTTTGTGTTACGCTTGGGTCACATGGATCCATCAGAGAGATTACCCATCCCTGGAGGGACTCGTTGCTGATTAACTGGAAACAAGGATTCTGGAGGATCAAAACAATAGCAGAATATGCTAATCTCAAACAGGGAAAAGGATATGAGGAATGTGGCTGCTGGTATCAGCTGACTTCCCCTTCTGTGTGCTTGTTAGCAGGTTTACTAACAGACAGCACCAACCTAGCATGTGCTCTGGCACATGCTGAAATACGGACTCAGATCTGAGAATCTCTGTGTAGAACGAGGTTTGTTATTTAAAATCTTGCTGCTGGATGCTGTGCAAAGCCCAGGATCAAAGAGAACAGCCACACTTAGGTCCTAGTTGAGCTTAGAGGAAATCTCGCCACACTTTGTTGCTGAAAGCCAAGGCTGCCAGTAATGGGGGTCACTGGCAATTACTCAGCAGCACTGCTGCAACTGTTTGAAACCGTCTGGCTGCAGCAGTTCAAGCAGTTCCTCCTTTTATACATGTTGTATCTGACCGCTTTCTGGGGTCTGGTTCTCCTCCACCAGCAAGAGCAGCTGCAGGAGCCCAGTACGATGCTTGGGCACAGCTGAGAATCTCAGAGTATGGTGAGGCAGAGGGTGCTTGATCAATGATATCCTGACTTTGCTGGGAGATGGGTGCTTGGCCTCTTCTGTTGCCACCTTTTCGGGCACCAACATCTCAAACCACCACACAAAGATGGGACAAAGCCTGGTCTGGTTGAGGTACAACACCTGTGCAACACCAGGAGGGTATGGGTGTTACTACATGACAACGTTGAGAGGGAGGTGAGAAACAGAAGATTCAGCCAAAACAGTGGAAATATCTCTTTAGAATTGCCCTTAAAGTGTGATTATATTTTAAAAAGCAATATAGTAATGGCACCAGGAGGCTTTATATACTGCCAGTCCTAATTCCCACATGTGTAGTTGTCAACAAAGAAATCAAGAGATTACTTTGCTAATTATCTGCTCTAAAAACTAGGACTTGATCATGCATTTTTAAATGAAAGCCCATGCATGTCCCCAGGCTACTCTAAAGGTTAACAGAAACCAACACAGATCAAACTGTCTCCCATTACTGCATGGCTTCTGGTCACATCTGCTGCATTAACACTTGCAGGCACCAGTTCAGCATAGCCCATGGCCTACCCAGTGTAGAAGTAATATTAATAATTAATAATAATAGTAATAATTAATCCAGGTGCAGCAAAACCTTTGAACTCAGAATTTTTGATGAAGCAGCACTTCATCAGGGAATGATGATTCATCAGAAGCAAAAAGAGTTGCTGGAAAGGCTGTTTTGCTGGATTCCCCAATTAGAGAAAAATATTTGTTTGAGAAAGGAAGCTTTCAAACGGCTGAAATCTCCCCTTGCAACAGTTCCTAAATTCATGCTTGTTTCCTCCAGATCTCAAAAAAACAAAGAATGCATAGAAATGTGAGTTAAATTTCAATAAAATCAGGAAAAAGTTTATAAATTGAGTAAAATTCAAACAAAAATTGAAATATTTGGTAAACCAAATTATTTTCACTTTGCCCTTCACAGTCTTTTTAGGATTGCCTTTTTCTTCCCAGCTTACCTAGGAACTCCTTCCCAGGTTCTAAGAAATTTTTGAAGATTAATATACAATATACCATTGTAGGTAGAGCAAGTATATCTTAATTTATGACTTTCATAGGCCAGAACACAGCAAATTGCTTCTGCCCATAACAACTACCTGAAGTGTCCAAGCTGAGGGAGGGAGTTAGAATCCATAGGATCCACTGGAACAAACCTTCCTACATCTGAGCGAGTCATCCCAGCTGCAATGCCCATGAAGAGGACCAAGCGTTTCATCACCCTTTGAGACGCCTACAGGAGGTCACAGACGAATTGCTCCCAACAAGTGCCCATTTCTCTGTGGCGCCTATGGAAGCGTCACAGGATGGCTTGCTCAGGTACAGCAGTTTGCACTGGGAAGGGCTGGCATTAGAGGAGATAATTCTCTCTTCCTAAGCAGATGAGACAAGCAGATAGCGGGAATGTCAACGTAAATCAAAGAACAAATGATAACCCCTAACAGCTGGGTGGAAGCAGGAAAGTTAATGCTTAAGTTTGGTGTCTAAATACATTCCCATACCTTTCAATTATGTCAGTAGTTTTATTTTTTACTGTTCTGCCTGGGCATTCCTCAGCAGCTCACAAAGCTTTGGGGGTAATCAATGTACAGCTGGTTGCTCATTAGAGCAAACCACAGCAATGCAGTATAAATAGATCACACCAGGAAAGGAAATCTGACCTGCTTGGAGACCGAACTGTCACAGAAATTGCCGTTGTGTGTGAAATATGTGTTACACAGTACAAATACTCCATGCTTTTGAAAATCAGACCACTTCATCGAGGTGCTTACTGACCAGGAACCTCGTTTTAGGCACCCAAATCCAAAGAGTTTGACTACTGCTGATCAGTTGATGGTGCTGGGGGTTGTAGTGGATGTGGAGCTGCCATTTAGTCACCAAAGGATGGTGACCAGTGGCACTGGGTTTGAACACTTTGCATGACCTTGTTGCTGAGACAGACTGTGTGAGTGGATGAGGATGTAGCCTGTGATGGTTAGATACTAATGCAGAGAAAAAAAGCAGAAAAAAACTATTGATCCAAACAAGCAATGTCCAGCATATGCTTGAAAAACAAAGGGTTTGTATCGTGAGATCTTGCTTTCAGACAAGCAAGAGATGTGGGGATATACATCTCTGCCTCCTGGTTAGTCACATATTCCTTTTTGTTTTGGTTTGGCTTGGGTTGCGGTTTTTTGTTTCATTTTTGATCTTTCATCCTGCATTTACTTTTCTGTTTATTGTGTTTTAACCAGTGGGATGCTTCAACCACAAGACTCTCATTTGTCCTTCCCTCAGAATTTCCTCTAGTGCCTCTAGTTTCTTCAAACACCCGTTTTTTTCCTTTTTTGTGTGGGTGAGATATTTCCAATGCATACCGGAAAACAGCAGCTTTCAAACAGCAGATGAACCATCTCTTTGCAACAAGTTGGGGAACCCACAGGAAAAGCAACCAACATACAAACATGTCTGACACCTACCATTTGTCCAAAACTTTCTTCTCAGTTAGACAGCAGAAAGTGTTCCCTTTTCCCACCTAATTAACACTTTAAGACATAGAAAAATATGATATTTTTTTCCTCTGTTACCAGCAACCTCCACTCCATCAGCTTTTCAATCTCGTGTGTTACACCTATCTCAGTAGACTCAATTTTTCTCTAAATTCAAATATCTATGCATCAGACATTTCCAGATGAATGTATGCCTAAATGACCAAATTCTGTCTCCTGTATTTTATCCTCTGTTGCCAGTTTGCTTTTGCCTACATGAGGGAAAGGCATCTGAACCACTGGTTTAAAAATCAACCCCTGTGGTAGAGCGCTGCCCACTGCCCTTTCTGGAAACAGCCTCTGTACCTTACCAGAACTTCCTATTTGTTTGAACAATATCTAGAACAGATAAAGTAGGAACTACAAAATCTAGGTAAGGTGTCAGTGGTTTACCTTTCCATTAGCTTTTTTTTTTCCCTTTCCCTTTCATGTCCAG
Organism: Patagioenas fasciata; assembly: GCF_037038585.1. Lineage (NCBI taxonomy): Eukaryota > Metazoa > Chordata > Aves > Columbiformes > Columbidae > Patagioenas > Patagioenas fasciata. The sequence continues at coordinate 32,375,461 of NC_092520.1, forward strand.
TTTGTGCTCAACTCCAGTTTGTTGATTTTCAGTGTTGATGTATTTTCACAGATGTTAACCCCACAGTACTCGCTGGGGAGCATGATTCACCTTTGCTGATTTCAGCCATCTAAAACTGAGCTATTTGCCTTCTTAGGGCAGGTCTACCCTCTTAAATGAAAGAGAGCCAGGACTGAATTCAAACTCCAAAGTCCCACCTGCATGCCTATCTGGAGCATTGGCTCAGATCTGAACCAGAGCAGTTTTAGAGGGTGTTAGAGGATGCAACTTAGTCCATATTACCTAATCTTAGTTCCAGGGCTTTCTCCCAGGCATTTTTCCCCCAGTTGTATAGCCCTAATCTTAAAATACACCTACAATCTCAAATAATGTAGTTCCCCAATCTTCTCTCAGGTCTGGGCTCCCTGGTGTTCCCACTGCATGTGTATTGTTTCACTCCTCAGTCCTCTTCTGGAATGAATTCCCTCTGGAACAAAACCATGTTGTGTTTCTGGGGACCAATCACCTGAAAAACCTTTTATATCAGACAGCATGGATGAAACTGTCCCAGGTTTGGTTCCCTCATTCTGCACCCACACAAGATGCTCAGCCAATGGATGGCATTAGGGTGGGTCTGATGCTGGAGATGAAAATGAGCAGTCCTCTACATGCCATAGGGGCATTTTCTAACCAGAGCCATGCCCTGAACTGTTACGTTGGTGTGTGGAAGAACAGGACTTGGACCATGTAATAAGCCTGTAATGACCTAGGAAAGTTGGATTTACTGTTCCAACACAGAACATTTATGGAGATCATCTATTCTGGACATGTCAAATTCGTTCAGCTTTTCTGGACAACCGTGGGTAGAAATCTAGGCAGTAAATCTTAGGGCACACCAAAAATAATAGTAATGAGATGAAGAGTTACCAGTAATTTTTCTTGAAAAGCTAACCCATATGAAAAATACATGGATGTCAGAATATTACAGAAAAGAGGACATGGAGCAATCTGAAATCCTTGGATGGATTGAGTGTTAACCAAAGAGGTAGAAGCCAGTTGCAGAAGACAGAGACCTAGTTGGTGTGCTCCATCCTGAGCTAGAGGAATGGCTCTCAATAGCAAAAAAGTGTCACATCTCGCTTGCTCCTCATTTTCTCTGCTAGCAAACAACAGCAAAAGAAGCTTTCCTGCTCAGGATTTTTCCATTTGGACTTAATAACCTCATCCCCACTCTTCTAAGCAAGCTTCACCCTTGGCAGTGATGTACTATATGAGTGCTGAATGCAGAGCAAGCTGCTGGGCCTCTGTAAATATTAGAGGATCACAAAAACTTTGCGCTTGGCGTTCTTTCTTATGTCCAAGGTTTGTAGCTACAATGAAATGACACAAAGGTTGAGACAAGAAAGTGACTTGTCAATATGAAAATGTCCAAAACATACCTTAACTTTTTGTGTATGAGTGACATCGATACGAGCAGAACTTCCCTGGGGAGCTCTGTCATATTGACTTAGCCAGCAGGAGCTTGGGGTTGAGGGGAGCGACTGTATTAAATTTTAACCACTCTTTAAATAACATTTTTGAAATCAATAATGTGGGTCCTGAACCCTTGGCTTTCCAATTGCATTTAGTTTCATTGTGGATGCCATTAAGATGAAGTTTTACCTGCTCCTTTTTACTCTACTTATCTGGATTCAGAAGAAGCATGTCTTCACTCTTCCAAGGTAAATATCTGCTGGTGCTATTTGGCTTATAGCATGTGTTGAGTGGGACAGGGAAAATACCGATGCAAAATAACTCCCAGTTGCATAAGAAAACATTTGGCAAAGGCTGACATTTATTTATTGCTCTTGTAATTGGATATGTGGTTCAATTTAACATATAGATGGTGGAGGCAATGAAATTATTCTAAGTCCTCTTTGCATCCATAAATCCTATGTTTTTAATAATATTAAAACAATTCTTTTCAGTCTAAGTGCAAATCAATTCTGTTCATTCAGTGTTTTTGAATGCCAATAAAGGGCATTCTGAAACTTAATGGGAAAAAAAAAATTTGCTTCATTTGCCTTAAAACAAGACCTTAAATGAATTACTTCTTGAGGTAGAGAGAGAAACCATTTCAGAAAGTACTAACAATCTGTTTTCCTTCTAAAGTAGATTTTATGATTGTTTTTCCAGTCATAAATCATTTTTGAATACCCATTTGGTATTTGTACAATGTTTCAGAAGCAGCTTTATTGTTACCTATCAATAAACTACAGAAATGCCCTGAAACCAAATGCTTTCTTAAAACATGAGAACATATGTCAGAGATGAAGACAGGCAAAGTGCTTTTATTTTCTACATGTACAGCTGTTTAGAAACCTAAAATGTTTTAATAGGTAGAACTAGAAGAATAAGCCCCTCATGTGGTGATATTAAGCGGGCTGAACAACCTACAAGAATCACAATTAAACACGACCTGCGCCCAGGACTGAAATACCTACACAAATAATAGTGAATTATGTTTTGCAGCCCTTCTGCAGCTCCCTACCACACGCCAGTGACAGACCTGTGACAGGTGAACATCAGTGGGTTCATGGCTTAAAAACAGGATCTTTCATCTCTGTGCTACAATGATATTTTGTTGTGGGTTGCTATGGAAGTGTGAGGGTTACAGTAAGGGGACAGTTAAACAAGTTTTTAGTGAATTCAGTGGAGCAATATTGCTCTATGCTACTTGAAGGTTCATTCACTTCATGTTTAAATAAAACACTGAACATCTGACCCTTACAGAACAATATAGCATTTCCCACTGGAAAGCATAAGTCTAGCTCTCCCAGCCCTGGTTATGAAAATGGCGAAAATAATGAGATTTTAAAGGTGATATATTACATCTGAGTTTTCACTTCTATTTGAGTACTAGTGTTGCAGGATTTAATGGTCATGTATTAAAGCTTCCCTTTGCAAGGTGATATATAGCATGATTACTGCATCTGGACTTCTAAAAACAAAATACTGAACATTGTGAGTCTTGTGTAAAAGAACTGATGGCACTTGAAAGACGCCAAGCTCACTTTTAGGGAAGGGGCAAATCTGGGGGCTGTTGGAGAGCCAGCGTGGTGGGAGAAAAGAGAGCACACAGGCAGACATCTGTGCTCCGGGCAAACAAACAGTTTACACAGTCCAGAGGACAGGAGAAGATGCTGGCAGCACTCTTCTAGTGACACTGCCTGCTGAGAGCCAGGGAAAGATGGTCAGCTGGAGACAAGTAGGGAGGCCTCTCTTCTGGAGATGTCAGTCTTCAGAAAGAAGTTGGAAGGTTTAAATGAAGCCAGGCTAGGAGGACAGGGAGACTCATCTGTGCTGATGCCTTGTTTTTGTGGGCCTGTGTGCTATGTGATGCTGATAACCCTCCTAGTGACTGAGAAATGCAATGGAGAGGTGAAGAGACTGAAACACCTGCAGAGAACTGGCACTGTTTTGTGTCTATCTGTGAGATGGTGGCCAGGCCTCTGGAAGGGATTCATCTGACTATAAAGGCTTTCTGCATAGGAACAAGTCCTCTTCATCTTCCTGTACAGCTAGTGGAGAAAAATACATGTGTTTAGGTTATAATTCATTCAAGTTTAGCCCATACATCTAAATTAGCTCAGGTTAACTGGACTCTGAAAGCGTCTGTTTCTTTATGAAGAGATTGACTAGCTCAGATGAAGGTATCAAAACCATCAAAAATGAAGTGTAACGCATTCCACTCTGTCATAGTTACAGGATAAGACCTGAGCATGGCAGTGTGGGGATGGCAGCTGGATATCTATTTACCCAGAAATAAAAGGAAGAGGGAAAAAAGATGTGGAACAGTGATAGAGTTCAGTGACACCCTGGCAGAAAATTGGAGGAGGGGAATGAGAGGTATCCTCTTAAGGGCAAACTCAAAGACCAACTGGGGAAGTAGGGCATGAGGACAGAAATTGAAAGAAAAGAGATGTGTTCAAGATGAATGTGTCCAGGCACACCAGGGCAGTAGACAGGACAAGGAAGCTGGAGGTGGAGGGTTGGTCCCGAGATCATACAGGAGGCAAAAATTAGCACTTTTGAATGGGTGTTTCCTAACAAGAGTGCAACAGAAGACAGATGAAACGGTATAATGTCAAATTGAATTAGAGGAACTGAGAAGCTCGACAACTACAATTTCAGCTGTTAATACTCCCCATGTTAAGCGTGACTACAAGAGCAAGGTCAGAACTTGGATCAGCCTGTTCAGTGTATTCAGGTCCTACCAACAAGAGCTACAGAGCAATTGCTGCTACTACATGCCCAGCACTTACCACACTCCACTGAAATACTTGTGCAACAAACAGTGGGGTACAAGTACCTAACAGCTTCCTCATTATGGTACTCTCAGGCAGTGGGACCCGTAGGATGAAAACAGATGCAGCAGCCCTTTTCTGGTCTCCCCTGTGAAAAGACTCCCCCAGGTATGAGAAGACACATTCACTCTTAAAGGAGCCCCAAACACAAGCTTCGGAGTACGCTTACCTAAAGAAACAGGCAAACTGCCAAACCTGCCCATCCCTGATTGCTTTTTGATGCTCTGTCAAATGATGGTGGAGGCAAAAATGGGGCTGGCATATTGTTGGTTCTGCATGAGAAACAACAGTGATTGCTTGGAGCCTGGCTAAAAGTAGAAAAGATGAATCACCTCATTGCCAGATGCTGTCAGGTCTCTGCTTGAAATCAGTCACAACAAGAAGTTGTGACAATCACGTTATGCAGCTTGAAAACACTAGTTTTGAGAGCCTTGCCTGTTTTCCTTTCAGAACATCCTCTGCAGGCAGGCCTAGCAGGGACTTCCACGGTGCCTGGTTTATGCACTGCTACCATCTCCACATGATGAGAAGGCTGAGAGCCACTCCAGCCCAGAAAATGGAAATAGGGGTCTGACATGGATTAGTTGGCAAGGGCCATCTCATGTACAGTGTGACTGGACCGCGGGTTTCCAGTAGAAGTGGAATTTAAGTTACTGGGCAAAGAAAGGGAGGACAGTTCTGGATTAGCTGGGCCTGGCAGCTGTTGTGCCAGTGCCAGCTCCCAGGAGCAATCTCAGAGCCCAGCAGTAGATATTGGCCACCAAAGCCATGCACCAGCTTTTTCATGGATTTTACTGTCTGGCAGAAGCAGAGGCTGGAACAGGGCTCAGCATCTTTGTTACTGAATCTGCTTCAAGTTCATGACAGCCAAAACAGGGAATACAAAAAATGCCAAGCCTGCTCCTGTATTTTTGTGTGACCTAGAGTAGTTCCAAGGACCTGTTCTTTACCTAAATACCACTTTTTTTTTTTTTCAGGGATGAAGTTTTATGGGCTCTCCCACAAACAGACCAACAGGTTGAAGCCTTTCAAGATTTACTGAACACCACTGAGGTAAACACTCCCACTGCCTCTCTGGTCTCTAGGCCAAATTCTTTCCCCTAAGTGCACTAATACTGCTCTCCTCCCAGAAAAAGATTAGCCCTCTTTTATTCATTTGTCCTAGTACAGCAACCCAGCAAATGCTTGATTTTCATTGTTCCACTACCTTCTGATTTACACAAGGAGTCCCCTCCTTCACAGTGTTATAGTAGGGTGTTGTATCAGAGCTCAGATTCCTGCAATTGAATTTGTGTAAGAAAACACTGCAAAACTGGTGAAGCACAAACACACAGTAAGTAAAAACTCTTTTGCTGTGGAACCTCAGCACTTTAGACCAATGCAACCTTGACCTGTATGACCCGCACACCTTTGAAAACCAGGACTGAACTTCTGTGGTATTTTTCTTAAAGCAGCATTTAGAAGATAAAAATCTCTTAAGCAATAGTTCCTTTTTTTAATAACTTCTGGTTGTCGTTAGAGAACATTTGATTAAAATGAGGCACGTCTTCCTCTTCAAAAGCATTTTCCCAATCATATACAGTTTGAAGCCAACACTCAGCAACAAAGGTGTAACCATTCCCTCAACCAACATAATTTACATGATGATTGAGGATGTGTATCAGATTATGAAAAGCTTTTAACAGTGCCTATGCCCAATCTTTGTCTTTCTTGGCTCCTATTCATTTTATACCCACCTCAAAACCCTACTAGTCTTCTCCTGTTCTTCCTAGCATCTCTGATCCTTCCCTTAAGTTCACACAAATCTCAATAACTTTCCTTACTGTTTTCCACCTCCATATGTCAACTCACATATCCATCTCCTTTGCTGTACCAAAATAAATCTCCCCTCCTCCACCTTTTCCTCACTACTGTCAGTCTTTACTTTCTTGTGCACAGGAGCACCAAGAAGCCATGAAGAACAGCTGCACCACATTCAGTGTAGAGAGAGCATGTGGTGGTTTCGATTAAGTCACTCATGTGAATATGTAAGCTGAACATTTTTCAAGGGTTATAAACTGGCCATTTTTTCCATGGCTATGAATTGAGCAAATTACAAAAAGAAAATAGAAAGGAAACGAGAGAAGGAAAGCAAAAAGAAAGGGGATGGGAAAGGGAAGACACAATAAAATGTAATGGTTACAATCTAGCAAAAAAGAAGCAATTGAAAATTAGCATCTTACAAGAAGAATTATCAGACTAATTATAGGTGCTATTCCTGCAAAAGTTGGAAAGCAAAACCCTAAAACAAATTAAATGCTTTGTTCGTACAGCACACACATCACATCAGAAAACCCAGGTACAGGAACACTGACAACAGGGTCTTTTATAGCTGCTCCTGGGGCAGTACCGACCATTGCAGCTGACAAGCAAAGAGATCAATAATCATGTGTATTATTTAAGTTTCCCATCTACCCTCCTTCATTGCTCTTCTGCCACCTCAGCTGCATCAATGCAGAGTTCCTTAGTTTTTCTTATTCTCTATTAAAACAATGCATATACTGACCAAATCTGCACTGGTGCACATCAGTGCAGACAGCAGGCTAGCCAGGGCAACAGGGAAATCCATGCTGGGGAGCTAAGCATCCAGGTCACTTCTCTGGGTTTCCAAAAAAATGCTGAGCCAGCAATGCTGTTGCTACCCTGCCAATATTGTCTGAGATGGCCACACTGAGGCTAGCTCAGCCATTTTTATAGCATGCTGCAGTAACACAGCCAGGGCCCAAAAGTTCTACAATTTATTATCCCAAACTCTTGATTAAAAGCATGGAGGAGTTTTCTGTATGAATTTGAGGCACGTTCTCTGAGAAATGGGTGAAGTAAATGGTTGACAGCTGACACATGCCTGCAAACACAGTGCCCTAAGTTGAATACAATACTCTTAGTGCAACTGGACCAGAAAGGGAAAAAAAAAACAACAATCTATTGTCTGGCAACTTCATGATTAATTGCTTAAAAAATGCATCCAAGAATTGTGCTGACCTTTTCCACATTGTAAATTCATGCTTAATTTTCTGCTTGCTGTCACCTCTAGATCTTCTGGTATTATTGTTTCTAAAGTTTCAGTCTTTTATTGAATATGTTGGCTTCTGATTTTATTATTGTAAAAGATTTAATTTTACCAAGAAGAATCTAATTTTCTCATTTTCCTCCCATTTCTAATCTCTGCATTGCTGCTTCAACTTGACTTATATCCAAACTCCTCCTGGCATTTATTTCCTCCCTGATCAAAGTAATCAGCGAATACAATAACTACAAAGACTGGTCTGATCTTCATTAATTCTCCAAATACCCTCAGGGAAAATAACTCTCAGCAGCCTTTAAAACACGTAACATTAACTGGCTAAACACATCTATTATACTAGAAATACTATCTCAGAAAAGGTTATTTTCCTGTCTTTGTTCTTGATTTATGAATTTATGTGCAGAAGTCATTATAAACATTTCTTAAATACAAACACTTCATTTACAGCAGAAGCAGAATGCTATAGCACAACACAGGGAACATTAAACTGCTTGTTACGAGTGATATCTTAAATTGAAAATATATGCCTTGATTATTTTCAAAATACTTATGTTAAATGTTAAGATTTTTTTCTTTTTCTGGTAAAAAAATATAATTATTTTGAAACCTCGCAGGTCATTCTCTGGCAACCTGTTGTGGTTGAAAACATCAAGAAGGACAGAGAAGTCCATTTCTATGTCAGGGCATCCAGTGTAAATAGCATAAAAACTCAGTTAAGGCAACTGACCATCCAACACAAGTATGTATTTTTTATTTCTTGTCATGAATGTTTCTGTAAAGTTGTTTGTCATTTATTTAACAGGAGATTGCGCTCTTTCTTTGTTATTCAGAGTCTTGATGGGAGACGTTCAAGGACTTATTGAAAAACAGACTATCAATGACACAGTCAACCCACGCAGATCTTCATCGTATTATGAAAACTACCACTCCATGAAAGAAGTAAGATATTTTTGTTGTAATCCTCTGTAGATTCAAGTGGTGAAATTTGTCTTATGGTTCAGAATGGAGATAGGGAAAAAAATCATGAACAGGTAAGTAATTACCATAGTATTGCTCAACTGCTGAGAGCTGTGTTTACTGTAATGACTTCACAGAGAAAGAATGAAGCACCAGACAAAATCTCTCACATATGTATGGTCTCAAACTTCCATTCAAGTGCAGCCAACACAGAAGCAAAATGAAGTCGCAAAATAACATATAAATACTTAAAACATTAAATTGAAAATAATTTAACCAAATATTAATAGAAATAAGGAGGGATTTCGGGGCTATACTGGGACTGTGTTGTGACTATATCTTACTGTTTATTTTAAGACAAATTAGAGTCAGGTAAGTGGTAAGTGGTCTGAATCGCTAGTTTTTATTTCTCATCAGCTACAGAGTCAGGATTTGGGGAGGAAGAATGAATGAAAGTTTAGACTACTTTCAGGGATGAAGGAAAACAACAGAGAGAAGATCTATTGACTAACTTCAACCTTGCAGATATATCATTGGATGGAAGAAATAGTGAAAGCCCATTCTGACCTCCTCCAGAAAATATATATTGGATCATCATATGAAAAACGACCACTTTATGTTCTGAAGGTATAGATGTGACTTACTGCAAAATCTTTCCAAGTATTAATGTAAGCAAGCAATAAGGCTTGGCCAGAACACTTTCTTAAATCTATACTTAATATGCATATTTTTGTGAGTTTTAGAAGTTTCTTGAGTTCTTCTGGTAAGGTGCATTACCTTTGCAAAGGCATTTGGCCACATTAGGTTCCTCGTTGGGTCACAAAGAAGTTATCACATGAAGGCCATCATCCAAAGGCATGAAACACTGGCCTGGTAGATACCCTCCTCTGTTGACAATGAAGCCAATCTAGTTTGTTGCTCTGCATAGTTGGTGATTTACTCTCTTGACCTCAGCTGTTGCTGCAGTCCTGGTGTCTAGGTTAGGAGTTTGCTGCGAGCAGGCTGAGGATGGCTGACTGTACACAAATGTGCCTGAAAGCAGCATCCTGGCCCAGGATCAGCCTAAGCTCTCTCTGCAAGACAGATGCTTCATCTTCCATCTTGGTTACCCTTTTCACTTCCACTTTCATATGTTATACTTTACAATGGTGACATTTCAATCCAATTTCTCTTTTGGCAGCTTTCTAAAAGCCCGGAAAAATCCAAAAGTGCCATATGGATTGACTGTGGTATTCATGCTAGAGAATGGATTTCTCCAGCTTTTTGCCTCTGGTTCATAGGCCATGTGAGTAGATAATCACATCTGATTACTGTTTTCAAAGCAAAGCAAAAAATCTTGATGTCATTTACCTTTTTTGTCCAATTGTGCTCTAAGCTCCATAAAGTCATAATCCATTTACTTCCACAACACCAACACATGAGATTTGTGTCTAAGCTGCATATGTAGCAGTAAGCATGTGTGCATGTACGAGTGTGTGACAGTAGACGGAGGTGTGTGAGAGACAGAAGGTCATATGGATTGAATGGAAAAGAGCTCAGATATATTCTCAAGTACTAAAGAAACTTCAAAGTATGTGCCACAAATTCAACAGAAATGTTCACAGTTATGAATGGTCAGGGATGGAGATGGGACGCCAGGAAAAGCGAGTATTTGGTCACCTACTAGGGGCACATCTATACTGCCACATGGATTCAGAGAATGATCTTGGCTCTGAGTCATGCAGCACATGGTGTCTCATGCCCATATTACTGCAGATATCACTGCCCGGAGTAGATCAGAGGACACCCAGAGTGAAGCTCAAACTGTACTACAAGCCTTGGTTCTTCCCTATGTGTCTTCCTAGAGCTATAGGTACTCCACCCTTGCCTGCTCCAGACCTGGCATAGCTCCACACCAGAATGCACACCAGCAATTTCTACTTAGCATTTGCTGTAATGTGTTACCTTCTGCTGTACCTGCTGTTACTCCTACTCCTCTTCCTGACTCCGCATTTTCTATTTATACTCCTGCTTTTTAGTGGGTCTGCCTCATTCAGAGAATGAAGTCACACTAGCCACCTTCTTCTGGAGGTACCACCCCTGCTAGAGACACCCTCATTTCAGACCTCCAGAACAACTGCAAGCCACACTCACAGTACCAGCTCATGGAAATTAGTAAATCACTGATGGGATGAGACTATAGTATGGACTTAGCTGGACACACCTTAATGTGCAGCTGCAGACTGATGGTCCCATCTGATCTGTAATATCTTTAATATCTATGCAGCTCAGGGTAGTGAACAGTGGTATGCCAAAATGGTTTTCACTCAGATCTTAACATAAGTTGCCTTGGTCTTTTTGAATTTAAGGAATCTCTGTTCAGCTCATCATGCTGAGCTGCTGGCCCACTTCCTAGTATGGGCCAGGAAAAGGCTCCTAAAGCCCTCCTGGCCCAGACAAGGTTGCCGAGAGAAACAACATAACTGAGTCCTTGGAACACAAATTATGGTTTAGCCAGGATGGAACTAAGTAATGATGATGATGATGATAATAATAACAATAATCATAATAATAAATGTGCTTATTTCTGTCCTCAAACACAATTATAAAACCTCAACGACTGTAACATTTGAAAGGAGATTTCAGGAGTTAGGGACAGATACAGCTGAATGTACCTTTTGACCCACCGATAATCCCAGCCTTCAAGGTTCTATTTGAGAGAAACGTGTTTGCCCTTTTCATGCTGCTCCAAATAATTACCAACTGTGCTGTCACTTTGTCAGTGACATGTCCCTGCAGCATTTTTCAGAAGTAACAAGCTGAACATTCAGGTTCTCCATCCTCTTGATCTAATTTACATCTTTTAAATTCAAGTTGTATTTCTATATCACTTCATGAAGTAACATTTTAAAATATGACATTAATACACATCTGCATACACACACTAAAATCACTCTCTCTAGCAAATCCTAGGCATTCTTTATAATGGGTCCATACTTTATCATTTAATTTTCTTGTTAAGATTGTAGAAAGATTGGCATTTCTCATTTAGTCAGAGAAAGTCCATTGCTTGAGGAAAACTAGGAAGGATTTAAAATGAAAGAAGGTGGTTTAAACAAGGCAGAAAGAAAAAACAGATATGATTAAGGACTTAGTCTATTCTAATAGTAACAAAACCACTTATCTGGGTTAAAATTTATCCCTGTGTCATGGACCAACAACCAAGTTTGGTATCTCTAAAGCCTTCAAAATGAGCTGTGAAACAAAATTAGCAATGCAGATCTTACTGGCTCTTGGCACACAAATGCTCTGAACTCATAATGCAACCCAAAGAAATAATGTTCTATTCAGCAGCGATTTGAAATGTTACTTGTTATTTTGGGGCTTGCTTTATTTTATGCTACTTTTGTTATATTTTAATTCCTATCATTTATACAAGTCGCAAAAGCTCAAACCTTCCTATTAATAGGCTTTGACTCTCTTTCATGGCCTCCTGTTAACATGAGAAGACTGTAGTGTGTCTGACTGACTGTATCAGTTTGATTCCTACCCTCTACCTGGCACTTCTAATCAAAGAGCTACTCTGCTATTTAGCAATTTTTGTGATGTGATGTGCCTCTATCAAGAGGTAGACTGGTCTAATAGTTGCACAATAATTTTACATATAACATTAGGTGCCTTTCTAGGAAGGCGCGAAAACCACTATTATGAATGCTTTTCATAAGTTTCCTCTGTCTTTTATAGGGAATCCATGTGCGTGAGAGAGATCAGACCATGACAACACTTCTGGAACACTTTGATTTCTACGTCATGCCTGTGATGAATGTGGATGGCTATGAGTATACATGGAGCCATCCCTCTGTACGTAGAGCTTTCCCAACACGCTGTGCAATGTACTGATGTGCTGTTTATGGGAACTATCAGTGTGCACGCTTAGGGCATCATTTCCATCCTGGAGCTGCACACCCCAAACTCTTAATTTGTGCTTGGAATTTCTGCATCTCTGCACTTCTTAAACCACAAAACACACTACAGCTAATTGGCATTTGATCCACAGTACCTTTGTGACTTCCAAGCTGCTGGAAATGCATTTGGAAATGACAGAATCTCATCCTGGGATTTTAATGCTTCCAGATGTCAGGTAAAACCTGTGTCAGCCTTCAGCAGCAAGGTTACAAATACTGCCACAATCCAGCACAAGCTGAATAGCATGCTACAGCAGATAGAGCACAGCAAATAATTTGCTCCTCCCTCCTGCAAGGTAGCCCCATCCTCTGAGTACTTTTTGAGATAAATAGAGGCACAGCAGGTATCTTTTTTTCCAGGATTTTATTTATTGGCTGAAAATTCCAAGTTGTTGAGATGGTTCTTTGTTTTTTAGATCCTTCACTCGAGCTTTTTAAAAAAAAAACAACAAAAAACAACCAAAAATCAACCAAACTAAACACAACAACAACAACAGTAACAAATCAAACCAACCAACCAAACAAATAAAAATAAAAACAACCCCCGAAAAAACGCTTCCACTCCTTTTACTCATTCAGTCTTTAAGCCAGGTTGGCTCACATTTGGATAACTATACATATATACCTCAACAACTGCACACCAAATTTCCAACTTCCCACATCATGTCAGTTGGACCTGAACTCCTAAACTCCCCTAAGTGGTCAAACATTATGTCTTCTCCCCTCCTCCCACAGTCCAAATCCATTGGAATCAGGGCAGATTTGACCCCTTTGTATCCTACCCAACATTTTTTATCATACAGCCTTGCTGACAATCAGATTGTGGTTTTTAATCTCCCTTGGCCTTTTGTCTCTTCATTGGCACGTGACCTGTAAAGATACAAATGGGAAGTCACATTTAACTAACCAGTGACATGGTGCAACATTTGTCTCACCTTTTTCCCTGGACATGGCTTGTGTGTCTCTTTCCACAGAATCGGCTATGGAGGAAGAGCCGCTCATCGCACGGTAACAGCAAGTGCATTGGTACTGATATGAACAGGAATTTTGATGCGCGCTGGTGCGGTATGACTGTTTCCTTCCTATTGTACCCCTGCCCCACTTTTAGCATTTAAAATCCTTTATTTGGAAAACATTTTCATTTACCATTTCACAGTGTTGATAGAAAGACAGACACAGCCGAATACCTGTTATGAATCAGGGGACACTTCCCCAACCTGAGATGTTTTTTATTGGGACCCAGGATTTTCCCTCCCCAGATGTCAGACTGGGGACTAACCTCTTCCCAGTATGATAACAAGAGAGAGAGGGACTGAGACCCTGGATCCTGTTCCTTTCATCACACCATGACACACTGGAAAAGGTGGCCCTTGCCATGTCACCCAATGTCTGTTGCACCATCCAGTTGAGCAGATGATCCACTGTGTTGTACGAACTGATCACCTCAGTAATCCTTCTGTAACACCTAGCTGATCAAGATTTCTCAGCTCTCTGTGTTTGTTGTCAAGGCTACATCATGTTTACTTACCCACAGGCACTTCAGTACTTGGACAGGCTTTTAATAGTCTGCTACCCTATAGATCAGATCTGGCTTCACTCTGTACTGACACTAATGTCGTGCATGACTTTCAGTCATTTAAATCCATTGTTAAACAGGGAAAAAAGGTGTTGATTTACTATCCATGGCTATTATGTGGAGAAAATGATACTTCTTCAGGCAAAAAATTATGAAGATGGGGACCAAATGCTTAGATTTAAAAGCAATATTCAATATAAATATATCATATAACCAGAACTCAGAGAAGTCTGAAGAAATAACAGCAAAAAACCCTCTTTGATACAGATACTAATTTCAGGGAAAGGTTATAAAACGTACTGTGTTTAACTTGTCAAGCACTTTTGGTGATGAACAACTGAAGGAGAGAAATGTTTTACAAAGAGCAGAAGAATACAGGTAGATTAGAAAGTGTTTCTTCTCTAAAGCAGTCTTTGGACAAAATGTACACTGGGCAAAAGCAGAACATCTTACTTTAGTAAGCAGGAAACTATTCATACTGTTCTCAGCCATCCTATGCTCCTCTCTTAGACATGGCTGAAAACATAGAAGAGAGAAGCCTCAGCACCTTGTAGGGTCATTGGAGAGAAAAAATGTTTTTATACAGGTAAATCTAAGCACCAAAATCAGGTGCTTAGAATAACTTAAGCAGATGACTGTAAGGATCTCCTGAGGTTTCTCTTCCTTTTAGCTAAGCCATCACTTAAATGTTTTAAAACAAAATCCTGTCTTTCTAATTAGCATCTTACAATTATTTACAAAATAATTTCCAAAAAGTTACAAAATTTATTAAAACATGAAGAGCTGACATTTAACACTAAGGATCCCAGTTGCTTCAAGAGAGTTATTTCGGCTTATTCTGAGGACAGAAAAAATCGTGAATCTTAGTTGTCTCCCTGGTAACTTGTTCCAGTGTCTGGTTTTCCTCATTCTTAAAAACCTGGTACATTATTTTCAATTTGATTTGTGTTTCTTCAGCTTCCAATGGGCAGCTGGCTTTCCCCTGAGATAATTACTTAGAACTGCTTTTTTTCCTGCAGCACTTCTAGATTTTAAGAACAGATCTCACAACCTTGTTCTTGATGAATTTAAGACTTTTTATAGAGTCTATGAATCTTCTTCTACGAATCTTTCTCCTCCGTTTTTGAATAGTAGGTGAGAAATTCTAGTAGACTTGCACTGATTTCTGCAAGAATGAGAGCTCTTCCCACAGCATGGCAGAGTCCACAGTTTCTTGTGTGTAAACATCATACTCTACATTAGACAAAAAGAAATGCAGAAGGGAAGAAGTTAAGGAGTAACAGTATGCGCCCTTTTGTTACAGGGGAAGGAGCATCTCCCTACGAATGTCATGAGATCTACTGTGGACCCTACCCAGAGTCTGAGCCTGAAGTGAAAGCAGTGGCTCGCTTTATCAGAGACCACAAAGATGCCATCAAAGCATACATAACCATGCACTCTTACTCCCAGATGGTATTGTTTCCATATTCTTACACTATGGAAAAAAGCAAAGACCATGATGAGCTGGTAAGTCTTCAATCTCCTGAAGTTTCACATTTATTTCAGAACTTCTTACCCTGCTTGGCTAGACTTGTAATGCGGGAGTTCCAGTGCTCTGAGGATCAATAATTAGGAAATAAGATTTCTCTTGATGTTCTTAAGAACTTAAAGAAGTCTGGGCTGGTTCAGCAGTGTGTAAATCAGCAAGCTTCTTCTGCAGACTATGGAAAAATGAAAATATCTATTCCAGATTGATAACACATCAACAATGCCCAATATGTTGAAGCTGCTGCTGAAAGGGCAGTTCATTTTTATTTTTTTTTGACACCTTGAAAGGATACTTGTGCAAATTCCTGATTGTGTTGTATGATTTACACAAACTCTGAAATTACCTGCATGTGTAACTGAAAAATATCCTCCGCCTACCTAAGCAATGGGGTATGCTGGTGGACACTTGCTATTTTTATTAAAGAGTTTTCCTAAGGATAATTATTTAAGACGGTCTTAATGGTAGGATGGAAAACTTATACTGCTTCTGAAGAATTTTATGTTCTTCAGCCACCAAATCACATGGTAAAAATCCTCCTAGAAGACAGAGTTCGAAATAAAAAAAGTAGCTGCTGCTTTTTCCCACTGAACATAAAACTCTGGTTTTGTTCGGATCTGGAAAGGACATACAGGCTAAAATGGGATTTGCTAACACAGAGTAATCAAGCCATAGTAATGGCTTAGTAATATTTTTCTTACGTAAAGACATCAAGTTCCCCAGAGCAAAGAATTCCTTTTCCTGCACTTCCTAGCCCACTTTTGGTGTATCCTAAACTCCAGCTGCTGAGGTAAAAAATTCTTCTATTTGCAGCAAGGTCTCCTTCCCAGCAGTAAGAAAGGAGCAGAAATTATGTAAAGGGGACCAGAAAACAGTTTTGCAGGCTTTGGGATTTGCCATATGGCAAGACGGTGTATGTCTGAGGTGTACAGGTCACTTCCTATGTGACATGACATAAGCACAGACAGTAAGAAAGCTTCTAAGATATAGGACTGACATTTGCACACATTGGCAACAATTCATTTAGTGCTAGCATTGTTACTGCTTTTCAAATTCATGCATCTCCCTTAACATATTTTATTTTTAAAAAACATATTTTAAAAAATATTTGATTGGAAAAATAAAAGTTGTATAGAGAAGGGGAATGCAAAAAGCACACAATTAATGCATTGGAAGCATCCTAGTTCATTACACAAACCCCCAGGCAGTCCAATATAGCATTTCCATTGGTAACTAGTGCCAGTGTGTTCAGAAGAAATGAAAAAAATCTAGTTGTGTAAATATGGAACAAACTAACCCCAAACAACATACGTTCTTATGTTGTCTTGGTTCCTGTATAATTTCCTAAAAAAAAAAAAAAAAAAAAAATTATATACTGCATTAAAAAAATACAGTTGTGAACAGTAATAATGCATTTGTGCCTCCTTCCCTGTAAAGCAGAAAGAGACACAATAATTCTAGGCATTTAAGTCTTCTTCATGGCTTAAAAGCAGAATTCCCCCAATTAAAATGTTTTTGTCAATACAACATAAATCAACAGTGACTTAAATACCATGGTGGAAAAGGAAAAATAAGAGACAAGTGGGAAAAAATGGTTTGACAACAGTTACCTGAAGTGAGTGGTAAGGTCCTATCTATATTTTTGTCTAGCTACAGCAGAAATGCAATCTGTAGCATGAGCATATTCTGAAAATTTTAACCACATTCTGTGGGTTTTCTGGAACCTTTTATATGTGTATTTAACTAAGGCAAGATCCAGAGCACAGTGTAAATAAATCCTAACTGAACACGTACTATTAGCTCAAGGCTATAAAGCTGATAATGTTTTACTTAATTTCAGGAAAGTCTGGCAAAGAAAGCAGCTAAAGCTATAAAGAGGACAACAAAGAAAACTTACAGACTTGGTCCTGGTGCACAAACAATTTGTAAGTACGATTTTTACTACAACAGGCATGATAGCATATCCCTGCTAGCATCAGAAGATGGCTTTTGAACAGAAAACTGAAGTTCTGGTTTCAAGTAACTGATATCTATTTTCCCTTCTTCACTTAGATTTAGCTCCTGGAGGGTCAGACGACTGGGCTTATGATCTTGGCATTAAATATTCTTTTACCATTGAGCTTCGGGACACAGGAACTTATGGATTTTTGCTTCCTCCTCAAGAAATTAAACCAACCTGCTTAGAAGCACTTTCTGCTGTCAAAGAGATAGCCAAACATGTTCTTCAAAATTTGTGATGTTGAATATAATTTATTTCAGCATGACTGCATTTAGTTAGCTCAAATAATAATAAAAAAGCTCGCTACTTTATTAAAATTATCTTTTATAGACAAAAAAGAGGATGACTGCATCCTCTACACTTCATTTTACAATACATCAGATTTTTTCAACCATATTGATATACCTACACCTAAAATAGCAGCTCAGTGTAGCTTCCTATGAGGACAGCAACACAGATGGTAACAGTGCTGCAAATACAATTTCCCAGCACTTAATACTCAAATACACATTAAAAAACTGCATGGAAAAAGTTATCTTGCACCAGGAGGTGCTGGTCCATTACAGTCCCTGTAAGAAAGACTCTTAGACTCTGTAAGGTATAATTTAAAATGTTATTTATTAGAGATAATGCTATACGGGGGAAATGGCATAGATAATCTTATGTCCATCTAGGTGGCAGCAACCCCAGGTGGTGTAGCATCAAATGTGCCTCTGATTGACATGTGGCATGCTGGGCAGACTCCATCCATAGAAGAAATCCCTCCATTTCAGTCATTCAAGCTATTATAGGACTACCATATAAGAAAACAACCCTGTTCATAATTTCCACTGTCAAACAGAAAGGATGTTCACATGAGAACTTCTTGCTGCACGTTTAGGTGGAGGCAAGGACACAGAAGTGTCCAAATCACTGATATCAAGTAGGAGCTGCCCAAAGGCTCCTCTGCTACAATTACCTGGCTAAGTTTATTAATCCTGTGGTCAAGGGTTTGTGCAGCAGAACATAGGCCAGGCTGATTATGTAGCAAAGCACAGGACCAGCCTAGTTCAACTCAGGTTCACCTGAGTGAGCAACTCCTCCACATACAGTCATCTCCTGGTCAGGATCAATACAAGACAAGCTGTCATCACGCTGGCATGCTCATTAAATGTGAGAATGGAGCTGAGGATGAGACCCAGACAGAGATCCTTGCTAGAGGGAAGGGATGACCTCCAGAGGGACCTGGACAGATCTTGAGAAGTGGGCCTACCTGAACCTCATGATGTTCAACAAGGCCAAGTGCAAGGTCCTGCAGCTGGGTCAGGGCAAACTCCAGTCAATACAGACTGAGAGATAAAGGGGTTGCAAGCAGTCCTGTGAGAAGGACTTGGGGGTACCAGTAGATGAAAAATTGGACATGAGCCAGCAATATGTCTTTGCAGCCCACAACGCCATTTGTGTCCCAGGCTCCATGAACAGCAGTGTAGCAGCAGGTTGAGGGAGGTGAGATTCCATTTGGAGTCCTGCATCCAGCTCTGGGGTCTGAGGATGGAAAGGAAAGACAGGATCTGTTGGAGAGGGTCAAGAGGATGCCACAAAGACAGTCAGAGGGCTGGAGCAGTTCTGCTGTGAGGACAGGCTGAGAGAGTTGGATTGTTGAACCTGGAGAAGGCTCCAGGGAGACCTTATTGCAGCATTTCGGGACTTATAAGGGGGATTATAAGAAAGAGAGGCTTTTCCCCTGGGTCTGTAGTGGCAGGACAAGAGGCAATGGTTTTACACTGAAAAAGAGTAGGTCTAGGATGGTTATAAAAAATAAATTTTTTACAGTGGGTGGTGAAACACTGGCACAGGTTGCCCAGAGAGGTGGTAGATGCCCCATCCCTGGAGACATTCAAGGCCAGGCTGGGTGGGTCTCTGAGCAACCTGACCTAGTTGAAGACGTTTCTGCTTGTGACAGGAGGCTTGGGCTAAATGACCTTTAAAGTTCCCTTCAGACTCCAACCATTCTGTGATTCTCTTCTCTGTATCAGCCACACCATTCATCATCCCCACAATCCTGTCCTGCTCAGGTGGACTGGCAAACCCACAGAGTCCGGGCAAATGCCTTGGACACGGCCAAAGCTCGGCCAACCAATGATAGGACAAGAGGCAGTGGGTGCAAACTGGGACAGTGAAGGTTCCACTTAAATATGAGAAGAAACTTCTTCACAGTGAGGGTGTCAGAGCACTGGAACAGGCTGCCCAGGCAGGTTGTGGAGTCTCCTACTCTGCAGACATTCAAAACCCTCCTGGACGCCTTCCTGTGTAACCTCATCTGGGTGTTCCTGCTCCGGCGGGGGATTAGAGTAGATGATCTTTCCAGGTCCCTTCCAATCCCTGACATTCTACAGCTCTGTGGCACCCATCGCGCAGCCGCTCCGGCCGCAGCCCCGTGCAAAGGCGCGGGCGGTGTTTTGGGCGGTGTTTTGGGCGGTGTTGGGGGCGGTGTTGGGGCGGTGTTTGGGGCGGTGTTTGGGGCGGTGTTGTGCTGGGGGTGTTCCCGCCTCCCCGCCCACCCCCATGTTGGCGGCGCCACTGCACCCCTGCCCTCCCGCTGTGACGTCATCACGAGCGGCGGGCGGCGCGGGGGCTGCCGGGAAGGCTGCGCGCGGCGCTGGCGGCGGCGGTTACCCAGCGGCCCCGGCGCGTGGGGGCAGGGCGGCAGGCGCTGTTGGGCTGTGGGAGCGGGTGTCGCTCCTCGTCTTCCTCTCCGTGTCGCTCCGCGCTCAGGCTCGGGAGGACGGACTCCCCCCTCGCCCCCTCCCACCCTCTCCGCCCCGGGCGGCGGCGGAGGAGGCGGCGGGGAGCGGCGCGGCAGCGGAAGGAGCAGGTGAGTGCGGCACAGCGGCCGGGGGCGCAGAGGGTGGGGGAGGGGAGGGCCGTGAGGGGAGGAGAGGCGGGAGTGGGCGTGGCGGGTCCCAGCGCCCCTTTACCCCACCTTGGCCTGGGGGACCGAAGCCGACGGGGCTCGAGGGCGTTCGGACTTCGGAGCGGAGCTGCGGGGACAGGCGGCGCTGCAGCCCAGCACGTTGCTCGGCTGGGGGGTTCTGAGGAGAGGGACCGGCCGGGAGAGCTGGGGGAGGCCCGCCGGGGGACGTTTGCTGGGGTGCAGTTCTGTCAGTCAGCGGCCGTACTGGAGTCTGCCACCCATGTACTTGGATCTTCCCTGTTGGTGTTGTGGTTTTTTGTTGTTGTTTTTTTTTTTTTTTTTTTTTTCCCACTTCGGTGGGGCTCTTCTCCCACTTTCTGGTAGTAAAAAGTTTCTGCTTTATGTGCTTAGGGGAACTACTAATTTCGCTTATATAAATTCACTTATCACCATTTCTTTAGATAGCAGCTACAAGCTAACTTCCATCCTTTCCAGAACTTGTAGACTGGGCATCTTGGGTTAGTGTTATGAATGGTCTGCTTAGGCTCTCACCCTTGACTTCTCTACTGGATTTCACTCCACCGTTGATTTCTTGTCAACCTTTTGCAACACTGTTTGAAGAACAAGTTTTGACAGATAGTGGGTTAGCAACCAGGATGTTATGGCGTCTTGCTCTGGTGATGAAACACAGTGGAGACAGGAGTGGACAGAATCAGCCCATTAACTGAGTGTATCTGAAAACTATAGAAGTGTGGCTATACATGGCTGTGCCCAAAATAATATGCCCAGCTTCTCAGCATGCTTGAGTGTGACGACATGCTAATGTGGTGATCCAGTTTACAGATTGGAGATAACATGTACCCAACAAACTCGATATGAAGGTTGATTGAGCTTGCATCTGTCTGCACCAGTCTATTTAGTCTGGTAAAACATCTTTGAGCATGAGGACTTTGTTAGACAAGTTATGGAATACTGTATACTTTCTTTTGTCATAATAGGGCCTGATTTTTTATTTTATTTATTTACACATAGAAAGCCAACCATGATTTTATATTTGTGAAAACATAATTAGCAGTTGCTTATTACTGCAAATGGAGAAATACCAAATGTTAAATTAGAGGGATAGGTTCAAGTTAATATGGTGATGGGTTAACAGCATGGAGTTGTTAAAGAAAACTTGGGATAATTTCTAGTTTTCTGTCAACCAGGTTTCTCTGTGTGAGTTGAAGAGTACTAGACTGACATTGCATAAATGTGCAACCAGTACTTGACTATTTTTTTGAAAGTTGGTTTTGCTATTTTTAACATTACTTTTAGGTAGTAAACCTATGGAGGTCCTTCAGATATCCCTATTTTATTAGTATTGTGCCACTGAACCATTAACACTGTAACCAGAAACAAAACATTTTCAGATAGAAACTTTATTTGGAAAAGTGAGGGCAGCACTGACATTTTCCTCTTTCCAAGCTGTTATTTAGTTGTCAACAGTTATTTATCCTAGTGTGTTATAATAGGCTTATATGTGAGCTTCTGTAGGATTTTAAAATTAAAATTTTGCTTGTTGTTTTAAGATATATTATTTATCCACAGTTAGGATTTTCTTAAGTGACGTAATGCTCAGCCTGTGTGTGGCATGCAGATATGCATGCACAGACATTGACATGCTTACTAGTGATGTCTTGGACTTCTTAAAGAGATTTTATTTCCTTACAGTTTTTTGTGAACTTTGCTTTTGTTCTGTTACCTTGCAGTTTCTAGTTTTCCTGCGGAAGGAAGATTAATTTTTGTAGAGGACTGGGTTAGGTTTTTCTATTAGAAAAGCAGGTGTTTCAGATGTGTTTCTTTTGATTGTGGCTTATGTAATATTATACTTCTACTGAAGAAAAATGTTAAGCATGCTTGACACCAAAATGTAGGAGTACTGATATTAAAAAAGTAGAGTTTCACTGAATATTGTATAAATCATATCATCTCCATTGATTTCAGTTACATGGTTAGCGTCTACTAGGTATACTCACTTTACTCAAGTCTGTCTGCATTTAAGATTTATTCACGAAGTAACATTCTGAGATATACAGGATGTTTCAAAAAGATGGACCCAATTTCAAAGGCATAGTGGTTTCAAATTTGGTCTGTCTTTTTGAAACACCCTGTATTTTCCTTCAGTGGTAGTATAATTGATGCCATTAACATATTTTCTCTCACCCTGGAAAAGTTACTCCATTTGAAGACTAACATAGGTGCATCTGTGGGTATGTTATGGTAGTGTTAAAATATTTCTAATTTATTATTAAAGATTCATTTAGATCTTATTTATGTATGGAAAAATGAAACTTTACAGTTGAAATCTTAGCTATAGAATTTATTTCAGGAGTGTGAAATTAATTTTGCGTGATGGTAGTAAGCTGTTTCAGAAGTTGCAGACGCTTCAATGCCCCTTAATAGATTTAGCTATGTCATGTACTTAAAATACAGAAGTACATAATTTTCTACTTAGAAACTTTTTTAAAAGTCATAGTAGTAATTATTTGAAATGTTGAAATATGAGTGCTCAAGACTCTGTCCACACTGATACTCAGTGCTGTTTAATCCACATCAGTGTTTGAGGTGGTAGTTCAGAAACACGGATGTTTGATGGAAAGAAAAATCGTTGCACTGGCCATCAGTGTGGGATTGATAGGAGGACTGTGATCATCAAGGGTAAAGCAACGTAAGATGAAACTGTGGGAGAATTGAACAAGGGATGGGAATTTTTATGATTTATTCCATTGAAATTGTTCTTGATTCTCCATTAGTGCAGTCTGAAAAATTTAGAAATGAAACACTTAATTTTTTCCCTCTTACAGTGCTTGTTTATAAGCAAGGAAGCTTGTCAGTAATCTAAAACTGCTGCTGTGCATCTGAGATTTCAACTGCAATATTGTTTTAATAGTGTCCTTATTTTTCCAACTTGGTCTTTGAAGAATTAAAATGGGAGTGACTGCGTTTTCAGGTACAGTCTCTCAAATGTAGTGTTTGGCAGAGAGACAAACTGAGGAATTTTCACTGAATAATGTGTCTGGACTCTAATCCTGCAGCCTGTGTAACAGCTATATTCACTTAACAGTGAAATTTAACACAGTTCTCATTGCAGGACTGGCACCGTCCTGGTAGTATGTGCATACAGAAAGTAATATACTGTGCAGTCACAGCTTGCCATTTTTGTTTGCTTAGAATGACTTCTCATGAAATATCTCTTTTGTTAATGAAGTATCGAGTTTTAATGGCAAACTGGTGGGTATGGGTTAGAATGTAAGGATAGAATTGACAGAATGCTTCCTGAAATAGTACGCTTTTTCTTTTCAGATACTAAGTTTTTCTTTTATTTAAAATAGGGGGTTTTACAGCCTTTGGAAGATCCAGGGTTGGATGAGATTCTCTTAATTTCCTTATAGGAAATTATCAGACAAAATGTAGCGAAGTACGTAGCTGGAATCAAATTATGTGTTCCGTTATTGTGGTGTTAGCTCCTTAGCCCTGTCCATGTTTAGAACTATCCTTTAAGCCTAGTCGTCATCACAACTTCCTATAGGAGTTAATTCCAAGAAGGTACTATTTGCTGGGTAGAAAGTAATAACAACAACAACGTGTTTTGTCTCTGTTTCTTTGAGAATAAAAGGAGATTAAAATTAGCAGGGAAAGTGGATGTAATTTTTTTTTTTTTGTATTTGTATGCAGCTATCATGTCAGTATGTATGTACTTATGTATTTTAAGCACTCATTTTATCTGTCCTTCATGCGTTGAACCCTCTCCCTATACCATTGCCAGTGCCGTTCTTCTAACCCTTTTTATTTCAGGTATGACTCTTTTTACTGTAAATACTTGAATTAAATTCCGTATTTGGTATATGATTGTCTTACTAAAATGCTTTTGTATATGTCAGTCATTTTTTTATCCTCTATTAAAGGGTGTAGCTGCATGAAACCTTACAAATTCAGTGGGGTTTTTTTTGCTGAAATACAGTGGGAAACAATCCTGAAATGGAAGGGTGCTCAGCTAGGTGAGATGTGGTATTGTTTTGCTTTCTAACTTTAATGATTTATCCTGTCAGACTTTATAACTACTGCTGCACATTGAGCTGTCCACAATGACTCCTAATTATTTTTCTTGGAAGACTGGACTAATTTGAACTCATCAAGTATTTAGATAAAATCATTTCTCCTTGTGTGCATTACATTGTATTTATTTGCATTTCATCTGCTGTTGTATTACTCAATTTTCTAACTCAATTAGATCTTTCTGGAAATCTGTATTATTCACAGTTTTTACTAACCCAAATAATTTCCTGCTACTGGCAAATTCTACTGTTTCACTGTCTGCTTCCACTAATTGATGTTAACCATTGTTTTTAATGTCTGGTGTGCACCACATGGTTAACTTTTACCCCCTCTGAGCATCTTGGTTCACGTCTTGGTTATCTGAACCTTACTTGTGAATAAAATTCTTCAGATAATCAAAGGCTTGGAGAAGTAATCACTAGAACTGAGAAATCTCTCAAGTATGCAGTGTGAGCTTTCTTTTTTCTGTTGCTTATAAAGAGCTAAAATGCTTAGCAAGAGCTTCAGCACAGGGTTTTTGTTTGTAGAAAGTGTACAACTGTCAGTCTTCTAGGGAGGTCTTGTCATTGAAGTAACCATAGGATTCAGATAATGGAAGTTTCACTAAAGTACAAGGGAGAATAGCAGGTATTATCAAGTGTCAAGTGTAAAATGTAAGTTACAGTAGTATTACATTTTATGTATGTTTGCCCACATTTATACATAATACTTTTTTTTCTGTAGAATGAAACCTTACAATCTGAATGCTATGGGAACATAATGCTGGTCAGATCAGTGAAAATTTGTATTGATCCAATCTGGTGAGGGTTAGTTGAAATTTGTATTATTCTGACTCTGTGGATGAGGTTTGCATCATTTGTGACTTTGTGTGTGAGAAACTGCCTGAAGTGTGTGTGCTCTAAACACAGTGACATGTGGATAGGACTAGAAGAGACAGCAGAAGGGTAGGAGATTAGTGTTTGGCTAATTGTGTTATACTGACTAATGAGCTATGGAATGGTGGCACTTTGCAGTACAACAAAGAGGTGGATTTTGAGCTGTGTATAAATTGTCCATCATCTGGCAGATTTTTCTGAATTGATTTTATTTCTGTGTAGAACAAGTAGCACTTAAAGAATGGGCAGTAATTTTTGGAGCTCATTTTGCCTTTTTTCTACAACCTTTCTCAGTGTCCTATATATATATATATATATATATATATTATTTTTTTTTTAATATATATATATGTAGCTTTCTTTCTATATCCAGTAAGTCCCTTCTTTCTCAGGTAAGGTGAATTGTGACTTCTTATTTATCAAACTTATGCTATATTTGCTTCAAAATCTGTTTTTCCTAATGAAAAGGAGTTATTCTAGAGAAGCTTAAGAAGTGTATCATTATTGTGGTGTGGGTTGTTTTATTTTGTTGTTTGTTTTTTCCTAAACTCAGATGGTTCCAAATAGTTGTAGAACACAAACCAGAAACAAACATAGACTGTGGATGATATCAAAGTGGTTTTCAATAGGTTGTGACACTCAACAAAGTGGGAGGGAAAATTGAGGTCTTGATTTTGGAGTTTTGTTTCTGAAAATGGGAGTCATTTGTAGTGGTCAGAACCTAGGAGGCTGGTGTAGTAACATTAAAGGTTCTTTTCACTTGAGGTCACTCGAGTTGATGCACAAAAAAACCATGAAGAAGAAATGCACTTATTCTGTGTGGTATTTGCTACATAAAGGAATAACATATCATATGACCTTTCCCGAAGAGAAGCTGAAGAATCCAAACCAAGTTATAAAGTAAAAGAAAAAGTTGTCATTACTGGCGTTCAGCTGAACAGTTCAAATCAGAAGCGTTCTTTGTTTTTAGATGCATTTCACTCATTTATGACTACTTTTTCTTTCTTCATCACCTCTACAGCAGTTCTTACAACCTAAATCATATTGTTTTGTTCATGTGAGTTCAGTGTCAATAGCCCCAGACTGAAGGATTTTACAGTTTTGCTTTTTTTTTTGGTTGAAGTAGTACAAAATGTCAAAAATTAGAAGGAAGGTCACAGTGGAAAATACCAAGACCATATCTGATAGCACGTCCCGAAGACCCAGTGTGTTTGAAAGGCTTGGACCCAGCACTGGAAGTACTGCCGAGGTGAGTTGTAAAAGTGTTCTTCTTTTTCTCCCCACCCCAGCATCTTCTTTTCCAGGATTTAGATGGTGGGAAAGAGTAGCTCACAAGTATCAGATACTCAGATGTCACTAATGTTAGTGAAAGTGAAAAGAACTTAACATATGGATGTTCAACATACTAATACTAGAATTTTCAAATAATGTGTGTTGTCCCAGCTTCTGGAGAGGAGCAGTAGTATTGTACATATTAATAGTATTTCCACCAACCTAAATTTTTCTCTGCCAGACCTGATGCTCACTGTTGATTTTTATTTTTTTTTAATAAGTTATATTACTGGTGGACAAAAAGTACAGATAAATGTGAGATAATGTGGAGTCATTTGTTTGTTCTGCCACACTCACATCAATGGTATTTCCAGAAATGAGTGTGAAATTCACCCAGTAATGTCTGTCTCTTAGACACAGTGCCGTAACTGGCTGAAGACTGGCAACTGCCTCTATGGGAACACATGTAGATTCGTACATGGCCCTTCACCACGAGGTAAAGGCTATAGCAGCAGTTATAGAAGGTAAATCAAGAACTCACTTTGTTCTTCACATACTGTAGGAAAATAGCTTTTTCAACTGTCTTCTGTTGTGTTTTTTAAATTTTTTTTTAAAGTGAAATGCTGTGGTGTGCCTAATGGTATGCTTTATTGGTAACCAATTGCATCGTGAAGCTGTTTAAAGAATTAATCTGGCAATTTGCAGTGGGTTTTCCCAGGATTTTTGTGTGTATATATCTTTAAAAGATGAATGCTGGATGTGGATTAACTTCTTATATTACTTGAAATGGGTTCACGTACCTTAAAACTTTTTTTTTTTTTTTTTGCATAGCGTCACTGTGGCTTCTGATATGCCTTTCTATCCTTTACTAAAATGCTGTTTTGCAACTACTTACAGCAGTACTCACACACTTGCAGTCCTTCTGCCTTTGCTATAGTTTGATGAATAAGATGTCTATCCATTCTCTCCTGTTGTGAGAAAATAACTTCTTTTCAAAATGTAGTTTTGTGACTTTATCTGTCAGATGTAGAACAGGACATTTTGTATCATAGGAAGAGATCAAAAAAAGTTTCTTAATTTTTCTGAAGATAATATTTTTTATTGTCTGCCTGTTCCTGTGTTACTGTAATTTAAAAATTGCAGTTTTTTGACTGTGATTTGTGTGACATAATACCTTACTTAACTGGAACTAAATGTGGCAGTAAGTTTGTAATATTCTTCCTATAAAGGACAAAAAGATAGAGTTTTAGCATAGTACCTGGTTGTATGAAGACTTCACATTTTACAAACAACTGCACTTCATAATGCTACAGTAATGACAGTGATACTTCTAGATTACGGATGGGCGCACTGAAGCATCAAAGTGTAAAGTAACAACAGGAAGGTGGCCATGAGGTTAGGGTTCTGTTTCTGATTCTTTTTCCTGTTCCTATGGCATAATCTCAGGATGATCTTGACTTTGCTTGTTGGATCTTCCATTGCTTCTAAGATGGTAGCAGCTGGGATACAAAATATATCACTGAGCTTAATATTTCTTTCAGTGCATAAAGATTTTACTCTGTTTTGTACTGAATATTCCAAATGGGAAAAAAGAGTGATTTACTGGTGGAGATTAAGTTTAAAAACTGTTAGAATGTCACTTTCTCCTTGATTTCAGTGTTTGGAACACTCAGTGCATAGTTCTGTTTGGTCATTTGAAGAAAAGTCACATTTCTTTTAATGACCTAAGCTTTGTTTCTGCTTCACTGTCACCACTGACATTTAAGAATAATGTTGATTTACTACTTCTTATTGCTGTTTTTTACTAGCACTATATGAAAAAGTCAAAGGACAGATTTTGCTCTATATTTGTCTGATACATTCAGCATTTAATAAAGTTGTTCTTAAAACTGAAAAGGGGGAGGAGGCCCCTACCTACCACCCCACACACCCATGCCAAAACAGACAAATGAAAAAAAGCTTACTCGTTTTCAAAAGTTTCTAATGATAGCTCTTGGCCAGGTACAGAAAAACCTGCTTTATATACATAATAAAATGTTGGCATTTTCATGCCATTTAACATTACAGAGATTTTTACAAATGTTATCCGAGTATTTTGAATGCAATTTTATTGGTTTCTTGCAAGCTCAGCTAATGCTACTTCTGCATCAGTTCAGTTCAAGCAGTATTCTTTTTAAATTATCTGGGACAACATAATGGCGATTTATCTATGTGTGTTCAGTCAGACCTGCTGGTGAAGTCTTTTGTCTGCTTTGCAAGAGGTTTGGAAGGACAAAGCATGTCTTATTGCCTTTCTGTATTGCCCCTCCAATTTCTTACCTGTCTTAAATAAATCTGATTTTTAATGATTTTGTCTGACAATGATGCCTCCCATAGTTCAGAACACTGACAGAAGGAAAACATGACTCTAAGGTATAAAAGACGACTCTTAAATCTAGTTTTGTTATTACTCCATCTCAGTATTAATGCTACCTCTCCTAGCATTTCAATCTTGTTGTTATAAAAATAAAACCTAGCTTTTTTTTAATATAAAAAGCTATCCTGATGAGGATATTAAGAATTCAGTAACAGACCTGGTATTCTTCCAGGCATATAAAGTAAGGAGAAGCTAACAAGGGAAGAACTGTGTGTAAATATTGCTATCCCACAAGGAATTTTGCTCTCTTGCTCCACTCATAGATTGTTCGTTAGTTGCTTGGCATCTTCCTGCTGGTTCTCTTGCACTATCATCAGGATCTGTGCCGTCATAGTGTCCCTCTCTTAGCCTGTCTGATCCTCTTTGTTCTGGATCATTACACTGGGTTTAAAAAAACGAATCAAACTGGAAGTAATATTAGGTAAGAATGTATATATTTTGCAAGGTGTAAATATTGTTGTATGGGAAAGTGAAACACTGGACAATGTTTCATGAGCATTCAGTTATAATATGTACATTATACACTAATGATTGTCATTTGCCTATACATGTGCATGTGCAGACACATACAAACAGATATTCTCAGGTATGTTTTAACGTGTGTCTGTTGTTAGGGAGTTGTTCCTGAAAGAGGTACAGAAGCAAATGGAGGTCCTGTTGTGAATGTTCATTTCTTAACAAAGCTACTGAATATGGAGAACTGAACTGTTGCAGGAACTGCACTGCTTAAAATTTGAAATTACGAAATTCTACATTTTAAGCCTTATTTAAAGGATGTCCCCAGCACAAAATATGAAGTCATTAAAGAGAAATCTTTTGTTGAGTAGTTTTCTTCTTTCAGTATACAGAGATAATGCTGTGGAGCCTTTTGTGTGAAGGGTTCTACCTGTTTCATACTAGCCACATCATCTTAAATCACAGAGATAAAACTGTAGTTATCTATTGAAATTCAGCACTGTGCATTACATGGAATAACCAAAGGTCCCTTTTGGAGGAAGGTGGTGGGAAAAGTTATGTAGAAAAGGAGGCATTGTATAAAAACTAAAATTGTGGTACACCTGAACGAAGAATCAGCTAGGAGGCCAGCTTGTTTCAATGTGCATTAAGCTAAAGTATCTGAAAGCAGTCACCGGTTCCTGAACAATCATTTCTGAAAATCTGATAGATTTTTAATCTTATTGTGTTAGACTTTTTGGGGGCTTATGATGCTGTCACTTTTGGGGGGAGCAGTAGGGTGGCTACCACAATTTTGGTGTAGTTCTAAAGCTGAAAAAATAACCTCAAAACCAAACATAAAACTGTCAACAAGCCCCAACTCTGAAGCTATAGCTTTTTTCATTTCTGTGATTTCTTGATAGCTTCAGTAATCTTTAAGTAGATTTGAACAACATTTTTACAAAATTAGTTTTTTCTTCCCTCCCAAACTGAAAAAAGCACCAGTTGAGGATGAAATGGTTTAAATGTTTTTTCACTCCAG
This sequence comes from Patagioenas fasciata, assembly GCF_037038585.1. Classification (NCBI taxonomy): domain Eukaryota; kingdom Metazoa; phylum Chordata; class Aves; order Columbiformes; family Columbidae; genus Patagioenas; species Patagioenas fasciata. Next base: position 32,405,882 of record NC_092520.1, read on the forward strand.
CATATAACTTTAAAAAAAATAAAGTATTAAAATATCAAGTGTCTATCTAGAATGTACCTGAAACTTCTCTTGCTCTCTCCTTTAGCTACTGGGGTTTTTTTTCTGAAATTTCTTCTCATGAGGCCCAATGTTACCAGTACATTATCTGTGACTTGTTTGCCTTTCAAATTATTTTTCACTTTCACAAGTCCAAATCCTTGTGGCATAGCTGAGGTATTATTAAAAATTAAGGTGTTGAATTGCCACTCCAGTGTTTAAAGATGATTTATTTGTTGAGGTAGATGATAGCTGGAATGCTTCAGACTGTTTTGGTAATGCAAAGGAATTACCTTTCCAAGATGGAAGGAGGGGGGGGGGGGGATGATACCTTGAATCTTAACCTTTTCTAAAGCCACAAACTTTAAAGAAGGTACAATAATGCACACACAGAAGATAACATCCAGCATACAAATACAAATAAGTTACATGATCGTTCTTAGTGCTGAAAGAAGCAGCATGTTTCTGTTTTGTACCTTTCCTCTGATCTAGAATGACTCTTATTTACAACTTCATGGGGAATTAAATGCATTTAAAAATGAGAGCGGTCACTGGTCTTTTTCTCCTTGCATCCTAAGACACTTTATGACACAGTTTAAATAATTAAATATAGATAACATTGCAAAAGAGGAAGTGAAAACAAATTACTGTTTTTCAAGTATGCACAGGTTCAAAATGAAATCATATTAATTAGATTTTTTTTTGTATGCATAATTTGTGAGAGAGAGTTTACCCTTTGTCTATTATGTGACAGAGGATGTAAGAAACAATACTTTCTAAATGAAAACCCTAATTCAGTCTGAAAAACAGAACAAATGTAAATTTAATAATCAAATATTATATGTAACTCAACTAAGGCAGAATCAGTATCTCCTTGTGATTTGTTAGTGTAGGCTGAAAGGAACAGATACAGTAGTTTCATACAGTCCTTTCACAGAAGAGTCTAATTATGGCTAACAGCTGTCACAGAAGTACCAAACTCCATATCAAGCCAGGTTTGTATGAAGAGAAAATCTGTCTTCTTGAACTGAAAGATCATTTGAAGCAGCTTCTACATCCCCTTTCCTTAAGAACTTGTTTAAATCTGAGGGTTGTTATCTTTTAACCTGTAAGAGAGAAATGAACTTGTGAATCCATACTAAGAGGGGGCAAAATTATACAGATGTCTTGTAATAGTATAGGATGTTCCTCCTCCTTTCCTATATCACATTAATACCTTTTATAGAAAATATACCTTAAAGTTGCATGACTAGTAGAGTTCATACAATATTTTGAAATTAAATAATGAAATAACTATGTTACTGCAAGATAGAAAATGGAGAAGGCCTCCAAGAGTGAATTTCTAGTGCATGGTCTTGCAACAGCATTTTTTTGTGTGGCAGTCTCACCAAGGTCAGGGGAGTATGACACCTAGGTCAGGTTATCTCCACTTGCAAACTTCATCTGTATTCGGAGTTGTGCTTCTTGCTAGTCTACAGTAGTTTGACTCTGCATTACTTATATATTCTTTACATATGTACTAAAAAAATAAGAAATATGTATGTTAAATGCAGCTTAGAATATGGAAATGGCTCAAGATATCTTGAAAGACTTGGCAGGAGTGATTGTGAAACACATTTGTATGATGATCACAAAAAGTTGATTTGTTCTCAGTAGGGTCACCTGAAGCTGATCTAGAGTTATAACTGAGTCACACTGTTTTTCTTCCTAGAGTCAAGTTTTCCTTGATGTTCTGAAAGAGTTTGTTTTTAGAATGCGTAAGCCCATTAGAACTGAATTTTTTTTTTTATTCATGCACTTCATTTCTGGGTGGGAGGTTGAGATCTTTTTGTGTATACTAATTAAAAAAAAAAAAAAAAACACAAAAAACAAACAAACAAAACTAAAGACAGATTTTTATTCTTTTAAAAACAGTCTTACAGAACTGGTTATATAATGTTTCTGTATCATACAGGTCACCAGAAAGACCTACTGGAGATCTTCGGGAAAGAATGAAGAATAAACGTCAAGATGTTGAGGCAGAGCCACAGAAACGAAGTACAGAGGAATCATCCTCTCCTGTTAGGGTAAGAATGGAGTTTGCAGGACTCCAGAATCCTTCAGTAGCAATTGGGCCGTGTGTCCTAGAAACCTGATCATGGTGACTTGTAATATTTAAAATGTCTTAATGGCTTGATCATTTTGTACATAGCATATGGCAAAATTTCATCATGAAGCGTCTTAACAATTATTATATTTTGCAGCAATTTCTGATCTTTTAGTCCGCAAAGTTTTTTATAAGTTTCACAGACTAAAATATGTTATGAATACTGATAAACACATGTTTAATAATAGTGCAGACTCTTTGATTATTAGAAAGGAAGTCTATTAACTATTGTTCCAATCATCCACTGGTTTTCCCCGACACTTACTCATATCCATTGTTTACATGCACCCTGACTTCGGTTGTTCATCCCAAATTTGATTTTTACTGTTGTGCTGGTTCATTTCACCTTCCTCTTTATACTCATCAGCCATCCCAACTGCTCACTTATGGATTATGCAAAAAATTAATTCATTATTGTTCTCATTTTCTAAGCATCTTTCTGCAACCTCAAACCCCTCAAATATCAGAAATTAACTCGTTCTAAAATTGTGTTATCTGTTCTTGCACTGATGTTATAAATAGGGGCTGAGTTGGTAGCGTGACCCTACACCTCTGTATCAATAGCATCAGTGTATTCCTGCATCATGTTTTTTAAGACCGTCTTCATATGAATAATGATTAAAAGTTTTTATTTGTGAAAAATCAGTTTTGCTTCTGCAGGTATTAACAGCATTCTTTTCCCCCCCCGCCCCCTCTCGGTTTGTTCCTATTTACTGTGTAAAATGAATTTTTATGTCAGGTGTAAAGAAATCAACAGCAGCTGCTATCATTAAATTAACAGAATGGCTTACCTTCCAATCATGTTTTCAGTTGCTGTTAATTTGTATAAACTTTCACTCTTTTTACTCTTTTACTTAAATGTGTTTCTTTTATTTTCTAATAGTTTGAATAAACTGTTCAGTTATTGAGTACATGGTTGGTGGGAAAAGTGTTTTTTCCAACCGTCATTAAAAATTTACTGTAACTTCTCGTCTCCTGGTACAATTCCAATTTTGATGTAATTCTTACTTTCAATTAGTTAACCCTGTTTTTTATAGTGTTCTATGAATGTACCAATAAAATACTTTTAAACAACTAAAGCCCAAGTAAAGGGCAACTGGAAGCAATAATTAAAAAGAATTGGAGAATTAGTGGGTCTGTTAAATTACCAAGGGATTATTTACAGGATAAGCACACTGCAGAGGAAAAATTACTCTGCTTCAGTCTCATAAAACAGAAGGCTGAGGAAACCACTGAGCTTTTGTATTAGTTGCATGGAGGCAACTCTCGAAATGTGGTATATGGAAAGAAAATATTCTAGAACCAAATAGATGAAGAGGGGGTGTCGTCAAGAATTACATTGCAAAGAACCGTGATATCTGAAAGGACAGAAGACTGAAGTGACTGAACTGCTAACAAAAATCTTGTTCCATCATTAGAGCTGCTATTATGTTGGAGATTGAATATCTGACTTTTCCATCTCTTATTAAAGCTTTTGGCATAACAGTAGCTGGATAAGCAGCATTAATTTTGTTTTGATATAATGCAAGGTAGCTTGTTCCATAAAAAGTTTCATAACTGTGGTTTTTGTGTGTTTTTTTTTTTTAAAAAAAAAAAAAAAAGAAAGAACAACACTGTTCCTGCAGACAATATTTGTGCTTCACCAGGCTGCCAGCCTGGAAAAATGGAGAGTAGTGGCTAAGAGAACTGTCTGATCCAGGTGAAACTTTAAATAGCTTGTTTTGAAACAAGGCTTTTGAGGCACAGAGACAGTCAAAGAATAGCAAGTCTAATATTCTTAGATTTAGAAGCCAGCTAAGGAGAAATTTTCAGATTGATTTCAAAAGATCAAATTACAGATGGTGCTATAGTGCTTCATCAAAAGACTCATAACTTTTTAAGAATGTGGGGAAAAATGTTGGGCATCCCAAATCTCAAACTTTCCAGAAGATATGAAAACAGCAGTTGAGGTTACTGAAGTCTGAGTACAACAGGGATTGGGGAAAGTTTTTGGCTGTACAATGACGGATGAAAGGTAATGCACAGTGAAGAAAGTATTTGAAACAAGTATTTGAACAATTATTGTCAAAGTATTTGAAACAAATCATGAACAATTATTGTCAAAGTAACTGAAACCATCCAGTAGAAAAAGAAGTTATTGTGGACAGCTCAATGAAACCATCTGTTCGAAGTGCAGTCACAGTTACAGAAATAAACGCTCAGATATATAAAAATGGAATAGAAAATGATTGATATCCTGCTGTAGAAATTCATGATCCAGTTTTATTTGAAATGCTGTTTGGTTGTGATCACCTGTATGCAAGAAAATACAGTCAAAAGGTCTTTTTGAAGTGGATAAGGAGGTGAGGAGGAGACTGGAGAAAAGAAAGGATATGTGGTGAATGCATGTAATGTGTGGTTGAGAGAATGCAAATTAGATGCGTCATATTCATACTTTATCCCAGTAGAGAGAGTGTCAAACTTGAAAATACCAAAGGGAAATGCTGTTGATGTTGTATATGACCATTTTACTTGATTTCCAGAAGATACAGTCAAAAACCTGAACAGGTTCCACAAAAGTCTGAGGCAGTATAACTAATATAAAATCTTTCTGGAATAGATTCCTTGTTCTTTGGAGATGTAAGATAACTAGTACAACCTGGATGTATTTAGGAAGAAACTTCCTATATGGACAGCTTGTACAGTATATCCCGTATTCTTCCTTCATGTCTTGTACTATTATTTTCAGAGACAATATGCTGCGTTTCGTGAACAACTACATTGAACTCGGTTGTTTCTGTGTTTCTCAGATTTGTGTTCAGAATTACTTCAGCATTGTATGTTTGTGTATCAGTTATTATACAAATAATTAGATAAGGTTCCTTCCATTATTGTGTTTAATTAGAAATTTTTATCTTCATTTTTTTCCCCCCATGTTATGAGAAGACAGTTACTTTGTAGTATTTGTAGTATTACCTGGAGTACTACCTGGGAGGTGTGTGTGATTTGGGAGAAGTAGTGGGAATAAATATATGTTTAGGAAAGGTTTTTGTATGGAATGTGTATCAATTGTTTCATAATTGTGCTTTTTGTTACTGACTTTGGAGTATCTCCATTGGAAATGGAAGTCAGCATTATCTTCCATCTCTGAAATGGAAACAATACTTGTTCATTTCAGGAAAACTTCAGATTCATTTTATTATATGTTTAGGTAGTGTGGTAGTAGTTTACACTATACAGCTATTATACATAGAGCAAAATCATACTGTGCTTGCTCAAAAGATTCTAGCTGTAATATGTTAGCTTATTCTAGATATAAAGAAATCTGCATTTTTTAATTAGTTTGTATTACTGATAAGGCTGAAACCGAAGCCTCTGCCTTGTAAGAACTGTAGATTTTAGGAGTCTTATAAATATTCTCTCCATCATTGTTGGCAAAATAACACTTCTTGGTTAGAAGCATGTTTTGCAGACTGGATGAGTCTTTTTCTTTTTGGCCGAATTCTTCTGGCTATAGTGGTGATAGTTCATTCAAGTAGACATCAAGTCTTGTGCTGTAGAGTACTGATTATATCTTACAAGCTGTGGAACTTCAACTTAAATACACATTAAAATTCAATAAAATCTTACAGAATTAATCTGTAATGTTGTATTTCTCTTCCTTTCTTAAGTAGCATTTCTCCTGAATGTCAACATTAGTCTGTAATCATCTATCCAACATGTAAATAATATAACTGTGAGCACATACCTGAAAACAGCATAGACAAAGTCTGCTAAGTTGTTGTTTACTCTTAGGACTATCTATAATTTTATTTTTTTTTAGAAAATAATATTATGAAAGCTTATTGTTTCTTATGTAGTAAATGCTTTTTTTTAAGAGTCTGTAGAGAGATAGTTTACAAGTTTGGTTGGAGACAGCATCTGCAAGTACAAGAATGATATGCTGTTGGCCTTTAGAAGCTTGACATTTTTTATTTTTGGCTTATTAGGGGAGAGAAAAAAAAACAACCAACCTGTGTTAAGTACAAGAAAGTTTATAAGGATATGAGGGAAGTATATTTTCCAGATAGTATGAGGGAATTAAATGCGATGAAAGTAATATGTTGAAGACTTTTCTGATGAGAAAATTCAAATATATGTTTTAAACCATTGTAACTTAAATTCGTGATTTGTGTGCCCCAGGTAAATATACTGAATTTCTAAGATGAGATTTGTTTTTCAAGGTGCAGTATTATCAGAATCTTTTTTCTTGATAACTAAACTGAAGTCATTTAGTGTATGAATAGGCTTGGTTCAAGTTGTCCTGAATTGTAAAATAGTATGCTTGAATAAAAATTGTCTATTCCCTTCCCCTATATGGAATAATCCAATAAAATTCCTTTCATAGATGTTTTTGTTCTCAGTTCTTCTGTAGAAGTATGGTTGTGCTGTTACTAAATCTGTTCACTGAAAGGAGAAAATACAGGCTGTTTCAAGATGCTTGTGTTGGTTGTAAGTTTGGAGATGTTAAGTAGTATTAAATCGGTAATGCCTTATGGTTATTAAGTTGGTCTTGAAGCCTTCTGGCCTCTCTGCTGACAAGTTATTTGGGGAATTGTCTTTGAGAAGTTTTTTGAGGTCAGTAGATAGAGGGTGTCCTAACATGTGTGTTTCAGTTTGTTAGTAACAAATAGTGTTGTACTCATAGAAACTAGTATTTGTATTTAAGAAAAATGTTTATTGTTTGCTTATATTGTAGGAATTAGTTGGAGTGTATGGCAGAAGTACACAATTTAATAGAACAGATGCAACCTTCAAGGAGGGCAGTCTAGAAAAATAAAGATGCTCTAAGAAAAAAAAATGATTGCAGGAGAGGCATGTTGATAAAGTTACAGGTTTTCAAATCTCATCAGAGTAGTTTTCTTTTAAAGTAACTTGCTTTGGAGTTTAGTACAATTCTTGCTCGTAGACTGAAATGTCTTTAGTATATATTGTGATGGTGGCTTAGTTGATTTAGCCTTGTCTGCAGCTGATGTCAGCAACCAGCATGACTTAATAGGTTAGGATCTTGTGCATCATTTTAGAGATCCTGTCATGAAATGAAGGAAAAAAAGCACTTTTATTTTCCTTATTTTACAAGCTGCTTTAAATTAAACATGACACAAATTAATTCTTCAATGTCAAGTTTCTTAGTATTATGTAGCGGCTGGTCATTTTTTTCCAAACCTTCTAAGACTTTGAATATGATATATTGAATGCAACAAGATGAGAGGCTTGAAGATAACTGTGTGTTGAAGCATCTGGTTTAGGCCATTAGGTAAAATAAACGCACTACTTGTTCTGTCATCTTTTACATTGTTAAACTAGAGACAAGATTTTGACATTGCTAGTGAGGGGAGGGGGAAAGTTGAGTTTTACTCAGGAGTCACTATCCACAATGTTCTGTTATTTCCTTACTGTGTTTCTAAGGTGATGTTAAATCTTTAAATTAAGTCAGGATCTAAGTCCCAATAAGGAATAGCTAGTGAAATTCTCAGGCATCTCCTTTTCTTGGCATAAAAACAAAGGTTCCTGTGTATCAACACTGAGGAATCCCCAAAAGAAGGCACTGTAGGTGAGAACAAAAAGGATATGGGACAGACTGTATTTGCTTTTTCTGGTTTCCTACTTAAAAAGTTAACCTGAGATACTTCTAAACTTGAATGTTCTTTTTTTTACAAATAGTAAAAAATCTTGGTCCTGTACTTCACTTGAGCCCCAGGGAGACTATTTAGAGAATGTCACTTCAGCAGAGGTTATGGTGCTTCTCTGCAGCTTTACTACTGGAATTTAACAGGGAGAAAAGAGCAGTACAGATTCAGTTGCCTTTTAAAATTACCTTCTTTCCTGTAAGCATAGTCTCTTCTTTGTGTATCCACAGAACCATATGCGACATGCAAAATGGGCGCTACTGCAATAGTTAGTCTTGCCTAATAACTTGGGGCCAGTGAAAGTTCAAATATAAAGCTATCAAAAAAACTTGTTTCCAGTGTGTTTTAGAACTTTTTTCCCCTTCTGACAGCCAAGGGTCTCTGGTTTTGTTTTATTTTATTATCCCCCTACATTCTTTATCCTCTGAAGAGTTCATGGTTCATCTTCTGAGGCTCATCTGCCTTGCATATAAATATTCTTATCTACAGCTGAGAACTCTTAATCAAGCTGTTAAAATTATACTCTTTAAATGTTCATTAAACTTCTGGTCTTAAGAACCTGGTCTGTTCTTTAAGTTCCTTTGTTAAACTTTATTCTCTGATATGTGCTTGATTCTTGCCCTGTCTTTAAACCTTCTTATTTTATGAATCTTCTCTTTTCCCTATCTGCTATTTGCATACTGATTATATGAAATTGCAGTAGAACATGTTGCCTGTGGAGTCTCTGCTTATTTAAGAAGATACTTGCTCAACAGGCTAGAGGGGAAAATGCTTTTTGTGCTATAAAAAAGCAACGGCCGAAATACCATGTAGAATATATGTGCTTCTTCAGGCTTCTTTTAAAATAAAGTTGTATACTCTAATGCAGCATTTTTCCTTTTATAGAAAGAGTCTTCACGAGGAAGACGTAGAGAAAAGGAGGATATCAAAATTACAAAGGAGAGAACGCCAGAAAGCGAAGAGGAAAATGGGGATTGGGAAACAAATAGAGAGGGTGAGTATAATTAAACTAATGGTTCCTTTGCAGCTAGAAGAATTGCAAGATTACTGGGCTGTATATAAAGCAAAATATTTAAAGATTTGGTATCTAAGCAGAATACTTTTATGTGGTAGCCATTAATGTTTGTTTTTAGAGGGGAGCAGAGAAGCAATCTGAGTTGGTCTGCCATGATGGTAAAAACACCTGCTTTTTTTTTTATTCCTTTTTTACTCGGACAGCAAGGAACTGGACCATAAGCTACTCTGTCACATTTGTATCACTGATTGGAGACAAGTTACATGCACAGTAATTTTGAAACTGATCAGTCTGAGGAGAGAGTGTAGCTACTCTGAATTCAAAAGTCAGCAGGTTTTTGTTACATAGTTTGTAGTGGTGTGAACTGTCTCATTAACGAGGGCTCCCTTACAATGAACATAACATCAGCTGAAAGTAGCAATTGGTGCACTGTTTATCATCTGGAAACACTGAAGGAGTGGTAAGAGTCTTGTGTTACCTTCTGTAGTCTTTTTTTGTGGTTAAAAGATGATTTCATTGTCCTTGTTGATATCCTGATTTCATTGTCTGTTTAATATGCTGTCTGTTGAGGGAAAGACTTTTTTTTCGCTCTCTTGAGTCTTTCTACTTCACACTTGTTAGAGACCAAGTTCACCTGGCAGTGAAATTATGGCAGCTTCTAATGAACTGTGATGTTTACATAGTTCTGTAACTATTAGTGTTTCAGAAGTAGTTGTGATACTGCAAGAGAAGAAGACGGACTGGGAAAGAACTTGTGCTGCTGGGAACTGCACCTCTCTATAAGCTGTTCCCATGCATTCATGACACATGAAGAAATTGTATACTGAGTTTAGTTATTGGAAAACCTTTTATACAGTTCTTCTGTGTAGGAAGGGAGGGTGAAAGCTAATGATTTTTTAATGAAGTCATCTTTTCTTTGACAGTTATTTTCCTGAAGTGCTTTTTGAGCATTAGACTTAGATAGCTGTAAACAAAATAAGAAATGTAAACAGAGTGAGTAAAACTACTTTAATTTGCAGTAAGATTTCAGTTGCAAGGCTTGAAACATATGATATCAATTAGTCATGACTTAATGAAAAAGTGAGAGAACTAGCACCTTTTCTGATGTGAAAACAAAACAGTAATAATATTTTAAAACCAGAAATTAAGTGTGCATTTATCCAATGAAAGAAGTCATATAGACCTCTTATTTTCAAGTCAATTTGTAGATGTAATTAAATAAGTGTATCAATTGATTTGTGGGACACTATTAAACAAAAACCTCTAGTATCGTGCATCACTATTTAAAACTATTTCATGTGAGATTTCTCAAGTGGTGCTTTACATAATTTTGGTGTGAAAGCATACTTTTTTTGTTGTTATTTAAATAAATAAAGTTTACTGTCCTTCCCTTGCTACCACAGCTTAGTAATTGGTGCAAGTCTCTGAAGGAAGTTTAAGGTTGGTTTGTTTGTTTGTTTTTAATGAAGTTTAAGAATTTAACTGCAGGTTGTATGGAACTAACTGAAGTTATTTCAGGTTTCCACACATAATTGGAGAAGACATTTTGCTTAGCTTCATTGATCCATTAACACAGTGCTTCAAAGTCAAGGAAATACATATGCTTGACAACCAGCATGCTAAGTATTAGTATTTATTTCACATGTGATTGTTTATTAATCTATTTACTTCTTTTTTTTTTTCAATAAAGACTCTGATAATGGAGATGTTAATTATGATTATGATCATGAGCTGTCTTTGGAAATGAAGCGCCAAAAGATTCAGAGAGAACTTATGAAGTTGGAACAGGAAAACATGGAGAAACGAGAGGAGATAGTCATTAAAAAAGAGGTTTGTGTTATGTAAATGTGAAATGAAAAAAATAAGTAATCAGCCACTTCGTAGGCTTCTGAGTGTTTCCTGGAGACTTGAGCTTCCTGGGCACTATTGTGTTACATAGTAGTAAATAACTGGCGCATGTATAACCTAGTATGTAACTTGGATATTGGTTGTGAGTAACTGGTCAATATCCAACATCATAACCAAGTTTTTTGCTTTATGAAGTTGGCTACTAAATGAGTAGGATTTAATGCATCTTAGTTACATAAAACTAATAAGAACTTTAACAGAGAAGACATGTAGAAGAAAACACAAAGCATGTTTGCCAAGCTCCTTGTCCAACATGTCTTGTAGTAACAGAGTAAAGTACAGCAAAGCTGTGTTAGAAACCCTAAAATCTTGGGGAAGCTTTAAAAAAAAAAAAAAAAGCCTGAAAGGAGGTCTTTCTTTTTCAGACAAACTGGAGTGCTAACTGGGAACCTACTGATTTTAAACTTTTAGTAACAGTTTTTTTAACGTATTACAGAGTGCATCATTTTCTCTTCCTGCCCTTTTCCCATCATCTTCCCTTTATGGTGTTCTTTACAAATGATGTGGTTAGTTTATTTGAGGTAGTTGTGCACACGACTAAGATCTCACATGTACACTGTTAGTGTATTTACATATTTGACACATGTATCAGCATACAGGTAAGCTTTTGAGCATGAGCATGTTTTACCAGTTAGTATATTTTTTTCCTCAAGATTTCTCCAGAGGTGGTTAGATCTAAATTATCACCATCGCCATCACCAAGAAAGTCTAGCAAATCTCCAAAACGAAGATCCAGTCCCAAATCATCTTCTTCAGCTAGTAAGAAAGAGAAGAAAGCATCTGCTGTACCTTCACCACTTTTGGATCAGCAGAGGTCAGTATGTTGATGTGTCTTCTCTGAAAGAACAGAGAACCACAGTGATTTTTATTACTGGGGTTTTCATAATTAATATTTTTTTTTCTCCTTACTTTCGGGACTTCTGATTATGTAACTTTAGGGGGAGGTCTCTAATTTATGCACTGTTGAATCATCTTCTGCAGAAAACTGTTATGTGCATGTAGTTGTCAATTGATTGATTTCATGGTTTACAAACAGTTCTTTTCTCTTTGAATGTCCAGAGTTGCTGGGAGGTGATGAGGAAATATGAACCATTAAAAAATGAGTAGCAGTTTTATTTGAGCCTGCGTAGTGGCTTCTCTAGACAGAAGCGAAATGCTTAAAATTTGACCAACTGCAGATTCCATTGCTATTGCATATTCAGGGAATAATGTTTGACTTTCAAGGCAGGGAATTTCTCAGAATTTAGGAGGGGGAAAGTAGGACGTGTAGGGGGGTGTGGAACTAAGGACAAGGTATGTGAAAATCACAGGAAGTTCAAACTCGGTACCTTACCACAAAAAGTCGGTCTCTACAACCTGTTTTTAAGTTCTTGCTGGCTGCAGGACCTTTTGAATCACTGGTTACAGCTTTTAGATAGGAAAGAAATTACAGCAACAGTGTAAGCAGACACATCTCTATTTGCTAAGCAATAATCACCTTTGAAATAGGGACAAAAGAGTGTTGTTTTGCTATGAGAAGGTAAAGCGTGGGCTAGTATGCTACTGACACTCAGTACACTGATATCTAATTTATAGGATTTATGTCAGTGATAATTTCAATGGAAAAATATATGCTATTTCATATTGTGAGGTGCATATTCAAAAATACCTCGGTGTTTTATGCATCAGGTAGTTAATATTAAATTGAATACATGAGTTGTTCAAATCATTTTGTGTATGTGGTTGGAGTATTGCATTGCAGAAATGGGAGTCTAAACAGACAAGATACTATATCTGGTTCTCTGATGTGTGCAGTTTGTGCAAGGGCATTTTAACTTGGAACACTGGTTCTGCATGAACAGGAACAATTCCTATTTTTGTTCATTTGCTTCAGAAGTAAAGGTTATAAATGGAAGAGCTCAATGTCAGTTTTTACCATCTGCATTCACCCCTCAGCTGAGTACAGTTATTGACTGCTGCTTGCTAATGGAGTGATGAATCCTATCCTAAAAGCTTCAAGGCCCTTTAGGTTATAGCTTTCCTGCCAACATCTTAGAAATTCTTGTTTGAAATAGTTGGCAGTCCTTCATTTTTTTCCCCTCCTGTTAATTTATCTCCAGAAGTTCTAAAAGTAACCAGAGTAAAAAGAAAGGTCCTCGTACGCCTAGTCCTCCTCCTCCAGTACAAGAGGAAACTTCCCTGGGGAAAAAACACAAAGAAAAGCATAAAGCAAAAGAACGTTCAGAAGAAAAGGCAAGGGAGGTGAAAGAGAGAGGACGTGACTTTGAAAGGCATAAGGAGAAAAAAGAGAAACAGAGGTAAGTTACGTTGCATTATTAGCTTTTAACATTAATGTAACCTTGCTTTTAAAGTTATCTTTTGTAGAGCACTGCATAATAAGGGATTTATACCTGCTTTGCCAACAATCTTTTCAGTACTTATTAAATATTTTAAGTCTGTTATATAGATGGATTGATATACTATAACAGATTGGTAGGTTTTAATTCTGTAACTTAACAAATTTGTAGAATGCCGTTTTGAAAGATTTATTACTTTTCAAGAAGTTGGACCTTCACCAGTGGAGCAATTCATTTGCCAAAATCTTTGTCAAAGTCATTTTCTTGTGCCCTTGCCTGCTCTTCTGAAATCTTAGAGGACTAATATATTTCTAAATTGGCAGTGACATGTTTAAACTCTCTCTGATCTCCAGTAGGTTAAAAGTATTTCTGAAGTAGTCAAGGACTACTACGATTTTAGAATTACTTCACTTTTGCATGTATATATCTCAAATCGTGGACTAATATGACTATTCCCATTATTTTCTGAAGCATAGATTTCCATTTAAGTTGAAAAATACATCTGCATTTTTAAGTCCTGTGTTCCCTTGATGGAAATAGGATACATGTTCCTAAGTGTTTACTTTGTAACTGGCATAACAAAGACTAAGGAGTAGAAGACCAGTGAATTGTGTATTTTTGATTGATGAAGTAAATTACACCATTCTTACTTTAAAATATATTATTTCCCTCATGCTTTCAGACTCCATTACTGGAAGAAGGTCGTAAGCAGTAGACCAGAACATTCTAGGTTGTCCTGAAAGGATCAAGAGAGTACTTGGCTTGTTGTACTATAATCAGTATTGCTGTGGTGACTACAGCCTTTTGTTTCAGTGTTGGATTTTTGTCTTTTTTTTTCCCTAAATAATAAACATTAAGAAATAATGTCAAGTCTTCATGATATACAGTAAGTTAAATAGTTGAATGTTCTGACAGTTGTCTCATTCATTTGCAACTGTGATGAGTGTTTGAAAACATCTGTGAGCTTGAGGCTTCTTGAATAAAGTTCTGACATTACAGAAATTTTTAAGTAGAGTAGCAAAATAATTCTCCACTGTTAGGAATTCTGTTGCAGCATCACATGAAATATTAGGTAAAATTAGAAGAATATATTTTTGGTCTTACCATATTCTAGTTTTATATTTTACAGTCCAGTGATTAACAAGAAATTTCGTGTTTATCTTGCATTCTCGAGTTTTGCTAGCTTAAGGTAATTTCATGTATGCATTTATAGATGGAACTAATGATTCCATAAGCTAATTCTTGGTCTTCTAAACACAGATTCTGTCTTGCAGTTGTTTGTCATTTCTTAGAAACGTACTGATGCCGTATTACACCTACTAAACAAGCTGCTGTTTGTTTCCCAGGGATCCCTCTGAAAGCTCCCATAGACAGAAGCGTTCTCCTAGTCCTGCAGATCATTCTGGCAGTAATTCTTCCCCTTCCAGGGAGTATTCACCACCTGCTGCAAGACGAAGACAAACCTCCCGAGCTCCAACCAAGTCAACCACTCACAAACGTAACTTCTCACCCTCTCGCAGGTGGGTGGTCAATTGCGTGAATTTTATTTTCATGAGCACTTCTAGTTTAGAAACGTCCTCTGTTGGTTTGACTGCTTGCTCATATGTGTCTGTTCTGGGAATGTGTGTGCCTCAAACACTTGACCTCTGAGGCCTTTTTTTTTTTTTACCAAGTTGCTACGCTGAGGGTACCTGTCATGTCCAGAACACAAGTCATAGTGTAGGCTGCCATTTATCAGTTCCTCTCAAATGTTTTGGCTTCAGGTGGAACTTCAGAAGTCTGATCTGAGACATAGTCTGTGGTCCTTTGGGAACTTCTTTTTTTTCTTCCCACCTTCCTCCTTCTTAAAAAGTAGAAAATGTGAGAAGTCTTCTATCTTGGAGATGGAGAAAGAGCAGAATTGCTCTGTTCTAAAGTGGGTAAGGTGACACACAGATCCTGGCTCTACACATCTTTCCTGAAAAGCGAACACAACTGGATAAACAGTACAATACGAGGACAGTTCAAGAGAGTCTTCTTGCAGGAATCTTCAGGGAAGATATTATCCTGTTAGTTCTAGGGGCTTAGAAAAAATATTTATCACCCATTAAAAAGAAAGGAGACTTTAAATTTTGGTCTGAAGGAACCTGTAAGTTTAAGTGCTAATACTACTGCAGTCCTAAGCTTGTTTAATGGAGAGGGTGGCATACTTGTTTTCTACACTTATGTTGAAGGGGGGGGGGGGAAGACACCAGATGTCACATATATCTGCATACTGATAAAACAAGCAAAATAAAACCCATCCATTCTGCAATCCTCAGAGTCATAAGCAGGCTCTTTTGCTGCTGTGGTGACTCAGTTCAGCTGGAACAACGTTGTATTGTATTAAGCTTGATGTCACTAATGAACATTTTCACTAAATTGGATTGTTTTTAGGCAAGGGAGTAGTGCAGCCCATTCCCCCTGCAGCTGGCAGCAGTAAGGAAACTGAAAAACACCTTTGCAGAACCCTTTTCCCCATTTTTTTTTTTTTCTTACCTTCTCTAGTATTTTGCATGGCACTACCTGCTTGGGGATTCTATGCAGACGTATCAAGTGTTGTGCGATGGAATGTTAAGCAGCGAAGATAAATGGGCCTTCTGTTAGAAGCACGGAAGGATATTTGAAATGTTTTGTTTGTCACCAAATCATTGATAGACTTTCATGCAAGCCAATTTTGGTAACCCCACATTTCATAATAATGATTTAATGGTGAAAAGTAAATGTAGTCATAGTTTAAAGATGGAAAGCTGTGAAATTATATTAGATTCTGTCAGTCATTTCTGACCCTGACTGGATTTTACTTTGAGTGCTTTGGAAATTTTTCCTACTAATTCTGGGCAATTTGTTTCATTTTTATGTGACAGTGTGTACAAATTGTCATCTTGGAGCCATGCAGGCTGCTTGCTTCCTCAGGAACAGTCATTGGTCAAACCTTCCCTCTTGTGATGGAGAGCTGCAGACAGCATTAGTATGTGTCTATGGAGACAGAGAAACTGACTTTCCTCTTTCCTGCTATCTGTGAGGAATGTTCACTGGTAGCATGCACAAAAGGACTTTGAGGCTTTTCAATTTTCCAGGCAAAAGAATGCATAAGCATCCTGGAGGTAGGAATTACTGGCATCCCTAAGCTCCATCAGCTGGATCCTATGCATTTTTAGGTCTTCAGACAAAGAGGTACAGAATCTTAATCTATTGTTAGAGGGGTCCAAATATTCTCTGGCATTGACCATCATAAACACATCTCAGTGAGATAATCTCCAGGCCTGGCAATATCTGAGCTTACAAGCATACAGACACACTGAATTAAATCAAAGAAACAAATGAAGCCTGTTCTTCAGATTGTCCTAGTTAAGGACAGTTCCAATGGCTGGTTTTATTTATTTTTCTGCCTCAGCCCTTTCTTTCTGCCACTTTTCTGGGTATACTGTCAAGTAGAGATGGCTTAGCTCAAGTTTTGTGTATTGTTTCAATCTGTCCTACAAAAATGTTGTTTGACTTCTCTCGATTGACAAGTCTGAAGTACCTCAACAATCAAGTCAATATGCTTCCTTTAGTGAATGTATCTGGTTCTATAATGGAATCTGGCTGTAAAACCACCATCTTAATGAGATGGGTTCTATGATTATCAGTATATTACTCCATGGAGTTCTGAAGGCAGTTTTCTTGAGTCACTGGCATTCATTAGAAGAATATTACAAGATTTCCACTGTGTTGCCTTTTACCCAAAAACGACTTCCTTATAGATTTGCATTCCTGCCTCAGGTTGCTTGTGATTTCACTTCTCATTCTGTTGCCAAAGCTTTGCTACTTGGAAGCTTGTTGCTCTGTGTTCTTAACAGGAGAATAATTTTAACCTGCAGAGTCTGGGTCTTTAAGAAAGTTTAGCCAGGAGATCCACTGCTGAGTAGCACTGGCTGGAAAACTGTCCATTTGGTGCTTGGATTATGTCATGATAGGCTGTAAGCCTGCAAACCTGAATTACTCAAGCTCTGCAAGATATTTAGCAAAAGCTGTATTACATATAAATCTTTACCAACTGCTGGGCTGTTCCAGAAGACTGCAGGGCGATACTACTGGCTTTCATAAAGTGGTCCCTCATTTGTGAGTCATCTAAAACCGAGAGCTTCATCTTTATGATCTGAAAGTTTATTTGAAGTCACCAACACTGTATATAGACATTTGAAAGTGGAAACTAAAATTAAGTGGGATTTTTGAAGATGTATTGTCCATGTGTGTTTTTTCTGACTCCTCTTTGGAGTCTCAGGAGCTTTGTGAAGTGGGAGTTGAGAGTTAAGGGCAATGCATTTTTCACAAGAAAAGATGCTTGCAAGTTGCTTTGATGCTGATTAGGGGAAAAAAAAAAAACCTATGCTGCTGAGCTCAGGGGCTTGAAGTGTGTGTTTGTCCACATTGGGTCGTTACATGGGATGACATATAAAGAGGAATCTTGTTTACTGTTGTATAAATGATCTTTAGTTAAGTGATAGGATTTCAAAGATGAGAGATACTTTCTGTACTTTTTCTTCATTCTGTTAGACATGAGTTTTCCCTGTTTGTGTAAACATTCATGTTTGCTAAAAAAAAGATATGCGTATGGGTTTTCAGGATCCAGGCCTAAATTGTTTGAAGATTAATGCTTGTAATAAAAGAAGGAAGCTAAAAAGTGCCCAAGGAGGAGACACTGCTTTCTAAAAAAACAATGCTATTGGAAACTAAAGAAGGAAAATAAATTCCTCTTGGGAAACACTGTGTAAAAGTTATTTACCTAACTCCATGAACTCCAAAAAGCATTTTATATTGAAGAGAACAGTTGTTCTTGGTTTGGGGATGGGGGAGAAGATCATGGTTTTTTTCTGACTCCTAGGTGAACAGATGTTCCGCTAGGAGAGCATTCTGGTAGCTGTGTAATATAATTTTGATTGGACAACTTGTTCTTGGATTTTAAATAAACTGTAACCGTTTAAAGATAAGCATGCTTTGAAGGGATATCCTTGGTACCCTCGAGGGAAGACTAGTTTGATGTTATTTTCAGCAGACGGGGTAGAGAATGCACAAATTATTTTAATCACTCTTTTCTGTAGGGTGTGGTAAAAACCTTTCAAATCAAGTTATTACATGTGTGCCTTTTCTAACTCTTCCTTGCAGGTCTGCTTCACCATCAGGTCAGCATCATTCTCCCATATCGTCCAGACATCATTCCTCATCATCACAGTCAGGCTCCTCTGTTCAAAGACATTCTCCTTCCCCACACCGCAAAAGAACTCCTTCTCCGTCTTATCAAAGGACAGCTTCCCCACCTGCAAGGCGATCCTCTTCTCCCTATCCTCCACACTCTTCCTCTTCTCCTCAGAGGAAGCGAAGCCCTTCGAGACACAGATCTCCTGGAAGAGAAAAGGGAAGACACGATCGTGATAGGACTTCACAGTCTCATGATAGACGCCATGAAAGGCGGGATGGTATGAATAAGAATTAGCACTGATGTTTATTTGTTTGCAATTTGCACTCTGAAACTTGATTTTCAGATTGTGGCATTGTCTGCACCCGTCCCAATGGCTAGAGGGTGAAGAAAATACTGGCTGTGTTATCATTCCTATGCTAGTAGTGCTGTTTTCAGGGACTACACCATAGAGTATTCCTGATAGGACTGCTTGTGCAGACTCAGTTGACTGTAAAGATCCTGTAGACATCTGTCGAGGTGTTGTGTAATGCAATGGTGGGTTGGTGGGTAAGTGATCATCTCTTGATACCAGGCATATACTAGTGGATCAGCTGAGTGAAGGCAGGATACTTATG
Organism: Patagioenas fasciata; assembly: GCF_037038585.1. Lineage (NCBI taxonomy): Eukaryota > Metazoa > Chordata > Aves > Columbiformes > Columbidae > Patagioenas > Patagioenas fasciata. The sequence continues at coordinate 32,424,785 of NC_092520.1, forward strand.
ACTATTACTCTTTTGTGTGAGGTGCCCAAGTGCTAATCTGATCCTCATTGATTGCTGTCTGTTGTCTTTTTAATTGACATTAAGTGAGGTGCGTACAAAGGAAGTCATTCCCTCTGGAAATCTGTAAAGCTGGTTGAACAATTTGTGATGGGCTAACATGCTGTTTCTCTCAGGAGACAGATTTACAAAGAGTATCATATATCAGTTTCTTTTAGACTGCCTGTAAACTTACCTTCCTGTCACAGTAGCATAATTAAAACCAAACAAATGAAACCCACCAAAACAAGCCTTTAGCAGGCATTGAGATCTTAGGATCGAGAGGTCTAAATATAACACAGACTTCCTGAAAATATCTGTATGTGGAGGAAAAAAGGAATCTATGATTGGAGGATAAATGATCCTACCTTAGAATTATTGAAATGTGGTTGCTCTGTAATGTTTGAGATTTAATTTTGTTATACTTATTGTCTTTTGAACAGATGAATATTTGTAAAGTACAGATTCAAATTCACAAAAACATCTTTAAAGCTTACTGAATGTGTGGGTGGATACCCAGCATGATCATCTCCTACTTATGTATTAGTTTTTATTTTCTCTATGTATGTCAGAAGTATGTTTTAACTGTATTAATGTAGTGTTCTTTGTGAGCTAAATTTTTGCTCTAGTTAAGCTAGACATGTAACATTCTTCTAAATGTTTTACAGAAACTAGAGGGAAAAGGGAAAAAGAAAGAGAAACAAGAGATGATCGTGATTATGATCAGGAGCAGAGCACCTCCAGGGACCACAGAGATGACAGAGAGACTCGTGATGGAAGAGACCGGAGGGAGACAAGGGACAACAGAGATCGGAGGGAGCCAAGGGAATCCAGAGACACTCGTGACTCCAGAGATACAAGGGATTATAGCAGAGATACCAAAGATAGTCGGGATCAGAGAGACTCACGCTCCACACGAGATTCCCATGACTACAGAGACAGAGAAAGTCGTGATACTCATAAAAAGGATGACCAGTATCAGGAGGACTCACGCAGCTATGGAAGATCCCATGGCAGAGAGGAGAGCTCTCGTGCTGAAACAAGGAATGACTCCAGAAGTGACTCCAGAAATGAGAGCAGAAGTGATAGAACTGGCAGAAGTCGAGGCAGAGGTCCAGAATTATCTGACAAAGGTATTACATTATTTAAAAAATTAATATGTCCTTATCATTGGAGATTGAATATTGACATTCATATTATCTTGTTTGATATTTGATATGGAAGTGCTGCCAAATAGTTAATGCTTTTAAAGCTATGTTCAGTTCTACTGCTGTCAAATTAGAACAGTTGCTTAAATTTATTGCCCTCCATGTAGTGTTCTTCATTCATTAAAGTGGCATAACATTGGTATTCTGCCATCCTATTTAAAAGAAGTCCTAACCCTTACAGCACTCTATTTAATGTTGCTGCAACCCTAGGTTTTCCCATGGGCTATAAACACAAGGAAGAGGCTGATTTGTAGGGTACAGTGTGTACTGGGAAGCAGGTTTTTTGTGTTGCCTCAAAAGCCAACTGCCTGTCTTACATACTTGAAAACCATCTCTCACGCATACTCACCTCTCCCCGCCCCCGCAGCCCTTATTGACTGACCAAAAAAAACCCTGGGATTTTAACCTTTGGCAGTATTTTTGAAAGTGTGATGTACTTTGTAGAACAGCTTGGCTTATCACCTTTTAATCATCTGTAGTAAACATATTTTAGCTTTCTCTGGCTTTTTGTGACATTTTCATTAGGGAAATGCCATACAGTTTTTACAGGAAAAATTATCTCTGCTTTGTTTGCTTGTTCCTGCTGCACTCTCTCTAAGCTTATATCCTGCTAAGAGCAAGGGTGAACTGGCTTTTGGGCTATTGTCTTTCTGCAGGAGATCTCATGCAATGACCAGGGAATGGTGATTTAGAAAGTCTTGAGTTAGCGGTTGGAAAATAACAACTTTACAATTAAAATGTGAAATTTGAGTTGTTAGTTAAGTAGAGTTTGATTCTACAATTTCTATTTTCATGAACAGTTAATTCAAGTTTATTAAAAGTTACTACTTTAGTTGTAAGGAGATCCACTCATATTTTATTCTGTGTGAAAACTCATCTTTTATATTGATACATCTCTATTAGGAAGTCGGGGGACTAGAGGATCCCAGGTTGATGGTCACAGCAGTAGTGGAAACTACCATGACAGCTGGGAATCAAGAAGTAGCTACCCTGATCGGGATCGATATGATAGTCGAGAACAAGCAAGGGATTCCTCCTTTGAAAGAAGACATAGTGAACGGGACAGGCGTGACAACAGAGAAAGAGGTATTTTAATTTATGTTTTTACACATGCATATGTGGTCAAATGTATATGTGTATATTTCTCTGTCCCTCCATATTTTTCTATGTTCTGTCCCCACACCACTAATTCATAAATAACTCATTTAATAGCACAAACTGGCACTAGTCCTATCCTTGATGTATGTTAGCTTCTGTAGTAAGATCTCTCATTAGCAGTGCATGCATGAATGCTATGGCCTTTTTCTATGGCTAGATTTTGGTACCTTCTGTTTTTATTCATCCAAGTAATCTTTAAATAAACTGTCGTGGTTTAACCCAAGCTAGCGATACAACCATGATAGCTGCTTGTTCACCCACTCCCCCATGCCCCCCCCCACAACAAAGGAGAGAATCAAAAGGGAAAGGAGAAACTTGAATTGAGATAAACATAGCTTAATAAAATAACAAAATACTAATACACTACTAGTAAATATATATGTATCTAAAATAGAAATAAAAGATACTCAAGGCAATTCCTCACTAACACGGTGATCAGCCAGTCCTAGGAAACAGCCCAGTCTCAGCAGCCGATCCCGAAGAGAGAAAAGAGAGGAAAAAGGCAGAAAAACCCAGAGGCCTCTGCGGAATGGCAAAAGGCCGGGCTAAATGTCCCAACTGAATTTCCCAGCTACCCCCAGAGAGAGAGAGAGAGAGAGAGAAGAACCAGGGAGATCAAAAGAACCACAACTGGAAGGTCCAAACTCCCCTTAAGTATGAAACATGATGCTAATGAGATGGAATAATCTTATTGATCAGTCTGGATGTCAGTCAAGCTCTGCCCCATCTCTGCCCTGCTTCATCGATGCCTCACACCTGCAAGCAAGGTGCTCAGAATGTCCTTGGCTCTCAGACCAGAGCAAATAAAAACATTAGCTCTGTGCTGGAGTGTTATCTGCTTGTTCTCAAACTAAGTCCAAATAATGAGCATGCTAACTAAGAAAAATAAAGGTTTCTAACTGCACAAATAAAGTTAAGCCATTTTCAATCAAACTTCTTCAAGAGATTTCGTTATGCAACTTTAATGTGAAATGTGTTTTCCTTCTCTTTGCCTTCTCTTCCACTTTATGTAGATAACATGTAAGCTTAGGTCATGGTTGCATTTCATTACTGCCTCTGTTTATCTGCATAGAAACATTGTACTTTTGCACTGTAAATTACTCGAGTGTGTTTTGGGCAAGGCCTGACTACTAGACTGACTTAATTATGGACTACTTACAACTAAAGTAGGTGACAGTTTAAATTTATGATTAATTAAAAATGTATTGCTTGGGGAACTGAATATTCAGGAGCACTTTGCTGTGGTCAGTAGTAATTGGCTAGTAAGTGTTGGTACATGTGCCTGTGATCATGGAAAGAGTACGCAAGGCTGTTATTTTAGACAAAGAATCCAAGATGTCACACTTTTGCACCTGAAAGACTACTGTGTTGTCTCTAAGGAATTCAGTAGCAGCTTTCACTCTGGAAAATATTTGTCTTGCTCACCAATTAAGAGTACAGGAGTCAGGCAAATGCAAATAGCGTGGAAATGAAAGGATGAGCTGTGAAGAATAAATATAAAATTAGAGTGGTTTTTTTCCTATCCTGAGTTTTGATTTGGAAGTGACAGATGTGTTCCTGCTGTTGTTTAACTTCAGTTTTTCAAAGGGATGTTTTGTATGTGACTTCAAAAGATGCTTTTTCATCCACTGGAATCTATCTGTTATTGCTTGTTCTTGTGAAACGTTGTGCTTTAGATTCTGCCTTGTCTTCAAGGCAGGATTTCAACAAATGTAATCTCTAGGCTTCCTTTTTCTTGTCAGTTGAAAAATCCTAAAGTCTGAATGTGTCCTGCGGGTTGACTTTGACAGACTAGCTTTCATCCCTTCCAGCTCTCCATCCCAATAAATTCCAGATATATTATAATGTAATTTGTGCTCTTCATAACACACAGAGTTATTAATTTATTTAGACATTTTTAAAGAAAAAGCAACAGAAAAAAGCCTTAGAAGTAAAAACATGTAATCACAACAAAATAAATTTCAAGAAGAAAAGTTGCTTTGAATGTGTTGTGTTTCGCTTTGAGCGTAAAAAATATAAAGAGCTTGAATGGAGATAAGACTTGTTGTTTTCTTCCTTAAAAATTTAGATCACTTTTTGCAATTGTAAACGTTCCCCAGAGTTACAATTCAGGACATAGTTTCCATGACTAGACCACAGTCTTTATGTTTGTCATTCAGAGAAAAATAGAGATTTTGGTTGGTACTTAGTCCTATGATATGTAAGGAATCTTTTTAGTATTATTTAAAAATGCAAGCTTGCAAATTTGGGTTGCCTCTTTTTCAACTAGGGCAAATATGTAAGTATTCCAATCCACCACTGGAACAGCACTCCAAAAAATGAAGTTACCTGAGAAGTGTTGACTATGCACGTCTAATATACTTTAGTATCTTGATTCATGCAAGACTTTCATGTGGATGTTTTGTCACTAAAAATGACATAACAAACAGGAGTTACGGAACTTCTGTATAGAATATAATGCTTAGTATGCACAATAAATAATATTGTAATGTTATAGGCACCATTAAAATAATGTGAAAACTCTTCACAGAACCGATTGCATGGATTGATGCTTTACGTTTTTAAAAAAATAAGTGTTACATCCATGGCAGAAATGTCACTCAGGTTTGCTTTTAATTTCACCTGGTAACAGGGGAGTATTAAGTCATGATTAATTTACTCAGAGATCAAAATTGATTAAACTGGTGGAAATGAATGTTTTATTGATTTCGTCCTGTTCAAACTCTGCCTACTTGCTCCTGGTGGACATTGTCTCAATTTACAGCGAAGTGCACTTGCAGTCTCAGAGTAATGGACTGCAAAATACCAGCCTCTGTTCGTGGCATTGTTTGCTCTTTTGTATAGAGCTTTTAACATATATTGAGGAAATATAGTTTTATTGATTTTGTGGTTTTTTTTTTTTTTTTTTTTGGTGGTGGTTCAAATACTGATAACATCAGCATAGAAATTGTTATGACGTGGTCAAAATGGATAGAAATATTCAAAAAATATCCAAAAATGTAATTAATAAAATGCAGCTGAGTCTGTGGAGAGTAAATACTAATAGATAAAGGAGATTTCACTGTCCTTCTGGATCAGTCATTTTCTACATAATTTTAGTTTTCTCCCTGACTGTAATCCACTGTCTGAACAATGAAAAACTCAGATTCTGAAACTGTCAGATACTGCAATGAACACATATGAAACAGTTCTGCTTCTCATATCTTGTCTTCACCTCTCTCTTTCTTACGGGTTTGACTGTCTATTTCTGTGCAGGGATCTATTCTTCTGAGACTGGCTAATATTTCTTATTTTGCAGTAACTTCTACTGATTTAGTGGGTTGTTGTAAAGCCCATGGCTCTTAACAGGTTTAGGAAGTAAAAATATTTTAACATTTCATTTTGTATTTGAGGTACTGGAGAGAGTTCAGAGGAGGGTGATGAGGCTGGTGAGGGGTCTGGAGCACAAATCTGACGAGGAGCAGCTGAGGGAACTGGGGCTGTTCAGCCTGGGGAGAACTGAGGGGAGACCTGATCGCTGTCTACAACTACCTGAAAGGAAGTTGTAGCATGGAGGGGGTTGGTCTCTTGTCCAAAGTAACAAGTGATACGGCAAGAGGAAATGGCCTTAAGTTGCACCAGGGAAGGTTTGGATTGGATATTAGGAAAATTTTTTTCACAGAAAGGTTGTGAAGCACTGGAACAGGCTGCCCAGAGAAGTGTTTGCATCACCATCCCTGGGGGTGTTTAAAAGACATGTAGATGAGGTTCTTCAGGACATGGTTTAGTTCTAGAATTAGGTTATGGTTGAACTTGATGATCTTCAGGGTCTCTTCCAGCCGAAATGATTCTATATGTATGTCATTCAGAGAGATCTTACACCAGATTTTGAATCATTGATTAATACAATAGTAATAGCTAGGCTATGAGGCATATAATGATATTTTGAAGCCATTCAGAAAAAACTGGTCAAAAATAAAATTTTCGTACTAACTTTTGGCTAAAACAAGAGAAACCCACTCCCTAAATACTGAAGAAATATTTCAAAATTAGTATTGCTTTTTGTCTTTTTCACTCCCCAAAGAGAATTTCAAAGTTTCTGCAGGGAGTTGCTTTTAATTTAATGCAACCAGTATGTAGATTGTCAAAACAAAAGCTCTTGGCTTTTTATTAGTGTCATGGAAGCAATGTACGTCACTTTAGCACTTAGTAATCAAACCTACCTCTCTTCACAGATCAGAGAGCAAGCTCGCCAGTACGACATCAAGGACGAAGTGATGACCTCGAGCGGGATGAAAGAAGAGAAGAGCGAAGGGTAGATCGGTCTGATGATAGGAGAGATGAAAGGGCCCGGGAGAGAGAGCGGGAAAGGGAGAGAGACCGAGAGAGGGAAAGAGAGAGAGACCGGGAAAGAGAAAGGGAGAAGGAAAGAGAGTTGGAACGAGATCGTGCTCGGGAACGGGAGAGGGAGAGAGAGCGAGACAAAGACAGGGACCGCGAGCGTGACCGAGACAGGGACCATGACAGGGAAAGGGAACGAGAAAGGGAGAGGGAGAAGGAACGAGAGCGAGAGCGGGAGGAACGAGAAAGGGAGCGAGAGCGCGAAAGAGATCGAGAGCGAGAACGAGAAAGGGAGAGAGGTCGAGACAGGGATAAAGAAAGAGACCGCCAGAGAGACTGGGATGACAAAGATAAAGGAAGGGAAGATCGCAGAGACAAGAGGGAAGATATCAGAGAAGAAAGAAGTTCAAGAGATGTCCATGAGGACAGAAAATCCAAGTGAGTGGACCTGTATGTTACTTCAGTCAAAGAAACAAACCAACCAAACACAGAAAAAAAAAAAAGGGCATTCTTTTACTGTTAATTTCATTAAGTTAGTAATCAGGGGAGTATCATAAGGAAGAAGATACCCTGTTTATCCAGAGGCCTGTTCTGAAGCCATGTTTCCCCTGCATATGAGTGGTACATACTGGTGGCTCTAAAATCAGTACTGTTCTGGTGAAGTTAATCCGATGGTTTCTTAGTGTGGAATTGTGGAACTATTGAGGAGCTAACAATTGAGTCAGACTATATTTTCCCTTCTACGTATATTTGCTTGGCCGTGTCTTTAGTAATGCAGGCATCCTTGGAAACAGACACAGACTGTGGTACCTTCTGAAGCCTGGAAAGTCAGAGAGCAGCTAACTAGGTCAGGGTTTGTGACTTTATTCCTTAAATTTCTGTGGATTGTACATTACCCTTTGCACTACTAAATTTTCAATACCAGAAGACTACCAATGAAGGTGTGAACAATATCCCGAGTAATTTTTTTTTTTCAAGTGTGTAACACTGATTTGCCGTTTTCTTTTTATGTTGTTTCATTTAGTACAATAAAATTTTCATTGTTCCATTGATAATAAGCAAAACAGTGTTGCCCTGCACGGCTGCTTTGCTTAGTAGCTTTTGTGTGAGGGAATTGTGGATTCCTATAAATCCTCTAGTACAGACTCTTCCCCCATCCCACAGGAGAAGTGAGCAAGCTGGGTGGGGGCTTACCTGCCAGCTGGGGTCAACGTACTGCAAGGATCATTGACACAGGGAAAAATTGATCTTACTAGTCTTTCATAACTTTTTGCTAAAAAGATAGTTAAGTGTTTGAGTTTTAGTTTAAGGTGTCCTACCGTATGATCAGAAAACTGATCGTACGTGAGGATTTGGAATAAAAACTTGGGAAACTACAAAACTTCCTGCATCCTTAGATGTGTTGTCTTCTGTGTGAGGTGGTTAGACTTGTAAACTGAATTGATGTTTTCTTTAAAGAATCCTGAAGAAATTTGACTGTACATGTTTGTTCTACAGGAAGCGTCACAGAAATGAAAGCAGTCCAAGTCCTCGTCAGTCACCCAAACGTCGCCGTGAACACTCTCCTGATAGTGATGCTTACAACAGTGGAGATGATAAAAGTAAGTAGGAGTGGGCTATCTCTGCAGCTGGATCTGGCTTACCATCTGCCTGTGGAAAATAACTTGCAATCTTAAATAGAAAAAACATGGGGGAAGCTTTTGCAAGTGTCCTCTCCTTTTTTTTTTTTTTTGAATAAGGAACATCATTCTTCTTAATCTGTATGTCTTTTATTTTCATTTTGTCACTGTGTTTTGTCTGCCAGGTGATAGCGGCTTCTGCATCCATTGTTTAAGATGCATGTTTACTAAAATGGAAGTAGTCTGTTGCTGTTGCAACAGTAGAAAAACTTAAGAAATCTAACTGAAATAATGGATTGTATGTTTTAGTTGACACTTTTTGGCACGCATAAGATACCAAATGTTCACCTGTTCTCCTTTCTAAATAATATAAATACATCCATTTTCCTATTTTGTAGATGACAAGCATAGACTTCTGAGTCAGGTTGTGCGGCCTCAGGAATCCCGGTCACTGAGCCCTTCTCACATTACAGAGGAGCGACAGAGTCGCTGGAAAGAAGAAGAGCGAAAATCAGACAGAAAGGAAAGTTCCCGGCGTTATGAAGAACCAGAGTTTAAAGAGAGGGTTTCTTCAGCAGATAAGCAAAGAGAGCAACCAGATGCTTCAGAAAGCTCACGGTCCAGGGTTCAAGAAAATCTTGGTCACCGCCCTTCTGAAGAAAGAGATGCTTCTGATAGAATGCATGATGACGGCAAGAAGAAGTCTAAAATACAGAAAAAGGCCACAAAGAAGAAGAAAGATGATGACAGTGGGGTGGAAAGGTACACTAATGAATCAACAACTGAGGAAAGCCAGGTCTTTTCACCCAAGAAGGGTCAAAAAAAGAAAAATGTAGAGAAAAAGCGGAAGAGGTCCAAAGGTGATTCTGAAGTTTCTGATGAAGAAATTGTTCCACATCATAAAAAGAAAAAAGGCCCAAGAACCCCCCCTGTAACAAAAGAGGAATTGACTGAAGCACCACCTGAGAAAGCTGTAGCAGAAGTCCCCCAAAAAAGAGAAGATACAACATTTAGTGACTGGTCAGATGAAGATGTTCCTGAACGTGGTGACATTGTTGTTCCAGAAAGAAGCACTGAGGACTCCCATAGGAAAAGTCACAGGACCAGGGGAGAAAAGGTGGAAGCCCCTCATGTTACTATAGACGATGGACCACACCGTAAACCGGTGGATCAGAAGCGCAGCAGCAGCCTCGGTAGCAATCGAAGCCATGCCTCAAGTAGGCTGAGATCCCCTTCCAATGAGTCAGCTCATCGCAGCGGAGATGACCAGACTGGACGGAAGAGGATCCTGCACAGTAGCTCTAGAGACAGGGATAGGGACAGGGAGAGAGAGAAGAAATTAGAAATCACTGGGGAACGGAAGTCCAGAATTGATCAGTTGAAACGAGGGGAACCGAGTCGCAGCACATCTTCAGGTAATAAGATACATTTTAGTGAGACTGATCTATAATTCTCTATAAAAGTGTGAAGGTACAAATCCGAAATCGTTCTTGCCTGGCTGTGCATTCCTTTCATTTGTAATTGGTGTGAAGGGAGAGGGAGGTGCTCTGTGCCATTCTCTGTAAAACTAGAATGAATTAAGATTCCTACAAGTGTTACTATATTTGAAAAGCTGATCCTCAGCGGACAGGATTATTGCTTTGTTTACACCAGACATTCAGTCAGATTCAGCTCATGTTGCCTGGGGAATAAAGTAATTTGTAGGACAAGAAAAACTCATAGAAAGATAAAATGCTTGTGCTAACAGCACACTGAGATAGTTTTATCATCTAAATAATGTTCTTAAATTTATTATTAACATTCATTTTGATATGGAAATTCTGACATCTGTGCGGAAGGAACACGTCTCTTTTCTCTGGGAGAGACATCCGTTATCATCTCAGGAGCTAATTTCACTGAGGGAAATCTGTCATGATTCCTGTTAGACATATTTGTAATGCATACAGAAATCATCTTTGTTGCAAATCAGAGTAATCACAATCGACTTGTTTTGTGTAATACCTGTAAAAAAGAAAAATGGGTGCAGTGTTTTAAAAAGTAAGCAGCATCAGTATGAAATTCTTTGTCCTAAAGCACTTTGGCTCTCTGTTTTCCTCATGGTTACATGCCTGCAATTATTTTTATGAATTTATCATTTGCTGGCCAAGGCATTCCTAGCTTTTAGAAGACATGATTTGAAAATTCTGAATTTTGAGATGATTCCTTTTTCTTTTTTTTCTCCTCCCCTCTTCCCTAAATTTCTGAGTTAAAATTATGTACCTTCAGTTTGGCTTCTGTCATAGTAGAAAGTAGCCACTAACAGTCTGTTTTAAGAGTGGGAGAAATACCATATGTTTTTAAGTAAGGTCAGATCTATAGGCAATTTTAATGCGTTGTTAATTTAAAGATTATGCTTTTGAAATGTACATTTTCATATCTGAATCTTTAAAATGCCTTGTCATCATGCATGTGTTTAAAACATTTTTATTCAGATCGTCAAGATTCAAGAAGCCACAGTTCAAGAAGAAGTTCTCCTGAATCAGATCGTCAGGTCCATTCCAGATCTGGGTCCTTTGATAGCAGGGAGAGGCTGCAGGAGAGAGATCGACATGAACATGATCGAGAACGAGAGAGAGACAGAAGAGAGGGAAGGCAGAGAGACTGGGATCGAGATGTTGACAAAGACTGGCCAAGGAGCAGGGATCGAGAGAGACTCCGGGAACGAGAGAGGGAGCGAGAGAAAAGACGGGAGCTGGACAGAGAGAGAGACAGACAACCACCTGATACCGCTGAAAGAGAGAGAGACAGAACTCTTGATATCTCTTCTCAAAAAGAATCAACAAAACACAGTGAAACAAAACTGGACAGAGATCACGAAAAGGAATTTGATGGTGTTTGTCGGGACTCGGCGACTTCAGAGAAGGAAAGAACAGACAAAGATTTAGGACCTTTACAAGGTTTTGAAGATGGAAATGAGGCTGAGAAAGTAGAGAGTTTAGAAGGTGAGATATTCTGGAAAAGAACCTGGACTGACAAATATTGTATTCTTTCCTTTTTGGCATAGTGCTGAACTGAGCTGTATTAGAGTAATTTTCTACTGAAAGGCTTGTTGGCTCCAGCTTCTCTATTGTGGAAGCAGACACAGTAAGCAATGAGCATCTTCCTTAGTGTTAATTGTGGTAGTGTTATTTGTTAATTTCTAAAGAAGACTTGAGGCAAGGAAAACAAATTATCTGAGGTATATTTTCACTGAGGTGTAACATTTCTGAACAGCCAGTTTGCTAAGGAATAACGCCAAGTGATTGCTCTGTTATATCATTATAAGATCTATTTCTTTGTTTGGAAGTGACAGGTAGTGACTGAAAAAAAATTAGTGTTGATTTGAAACTGTTCTTTGGGGTTTTTTTTATACAGAGCCCAATTATCATAGAAATGATTGTCTCATTAGTAGGTGAAACATATGTATGTCTTGGTACAATGGTCCAAAAATGGCTTTCTTGAGCTAATCTTATTAAATGCAGCTTCAGTTTATTGGCCCTAATCATATTGGGGAAAATGTGCTTAGGAACAATAAATAAAGTAAGTAAGGGGCAAATACCAACAAATTCTCGAAAAGAGTTGGATTAGACAGCTTGAGCTTTGCATGTTTAGGGAGTTTGGGAAGTACTTATAACCTATATCGACAGCGTAAAAGAAGCAAGAGTCTAAATCCAGTGTAACTGGTGTACATTATGGTTATGTTTACTAAGTTGGCTGTTTTGGTGATTGCAGGAGTTCTCTAAAATCTGCTGAGAGGAAAAAAGGCATTGTAGGATTTGGAATTTTTGGATGTTTGGGGTGGTATGGCCTGAAGGCCATAGCCTTCAGAAAGATAAACAAATGAAATAAGCATTTGTAGTTATGCAAAAGGTAGCAGAACATTGTCTCATCATATTTTCATGCTTAATAAGAATTATCAGTAGATGTTCAGTGTTAATTTGGGCAGTTAAATGTAATGTTGTCTAGAGAGGACAACGATGAATATTTATTGCTTATTGTATCTCCTGCCCGATTGTTCGCGAAGTGGTCATTAAGGTCGACTGGTACAACAGAGAAAATTCCATTTAAGGAGATTGCCTGCGGAGTGGAACCACTTGTTAAAGACAGGGTTTGGAGCGAGCATGGGGAGGTCTGCTCTGTCTTGCTGTAATGGACAAAATTCAGCAATTTTTAAGCTAGAGGAAGGAATGGTACAGATTTATATCTGAGAGTACAATGTGGTAACTTCAGAAAAGAGTTAGTGAAAGGTTATTCTTAGGTATGTTATCTGTTTCCAGGAGGGCACCACTAGCTGAACAGGCTGTGGATGTTGAATGCATTCTTAGGTATAGCCTTTCAGCAGCCTTCTTTTAAGTATTTTAATGTGTATTCTTTTGTGTATTTTTCAAAGGTGGTGTTCTACCCTGTTTCCCCCAAAACAAGACAGGATCTTATATTAATTTTTGCTCCAAAAGATGCTTACTTTTTTATATGTATAGCTACCTGGACACTATTTAAATCGACTTTTTAAATGAACTGTAACTAGGGCTTATTTTTTGAGTAGGGCTTATATTTTGAGCATCCCCAAAAGCCCTGAAAAATCATGCTAGGGCTTATTTTTGGAGTAGGTCTTATTTTTGGGGAAACAGGGTAAATTCTCTGAAAACTGTCATCTCTAGGAAGCTGTGGTATATTTAGGACTATTTTTTAGAAAAATAGATGTCTTTTTAAAAATATTAGATGACATCCCATTTTATTAAAGCATACTATATATAGCATATTTATGATTTTTAAGGTTTAGTGTACTTTATTTTCTTTCATTAGTTTATTATTCTTGTTTACATTGCTCCTTTAGCTGACTAGTGAGTTGTGTTTTTAATGCAGAGTTAATATAAAATCTGCATATCTGCAAAAATGCAGTGAAGACAGTGATAGGATTATAATCTAGAAATTATCAAACTTTGATTTGAAATTTAAAATTGAGAAAGTAATCTTTTAAAATCAGGTATTGATAACTATCAATTATTATTTTAATTGTTTCATACAGTAACTTCTAAATGGTTCATCTGTGCTGTCCAAACATGTAGTTATGGTGAGTTAGTGGAGCTGGTAGGTCAGTGTGGAGGCAGAAGACAGATCAGAGAGGAAGTGAATATTTAAAATCATAAGACAAAATGAAATCTAGTACAGATTACTTTATTTTCCTTTTAAAAAGGAAAAACTTTTTAGAAAACTGAATACAATTTCTAAATTGATGGTGTTAAGGAGGTATCTGGTATTTACTTGTACAAATTACTGTTGTATACCTTCTAACTAAATGTATGAGGATATAATTACTAAATTATTGTAGTTTCTTGAACCTTAATGTGTTTGCTCTAAATGATAAATGTTTCCCCCAAAGCACAGCCAGGTAGTCTGAGTAGGTAATATGCACTCTGCTAGCATGTCTTTTACTTGCTTTTTTCCATGCTGATTTTTAGGTTAGTTGAGGCAACTTAAAACGGGAGGCAGTGTCCTGTCTGGCTGAAGGAGTGGGAAGGTATCAGAATAGTTTTCCACAGGGGATGACTCACCTCCATCTCTGGGAAAGTAATGGAACGACTTATCCTTGGTGCTATCTCAAGGCATATCAAGGATAAGAGGGTCATTAGAGGCAGTCAGCATGGCTTCACCAAGGGGAAGTCATGCTTGACCAACCTCATAACCTTTTATGAAGATATAATGAGGTGGATAGATGATGGCAGGGTGGTGGATGTGGTCTACCTTGACTTCAGTAAAGCATTTGACACTGTCTCCCACAGCATTCTCATAGCTAAACTGAGGAAGTATGGTCTGGATGATCAGGTAGTGAGGTGGACTGTGAATTGGCTGAAGGAAAGAAGCCAGAGAGTCGTGGTCAATGGGGCAGAGTCCGATTGGAGGCCTGGATCTAGTGGAGTGCCTCAGGGGTCGGTGCTGGGGCCAGTACTGTTCAATATATTCATCAATGACTTCGATGAGGGAATAGAGTGCACTGTCAGCAAGTTTGCTGATGACACCAAGCTGGGAGGAGTGGCTGACACGCCAGAAGGCTGTGCTGCCATCCAGCGTGACCTGGACAGGCTAGAGAGCTGGGCAGGGAAAAATTTAATGAAATATAACAAGGGCAAATGTAGAGTCTTGTATCTGGGCAGAAACAACCCCAGGTTCCAGTATAAGTTGGGGAATGATCCATTAGAGACCAATGTAGGGGAGAGGGACCTGGGGGGGTCCTGGTGAACAGCAGGATGACCATGAGCCAGCACTGTGCCCTTGTGGCCAAGAGGGCCAATGGCATCCTGGGGTGTATGAGAAGGGGGGTGGTTAGTAGGTCGAGAGAGGTTCTCCTTCCTCTCTACTCTGCCCTGGTGAGACCACACCTGGAATATTGTGTCCAGTTTTGGGCTTCTCAGTTCAAGGAGGACAGGGAACTGCAGGAGAGAGTCCAGCGTAGGGCAACCAAGATGATTAAGGGAGTGGAGCATCTCCCTTATGAGGAAAGACTGAGGGAGCTGGGTCTCTTTAGTTTGGAGAAGAGGAGACTGAGGGGTGACCTTATTAATGTTTATAAATACACAAAGGGTGAGTGTCATGAGAATGGAGCCAGGCTCTTCTTGGTGACAAACAATGGTAGGACAAGGGGTAATGGGTTTAAACTGGAACATAAGAGGTTTCACTTAAACTTGAGAAGAAACTTCTTCTCAGTGAGGGTAACAGAGCACTGGAACAGGCTGCCCAGGGAAGGTTGTGGAGTCTTCTACTCTGGAGACATTCAAAACCTGCCTGGACACCTTCCTGTGTAACCTCATCTGGGTGTTCCTGCTCCAGCAGGGGGATTGGACTGGATGATCTTTCAAGGTCCCTTCCAATCCCTAGCATTCTATGATTCTATGACCCCTGTAAATTCCGTCTAGGTTATATGGCACAACTCATTGCAAGTACCGTGGCAAAGAACCCTAAGAAAGTCCCATTTTTGAGCAATAGGGTTTCTGAATGCTTGAATCAGATATTTCAGTCTTGGAGGTGAGAGAATACCTGCAGATGTTCCTTTCATGAGCTGCAAAATGCAATGTTTGAGTGTCCTGTGTTTACAGCTTTTATGGAACATGTTTATGTGTACAGCACATGTATTTGTATGTGCATCTCCTACCTGAACGGATAGGAGTGTAACAACAACTAAAGAAGTGTGGCATGGTTTTCTGAAAACTCTTCTCGTAACTTCCACAGAGAGTCCAAAACTGTGAATAATTGAATTATTCAGGATATCTTGCACCTTTTGGTATTTTGGGGTTTTGTTACTTCTTTCACTGTAGAACCTTTGGACTGAATCCGGAGTTTGGATTCATGTGCAAAGGCATCTGAAAGACTTTGTGATGCCAACTTAGATTTGTGTTATTAACTACATATCAGATAATCAACATGCATTTCTTTTGAATATGGCCTTTTATGTGCAATTTAACTAATGACCGATATGTAGAATTCAAACTGCCACGTTGTATATGGGAGAAATAACTTCTCTGTTTCCATAAATTAATACCTGTTTTCATGTTGAATATACTTGTCCCTCAAAACTGACAGTTGAACTTGCTGAACCTCTTAGTTTTCAAGCTGCTTAAAGCGTGTTTAGAAAACAAAAATGATCGCTTTAAAGCTACAGTGTGTATCTGTCTTTGTAGGAGGAGAAGATGAAGCAAAGATTGATGATGTACAGTCTCTGGGGTCTGGTGCTGGAGAATATGAGCCAATCAGTGATGATGAACTGGATGAAATTCTGGCAGGTGATGCTGAAAAGCGGGAGGATCAGCAGGAGGATGAGAAGATGCCTGGTAAAAGTATAGCAAAACCCCTTTATGATTATTTGAATGTAAAGATTATTTCAGTTTGAATGTAATGCTATTGTGATGCTGACAGTCTTTCTGAATTAGAAATGTAGTTTGTATGCTTGTTCTTCAGTATTTCTCGTTTGTTCTGTAATAGTCAGGTAAGCCTGAGAAGCATAGTGGTAAGTGAAGAGGATTGGGAGCTGTATTTTGAAGTAATATTTCTCTTGGTTTATATAACTAGAAGGGTAAGCTTTTTGTTCTTATAAACGTGTTTTCATTTATCCCATTTGGTTTTGATAATTATTTGGAACTGATATTTTTGTGAACAGATTTTATTCATGCTTGAATGCTTCTCAAGTGCACTGGGAAGGACAGAATCTTCTGCTGGTGTTAAGTTCATTTGGGTCATCTGTGCTATATGATAAGTGTTTGTATTTTCTGTGCTAAACATAGTAAACAAACACAGATGTGTGGTTATCCAATTAATAGTGTACCTGTCCTTTGAAACAAAACTTCCACATCCAGAGTTGAAATACTAGCTTTTTAAGCATTTAATTTGGATCTATCATGGCACATTTAGTTATACTGTGACTTTTGTGAATGCGCAAATGATGTGTCCAAATCTGCTGGCTGAGCAGGGTCTGAACAGCTTTCCACAAAGGGATTGCAATAAAAATGAAGCAGAATATTAGGGCTGGGGTTTTTAATCCAAGGAGCATTATGTTTGTATGCTCCTTTTTTCTACCAGTCTAAGTGACTTTTGACATTCTTACCTGAAGTGTCCAAAGATCTGGCTTTGAGAACTACAGAACAACGTTTAGCTAATATATGTTGCTTTTAGGAGACAGGGATGTACACAGTATGTGAAATTAACTAACTGTGGTAAGGAATTTGATGTGATAACTCATCCTCTGTCAATGTTTTTGCAGATCCTGTGGATGTCATAGATGTAGATTGGTCCAGTCTTATGCCAAAGCAGCCAAAAGAACCGCGGGAGCCTGGGGCTGCACTCTTAAAATTCACACCAGGTGCTGTTATGTTGAGAGTTGGCATTTCCAAGCGATTGGCAGGACCAGAACTCTTCACCAAAATTAAAGAGACTTGCCAGAGAGTGTTAGAAAAACCTAAAGGTAATTGTTTCTGCAGGGATTCAGCTGTCTTTTGTTCTTAATGGAAGTCCTTATGAAATGTGCATTAGTTCATTATTTTAGGTTTCAAGACTAGAGAAAGTGTATAATGAGTATTATGTGAAAATTACAAGTGTAATACAGCTACAAGTCAATCAGATCAGTGTTTTAATTCCAGCAGTGGTGAGGTCTTGAATAATAGCCTATACAAAACTTTTCATGCTAGCAAAATTTTCTTTTTGTGAAAGCGTTCGTGCTTTCCTGGCCTAAAGTGTGTCAGGATTTTTTTGGAGAGCTAAATATCTTCTGTAGTGAATTAACAGTAGCACTGTGAGAGAGAAAGAAGTGGGTTTTTTTGTTTTCTCTGGAGGTCTTCTACATGCCTTCTTATTTTCCTTCTGAAGATCCTCTCCAGAACGCATGGATAGGATTTTGGGTCAGAATGAAAGGAGCTCAGTGAAATTTGTATATTATGTCTCTGCTAGAAGTAGGAAATTAAATAACACACTGGTCTGGCATTTCGACAAAGTGTATCGTAAGATCTGCATGATAGATGGGATGTGCATGAACTGTACCAGTGCTGTTTACTACAGTTCTGTAGTGTAAGCATGAGAGGTAATGCTGCTTGCAACAACTTGCATAGTAGAATTGTATTTTTAGGACTATGAAACATTTGCTTTCTGTAAGATATCTGTGCAAATTATTCCAGGATCTAAATGTGACAAAATTACGGCTTATGAATAATAGTATTTCCGAAGCTTCTGTTTTTAGGGAATAGCAGATTCTTCTGATTTTTCTTTTTTAAACTCAGTAAATTCAAGTTCTTAATTTGAAACAATACTTTTCAGTTCTTTGCAACAGTATTCTTCATGCAGTTGTCTTGTTAACATCGCAGTCTCAGATAACTGTGAATCTCCATGAATGTCACTGCTTGCTTGAGCCATTGAAATTGTGTTACTGTTAATCGTGGGCTGTTGCTACTGATTCAACTTTAAGTCAAATTAAATGCAAACATTTTACTGCATGATAAATAGTATAATTTAGGTGGGTACTTGGTATTAGTAAGTACTGTAATTGTCCCACTGCAATATTTGCAGCTTTTTCTACACAGTACTAGCTTGCTTCTAGTTTAAAAAAAGACCTCAGCTCTTATGATTAAGAATTCACAGAACTGATGTCATTGATACAATATTGAATCTTCCTCAGTTTGCATATTTCACTTGTGCATAGCCAAACAAACCCTGTTGTGACACTGGTACAGTTATCCTATGCCTTGCAGGGAAGTGAAATTCAGACAACTCCTCATGAATCCTAGTAGTAAACAACTTTTGTCACACATGTCTGATCATAAATGATCTCTCCTCTTCTATCCCAGAGCTGTCACTTGATTTTTAGGCCTCTTGGTGATTGCTGTCTCAATATTGCTTTTCATTACTGAAGCTACATACAAGTGTAACCATCCTTCCCTTAAATGGTGAAGGATTTATTTGTGTTCTTCTATAAACTGCAATATCCTGTTTTTTTACCAAACTTTGGTATCGTTTAGAAGGCAGAAATACAAATAGTAAAACTTTCAGGGATTTCATATTGCTGCTCCAAAATACCATGTATATGTTGATCTCTGCAAATATCAATTGTTTGTAGATGCAGAAAACCTTTTTGAACATGACCTGGGGGCTTTGAATATGGCTGCACTTCTACGAAAAGAAGAGAGAGCAGGTCTTCTCAGTAACCTGGGTCCTTGCTGTAAAGCACTGTGCTTTCGAAGGGATTCTGCAATTCGTAAGCAGCTAATGAAGAATGAAAAGGCAAGTGGTTTGTTTACAGTGCTGGGTCAAAATGTGGAAACACTGATTCCACTGTGCAAAACATTCCCCTAGGGAGATGATTTTTGTACTTGTTTGTTTTTCTGGAGTAAACCTAGTCCTTTAAATAACGGAGAACAAACTAATATGGAAAGAGGTTTTAGGGTGTTTATTTTTTATTTAAGATTAATTTAAGATCGGATTAATTTAAGATTGAGTCTAGAGATAAGTGCTGTTTCTTATTTTGGAGTTTAAATTCTGGAGATACGTTTTTTATATTTTGGGAATATATCATAAAAATAATTGGTTAAAATACATTTTCAAAGACAATTCTTGAATAATTCTCCTGCTTAGGATTTCATGTTCTTTTACAAGAATTAGAAGACTCTGTTCTACTGCATTAAGAGTACCTAGATAATTTTCTTTTCAAAGTTGAAACAAAAAAAACACTTTTACCCTTTCTGTGCTACAGTAGGTTTTGTGATCGTGCGTGCTAACAGAAAAATAATGAATTCTCAGTCTTTTCTAGTAAATATGTATGAGAAAAACCTCTAATTATTGAGAGTACTTCAGGTTAATTTCTCTGCTTGCCTGTTAAAGGCCTCTGTTTTCACTTCTTCTTGTTTGTTTTTTTAATTTCATCAGGGTGCAACAAAACAAACGTATACAAATTCTGCAGCAATGGACAGCGACTTATTACGGTTGAGTCTACGGTTATTCAAACGAAAGACTGTGTGCCAAGTTCCTGGTCAGGAAAAGACAGAGGATAATAAAATTCCACAACCGACTATCCAGCAAGAAGTGTGTGTCTCTTGAGCGAATGACCATGGTGGCACTTTCTAGTTGATTTCCCACTACCAATGTTGGTGTTGATGTTTAGAACTGGTTCGTTGGAAAGCAGGTGTAGAGGATGGAAGAAAATACTCCGTTTGTACACAGATAAGAATTATTGGATTTGGATGTGAATAAAAGGGGTAAAAAATGACTTCTTTGTGAAGTTCTCTGCAAGTATTGTAATATTGGATCTCACACTGTAACATAAACCTGTTTTATGGGTGCATCAGGTGTAATAATGTGAAGATGTCTGGTTTTAGCAGTTTGAGACCACTTGATATTAAACTGAAGAAAACTGTCTGCGTATCTTTTTTTTTCTCATTATAAGTGGGTTTTTCTACCACCACCGTGATCCCTCAATACACATCTGGAATAGCTTGCTTCCTGGGAGTCTGTCTACCTACACTTTCAAATCCCTTTCCTATCACAGCAGCCTCTGCTGTGGATGTGGACAAAACTTGACCTCCTTTCCATCTTTGGCATAGGTTTCCTCTGATAATGTCTGGACACAAAAATCTAGTCTAGTCACTTAAGGCTCCCCTTGTTGATTAAAAGAAGTAAAAAAAAACTTCCAGGAAGTGTTCTTTGACTAGTTTTAGATGCCTGTATTTTTGAGACTAACAGTATTTTGGAAATGCCAGCTGCTTTACAAGGGAGGACTGGTGCATATATTATATTTTCCATTCTGTTAAGTACCAGGGCAGATCAATTCCTTGCAGGAACTTGAGGGTATCTCACACTTGGTGAGTTTCAGTTGTTTTCTGGGTGTTACAGATTTTAGGGGCATGAGTAGAGAATTGTCAAACCTGGGCTCAATTTTGTAAGAATTGTTTTCCATTTGAGAAGTGGGATCTTTGCATTACACCAGTCAGGTATGTTTAATAGTCTGTGGAGGCCTCCATGTGAAACTGAGACTTCTAAAACTTAAGCCTAAGTCTCTGTATATACCTCTCTGCTCTTCCTGGATTTAAACCTGAACTGTTGCTTTGAATTCTTCTCATAGAGGGTGGGGAAGAAACCCCTAGTTTAACCTTGACACTGGTTTGCTGCAAAGCAACTTGTTTTCTTTGTTCTTGTTCAAGTTGAAAATGAGTTACGAACCACTATATTTTTTTTCACAGTTGGTTTATATTAGTTTCTTATCCTTTTCCTCCACTTGGAACCAGCGCTCTTGAGGTAGGATGTTGACTGTGCAGTTTAACAACGGGCCTATCTTGCATCTCATGGTTACTGACAGTTGCATTGGCTTCAAGCAAAGACCTGAATATGAGTCAGAATTCAGTTCAAATTCACTTTTTAAAACACTAACATAAAGCTTTCTTACTATAATGCTTTCCTACAATGCCTAGAACATAAGCATTCAGTAAAATGTTCTCCTACTATGTTTAGAGAATTGTTGTTGAAGAAAATGTGAGGTAGTTTTATTTATATTTTTGTAAGTGCCCACTTACTAGTGTGTATGTACTTGTATCAAATATAAATGACATGAAAAATTTCTACCATTTGTTTGATTCTTATTAAACTGTGTGATCTGAGCAAATTTTTCCCAAGTTTTTCACTTGTTGAACATTTTTTAAGAGACTTGGTGGCTATTGTTTTTTAAAGTCATTGGTGATTTTATATATGCTTCTAAAAAATAGTGTGTTTTTTAAGCACACTAGTACCTTAACCTGAGCAAGTTAACAAACCTGTTCTATTCAGCATTTAAATGCGTTCTCACCTATTTTATAGCTACAATAATGCTGCCTTTAAGCTGAAACTATTAGATCATTGCTTCCAATTATGTTAAAGCCTATTTTAATCTCCATCTCTAAAAGATATAAAAATGTTTGATAGCTAGAAACAGCCTGGTGTAAGAGTGCAGTACACAAAATAGATTCACTACATGGCATTTAATTATGCTGTGCTTGCTTTAAGCACTCTGTAAAGCAGTCAAGGTGTATATATGCACTTACTTTGCAGAGGAATATTTCACATTACCCTATAAAATGCAAAATAAAATAGGTTTGATGGGTTATCATGAGTATCTCCTGAAGTGCTAGTGTCCCACAGAAGGTCAAATCCAGTGCTGACCTGTACCATCATGTGTTGGAATTGTACAAAAATGGTGTTGCAATTGTCTTTTATATACCTTTGGTTTTATTTGATTCACAGTGCTTGTGAGTGCAGAAGTACATTATGGTGCTGGCAGAAAACATGGCTGTTCCTGGGGGAAGCACTAAGATTTTTTTAAGCAATTCCTCTGTCACCTGGCAAGAATTACTGCATGGGTAGAGCACAGTAAGTGTGAAGTTCCTCTGTATTATTATTCTTGGTCTCCATCATTTTCACAGAGTTTAGTTTGCAGGTATTCTGTCTGACAGGGAATGTAAGTTACAAAGCTGTCTTGAGGTGATTTTACAATAACCTTAGGAATGGGGGATTTGCCAATGTACATAACAACTTCAGCAAAAGGTGTGAAGTCATCTGAGAACTTGCTTTAGGACCTTCCGTCCCCTTCCCTGAGCTGGTCGTCATTTTTCTCACTTGGTCTGCTAGCCATTTAACCATCTCTCTTCCTTTCTCCCCATTTCTCTGCCAGCTTGGTTTTGTGTGTAGGTGGAAGAATTTTAGTCCAGTTCTCATGTTGCAAGGCTCCAGCAGTGGTGCACATCCCATGTCAGGCAGCAGTGTGAGGACAGGGCTGGACGTGTGCCACCTCGGATGCCTTTGTGTGCTCCAGCTACAAGTATGAAAATGCGTAGAAGCCTCTGTTACTGCTTCGTTTGTCCTTTTAAGCACTGGCAGCAGCTTTAAAGCAGTCTCTCCACCAAAGAAGAGATGTCAGCCCTTTCTGCTGCTAAGCCTGTGCTGTGCTTAGTTGGATGATAAATTGGTTTGAAGCATCCCCGAGGTGCAGACTGGAATGTGGAACCACAGAAGAAGAGCTGTGTGCTGGTAGGATGAGGCAGGCTCACACCAGCTGAAACACTGCCCAGCTCTTGCAGCCATAACAAATTCACAGGCTGAGCCGATTTTTGGAGCCTCGAGACACAAATGGGACTATGGCCTGTATCTTTGGATATTGGCATCTTCCTTATCTCAACTAGTACTCTCGGGCTATTACTGCTTCAGCTAGTGGAGTGAGACAAGGATTTTGACGGTGGGCCATCTGCACAGTGTACTCAAAAGACAGTGTTAAAGAGTTTAGGCAATTTTACTAAATTAAAGCTTTTGTTTGGGTTGCGTTGACATGGTTGTGTTCTCCGTTTTCTGCTGTAGGGAAGCCCTAAAGCAGAGAGCAGGCTGGCTGGAGCCACTCTGCCTGTACGAGGCAGGATGCGGCATGTGTGTTCAGTTTAAACAGTTGCCATCATCTCAAGGAGTTTGGGAACCTCCTTCATTTTGCAGTAACAGTCAAAGTCTGAATTTCAAGGGTCTTTGTACAAAACAGTTGTTCCTACTGTACAGGTCTCTGCCTTAATGCTAAAGGGAAGCCCAAGGAGGTGGTACCAAATGCGTGATCTTGGTACACACTTCGTATCGTAGGTAGCGTTCTGTGGGCAGTGTGGGGATCTGAGGTTTCTTGGATGCTATTTCAGGACACAGCTTGAGAATAGCAAATGTACTGTAAAAATAATTTTTATAAGCTATTACACAAAGTCTAAACTCAGAAGTAAAGCAATGTGACCAGACATCAAGATTCAAGGGGTTTCTTAAACCAAACTGGAAATTTGTCCCATCAAAATCAATAAAGGAGGCGAAGTGTGCAGGGAGAGAAGCCTTAAAATAGCATTCAAAAACCAAATACCTTAAGTTTTTTGGAAGAAGACAGTCTTTTTGTAATGAACAGCCAGTTTCATTGGCTCTGCTCTATCAGTAGGGATCAACAGATGAAAAAGGGAAGAAAAGTCCATTCTGGGGAAGTTTAATTTCTTGCTATCAGCTTTCACTCCCAGGGAGGCACCTACCAGAGGCTTGCTTTTTTCTTAGTAGTGAAGTTGAGGTAGTAAAGACTGAAGTGTCACAAGATGTGCTAGAACAAACTGCTGTGTCACAAAGCACTGGGCTGCCAGATTTCAAGTGTATGTTTATGTGCGAAAGGGTTGTGTTGATTGCAAACATCCAGCTCCTGAACAAGAGGGATGATCAAAGTAACAGGTGGTGAATGGGGATTTTAGGAAAGCTTGCAGCTTTGAGGGCAATGAAAAATGCTCTTTTCCATCTACTTCATGATTAAATTTGCTGGTTTAATATATCATACATATGAGGGGTACTTGGGGTACCATGTGGAAAGTGCTTGAGGAAGGAAGTAGTAGAAATGGGATAGAGTTGAGTAATCTTAAATTGTAACTGTCAACCTGTGAGTGCTAAAAGCCTGGAGCTCATGCATCAGAATGGTGGAGACAGAAAGCTCTAGGTGTGCTGAACGGCTCTGCAAAGACACAGAGTAGCCCCAACGTGGCTCCAGATGGGTGTTTCCAGCAGGGAGAGGAGTAGTTTTACTACTCTCTGTGGTACCTAGGAATTCTCACCTGATATGTCCTGGGCTGTTCCCCTATGTGTGCAGAGGCTGGATTCAGCCTACAGACACAGGAAGCCCTGAAAGTGAGGAGAAGCATGGATTATGATTGCTGTATCCTACAAAAATCGGGGAACTGAGAAAAGAACAGAAAGAGATGAAGAAGGTCAGCAAGAGAGTGGGTGAGCCTAAACTGCCCATATGGAACTTTAAGATGGATACTGGAAACCCCCAAAGGACGTGAGTAAGTGCATGCAAGATGTACCTTCTCTCCAAGTTGCCAAGATGCTTTGTGTCAGCATGAAACCTGCAGTTGCCTCTGTCTTAGACATCATGCCTGTGTCTGTCTTGCATGCTCACAGAAAATGTGTTAGCAAGAGGTTTCACAGGGCTTCTGAAATGTCTCACACAAGGTTACTGGAAAAAAATTAAGCTGTAGCAAGTGAAGGATAAAGAAATGACATGAATTAAAAATTAACTGAGAAACAGAAGGCAGAACAGAGGATTAGATGATCACATCTCATCACAAACAACTCACAGTGAGTGACCTCCCTGTACATTTGTGATTTGTGAAGGAACTGACTGAGAATGAAGACATGAAAATTTGCAAATTACAGTTAAAACTGGAGAAAAACTCACAGAGATGTATTTGCTGCCATGTGGCCCATTCATTTACCTCATTTCAAGATCTTCTGCCAGTCAGTATCAAGATGTGCAAATTGACCCATCACTGAAGAGGAGAATTTAATCAACTTCTGTACCTTACAGTGCCACAAATTAGCGGTATCGGTGCCAGAAGTTCACGGAAAACTTCAATGTGATGTAAAGAGACGTGTGTAAACCCAAAAATAGAAGAACACAAAGAAAAGATGATGTATGCAAAGGTAGCAACTCACCATGAGTGGGCTCCTAATGCAAGAAAGCTTATTGCAAAACAGATGAGAACTCAAAAACACAGATCTCATATCAAAGTTTTAAAATTCTTGGGACTGTGTCCTTAGGAAAGGAGTAGTAGTAGTTATGATTAAAATATATGAAATGGTGGTCCGGAAAAAGGATTGATGATACTTTTTTCCTGCTCCTTATGACAGATCTCAGTCATACTCCAGTAAATTTAAAGAGTGGCAGAATTGAGTAATAAAAGGGAAATGTTTTCCTCACAGTGCCTAATCAGGCTTAGAATTCAAGCTGTAGGATGTTGCAGAAACTTAAACTTTGCAAGATTTCCAAAAGGATGGAGTATGTTGTGAGTATATATGATTGTCCCTGGGAGATAAACCAAGATGGCATTTATAGCAACTTATATAGTATGAATTTATATGCAATGGGGAAGGCTTTTGGGCACTGAGAGCATCTGGGACCCAGCAGTTTGTTTACATGTGAACAAACTGTCCAGCTCCTGAAATGAGGCATCTACCTGGTGCAAAAAGGGCCTGATTCAACTGCCAAGTCAACATGGGGGATTTGTGTAGGGAGAATTTGGGTTTGGATGGACCAGATTCACTCATGCCATCGTTCAGACCCAGACAATCACATTCCTGTGCTCAGGGACCACCCTGGGCATGTTTAAATCTCACAGGGTCTCATATTTGTGGGCTTAAACTACTGATCTCTTGAAAACAATAAGACCTGCTGAGAAGGCTGCATCAGCCTGTACCTTAACTGCTAGAAATTCAGAGACCCTGTTTGATGGCCCTAGAATTTCCCTTTGGGCGTTCTGGTTAGAACCACTATGAGAGAGAGAGAAATCGACAGATTACATGCCTGACTGTGGCATTTTTCCTGTACAAGCTGAATTTTTAAATTTTTTTCCTTTATGCAAAAGGCTTCCTTGCCAGCTTATCAAAAAGCAAGTTGCCCAAATAATAAATGCGCTGTTAAATTCACACTTAGCAGCAACTATTCTGTTCTCCACTTTCCCCAAGCAGCGGTACCCCTCTTTGCAAATCTCATCTGATGCATGAACTGTCAAAACATAAATGGGCAACTGTGACTTCTCCGCTGTCTGCTCTGGAATGAGAGCAGAATCTATTTGCTGTATTCATCCCTTAAATTTCCATTTTTATTGCTATAATCTAACCCTCTATTTTTTTTTTTTTTTTTTAATTTCTTGGTGCACGAATTATAAAGATGTCCTCGCCTATTCATCAGTGGACTCTAAAGCATGTACGGTGTGTGATGCACAATTCTCTCTTGTTGTTTGATGTAGTTAGTGCCGCATTCATAATTAGCATTAAAAAAGGGGAGTGCTGTCTGATGACAGCTTAGAGTGAATCACATCTTCCTCTTACCCAGGTAGAAGTGTGGAATCTTAGCAGATCCAAAGCTTCAAAAAAAGAAAGACTTACAAACTGCTTTTAAAGCATTTCCAAACCTGTAAAAAACTCAACTTTTCATTGTATGTGCTTGGATGGGCACACAAGAGTGTTCCTGGAATGCAGGACCAATGGCATCACCATCTAGATGTAAATGTCATCATAAGAGTGCTGCATAGCCACGAGGGTTGTTCATAAGGAAATACTCAAATTAGAGTCCCACTTCGGCACTGTTTTAGGAAGAGCAATTTAATACTGCTCAAATACCATAGGAACATAAAATGGCCTGATTTTGCATAAAATTGCTGGAGCCTATAATAAAATGTACTGGATAGTTAATAAATAAGGCAGCTGGATAGAGAATGTCAGAGTCATACTTTTTTTTCTGGCAACAGACATATATCAGTTCCAGCCTCAGCTCAGCCATGCACATCTGGATAGAAAGGAATGATCACATTTATGTGTGGGAGATTCAACTCTCATTTTCAACTGTATAAACCAATGTGAACTGTGAAGAGAATGACATGATCAAATTGATATACTACCAAAGTGATAAATCCAATATCTGGTAAGATGTTTTCCTTCCCTGCTTGCTCCTGAACCGTAGAAATTGGTTTTCAGCTCTTCACCCAGGAACAGCAGAAGAGGATTTATGAGGTGGGGGTTTTTTTGTGTGCGTGTTTCTTTTTTTTCCTCTTTAGAAATATTTTGTATAGCTCTAAAAGTACATAATCGCTGTTGTAATGATTTATGTACCCAAAATGAATATTACATAAAGAGCGGGAGTTTCTTTCACTTTTTTCTCTAGTTGTTACTGGTTCTGGTGCAGTTCCCAGGGGGTTGTTTGTCTGACCTGGCCACAGGACAGAGCAGAAAGTGGGCAGCCACCTGCATGAGGCTTGCATGGACACAGGCAGCAGAGTTTCTGCTGTCATACAGAAACATGCCTAGAGCTGGGGAGCTCCGTAGTGGTCTTGGTTCCGTGGAGGGGTCCATGGGCTCAGTGTTCTGCTCCAGTGAGGAGCATCAACTTGTTGGCCGCTGCCCCGTGGTTGATCGCACACTGGGCAGAGCCCCTGCCTAGAGGTGTCCTGGTTCTTTGAAATATGCATCTTAAGGAGGATTTACATGAAGTCAATGTTTTAAAAGCAGAAGGCCTGCAGCTTCAAAAGAGATATTTTATCTGGAGACACAGGAACATACTTTAATTTGATAAATGCTGACGCTGTCCCATAAAGGGATGGAGAATAAATCAATGTAACCTTAAACTAAATTGAATTGTTGGGTTTTTTCCTCTCCTTTCTGCAAGACTTGGGTAGCTTTGCAATTCATCACATGCTACTGATCAAGAACTAGGAAAGTTTCTTTCCGGCCTTACAAAAATTAAATTTTACACAGCTTTTGACCTGGATTAGTGGTGAGAAGGGCAATATATAGCCAGATCTCAATTATTTCTTAGCTGTCCCCCCCAGCCCACTCCATCCCTTCACTACTGGCATGTGCTGCTGCTTGTGGGCTGGCCAGTCCATGAGGGCTTGCTGGAAAAGGAATTGTGGAAGGGTTATTAGATGGCAACAGAAAGATGTTGTAAATAAAAACATTAAAAAAGCCAACAGAAGTCGTAGGCGCATTTAAAAATGCATTGTAAAGAATATCATAAAGACCATTATAGAGATACAGCTATCTTCAACATGGCCTTCTTTCTAATTGAGTCTTAGACCTCCCGCTGGTTAAATGGCTGGCTTCCTATCTATGTGGTTAAATCTAGGGGTTTTTTTGCTCTTTAGGAACACTGCTGCTGTTACAAATCGTGAAGTTCAATTTATGTTGGCAATAAAACTTCTAACAATTACTAAAACAGTTAACCAGATCACTAGAACATTCCCCATCACAGATCTAGCCTTAGGAAGTTAACTAACAAACATGTTATTAACCACTGATGAGGAGCTGTTTGGAAGAGATTATTGCTTAATTAATCTTTCTACTGAGCTAATAAGAGTGTTAAATGGGCCTCTCTGTTGAATTGGGTTGTTAATACAGATTGTAAATTCCCTCAGGGGGAAATCCGAGACCAATATGACATTAAAGTTACCCATCCAACAAAGAAGGTATTTTAGGCATTAAAAATAACAAAGCCAAATATCTTCATTAATAATGTTGTAAGATACAGTGGCTGTATGTGTATGAGTGAGTGTACATGCATCTATGGATTACTGTGCTCTTTCCTCCTCTGGTAAGAAGGCTATATCAAAAATCTTATTTAGATTCGAAATTTTTTGTCACTGTTCTGTTGCAGCATGAATTAAACTTGTCACGCTTATCTGTAGTGAGCAGGTTACACTGATCAGGAAGGCAGAACCTGAAGCAAAATCTAATGTCTTATGCTTATCCTAAAAAGACAAACAAGATCGAAAATCCCTTCATATTAATGAGTTGAATAAACCTTCTGCTTGATACCATTTCGTGGAACAGTAAAAGGCAGTGACTAGATTACCCTTGTACTTCATGGAATTTTTAGCAGTGAGCGCTCGGGTCTTAGCTGTGAAGCAACGTGCTCATATGTAACATTAAAACTTTGTTTTGAAAGGCATCATAATTCCCTGCATGAGAAGTTACCTACCATCTTCAACTCTTTCTTAATATACATGTTACATCTTTTGGGAGAAGAGAGAGATTCCATTAAAAGAAAGGTTGGAAAGGAATAATTAGCCCTTAAACGCCTGGTGTTAGTAATTCAGAAGGGATATTGTTCTATCGCTACAGTCACTTCCACACCAGTCCCTGTCCCTGCCCCTCCTGAGACCAACTTCTATCTTACACCTAACTCGGAGGTATTGACTCTGTGTACGCCTGCATCCCATGATCCGAATATTATATTCAACGTGTGTTTACATTTATTCTGTATGAAACGACCTTAGAAAGACCAGGCAAGGCATTTATGACATGAAAGTAGCAATATGACAAAAATGCATTCATGTGTACCCATATTTTTGATGCTAGGGTTTTATCTTGTCTGAATTCTTGCTGGCTTCATGCTTAATATACTGCATGCCCCCTCACTAAAAGCCTGGGCGTGCCTAGATGAGGGGAAGTCCTTGTTTGCCCGACTCCTCTGTGACTAGCCTTTGACATCTTACAGGTTTATTTTATGGTCTTTTGCTGTGCACACTGGAATATTGATGAGAATCTTCCACTTAGGGGATGTGGTCATAGTACAGATCATCACTTAGTGGTCTGTTGACTGGTTTCTCTATGTTTTCCCTGTTGTCTCTAATGCATCACATTGAAGCACCAAGGCAAAACCTTCTTGATTAGCGTACCCTTGGAGACCTCTAAATATTGCCTCACTTCATTACTACTGCAAAATGATCAATATGCCTCACCAAAATTAACTGTACTTTGGACATGTCCCTTGCCTGATTACTGTGCATTTTTATTCCTCAAGGATAATTGAGGTTTGTTCCCAGCCAAGATGTTTTCGTGGTTGTAGGCACAGCTGCAGAGTCCTTCCGTGCCTGTAGCCTTTTCAGGAATGGGTCTTAGTTGCTGATCAAAAATAGTCTTTGTACACATGCACATGATTTGTATTTGGCAAGTATGAGTTGGAATTCACAAACGGGAAGTGATTGATTGAAATAACATGCTCTTGTGCTTTTATAAACATCAGGCTGAGGGCTGGAATACCTCAATCTTGACTGTCTACAACATATGTCCACAAATCAGAGATGATGTTTTCCCACCCTTCGTTTCATGCTGGCCTTTTAATGTACTTATCAAAGCTAATCTTACGTGTACAACAGCATATTGACTTGATGTATTTGTTACAGATAATTAATATTGCTCTATTCAGCCATCTTCTCAATTATTATTTCCAGGTGCTTAACAGTTATTAAACTGCCACATATCAAGTTCAGACAAGTGTCCATGATGATATACAGAGGCCTGTTAAGTAGAAAACCTTTAGGTGCCTTTTTTGTTCCTCAGATCCCCAAGGAACACCACTGTGGTCATTCTGTCTTCAAATACATTTTTGACCTATACTTCCTACACACAGTTAAGCGTTAGAATAAATATGCATGTTTTCTCTGCTTATTAAGCGAAACTCTAGACATTAAGAGAACACGAGAGGAGTTTCCTATGGTCTCCCAACTAACATAGTAAATTGCGTATGCTGGATGCATCTGCGTGCCTCAGCTCAGCTCCACTCATCCATGCTGCTGTTTTTTCCATACAGGCATTCATAACAATCCATTTGTATGGAAATACAGCTCACCAGTTAAATGTTTGTACTGTAAATTCAGCTTTAATATTATCAGCTGTGTACCCTCCTGTGCATCAAAGTCCAGTAAAGCACTCCTCTGTGCTGTTGGGTTGGAGGACCCATTGTTCATCCTGTGTCTTCTGAGGCTCTTGCTTTCCATTACACCTTCTTCCAGGAGCACTGCCAGGTCCCTCTTGCTGCAGCAGAGGCCAGCTGAGCTCCTGCAGTAAGTGCAGGAACCTCCTAGATACAACACCAGTAATGCGTTCATGTGTTGTCCTCAGTAAAATCTCCTTATGAATGCTCTTCTTGCACGATTCTTGCTGTAGAAGGAGTTAGATGCTGAGGGAGCATGAGCTTCAGTGTGGAGGTCTAAGTGACAAGGTCAGAGACTGTAAAACCCCATCTGCCCCCCAGCTCATCACCACATCTGTGGTCCTGAGCACCCTCAGCTGGTGCTGAACAGTGACAGTGCTTGGGAAGAGAGGGAAGGAAAGCTGAAATAGAAAAGCAGGGGACAAGAGTTGGAATAAATATCTGGAAGAAAGAAGCAAAAGAGTGAGAAAATAACAGGACGGATCTTGTTAAAGCTCTGTACATCAAGTAGTAAAAATTTTGCCTCTACACAGAGAAAAATCAGTTACTCTCCAGTACAGACCCAGTTCCCAGTGAAGGCATTCTGGATTTGGGGAACTGTCTTTTACAAGATTCATCCCAAGCAAAAAAAAAAAAAAATCCTGTTTTTTTACTGAGAATAATCTGGACACCAAAAGTGGTCAGTAATGCAGCTAACAATAATCTTCAACTCCGGTAGTTCTGTTTGTCCAGGACAGGGCTCTCCCTTCCCCTCTCTGCTGTTAGACTGATACTTCATTTTCTCTCCCAGTCACTCAGGAGGCCCTTTGGTTCCTCACCACAGCCCACCGGCTGCAGCAGCAGCCCCGGCCCCCTTTCCCCTCTCCTGTTTGAGTACATTTTCACCACTGCCACAACCTTCAGAGCTGATGTATGGAGCATCCTTGCAGGACTTTTCTGCCCAACATCGAGCATGAGGCTGTGCAACAAAACATGAATTTAGCAGGCATTTACATTCTGAAGTTAACAATGAGGAGTGCAAGCCCTCTAAACATCTGTTTCTTCTGTTTTCCAGGGGGACTTCAATTTCCTCCTGGTTCTCATTCAGGTGGCTATTACCAGTCACCATCACCTAGCAGTGCCCTGGGCTGGGAAACAGAGACTGGCTGTGGAATTAAAACCCTGTATATCACAGTACATTTCAGCTGTGGGGGGACAATAGTAACAGCTAGGAAAGAGTTGGAGAGCATTTTTGTGGATGATGAGAGAAACGTGGGGAAAGCTGAGCTGTCCTCGGGCCTGGAGCTGGGTTCAGGGCTGTATAAATGATGAGATTGTTCTGCAAGTGGCTGTGGTCTTTCCCCAATGGTACCGCTGGTCTGGCTCTTCTGCCAGCTTGCTAAGTCCTAGGCTGGTGACTGTCACCCAAAGTCTTGATCCTGAGGTCAGAGAAGGACCAGAAAATCCAGAAACTGGCAACTTGCAGAATGAGAGGGAAAAAAAAATAGTAAGAAACAAGCAAACAAAACAAAACAAAACCAACAAACAAACAAAACCACCAGGATTTATTGTGTAAGGAAAAAGAAGTCAGGAGGGATGGATGAAAGAAAAATGTGTAACGAGCACTGTTTCGAGATGGACTCGGCAGACACGGGCAGAATGCTCTTCCCCAGCAAAACACAGGCAGGGGTTGAAGCTACCTGTATCCTGATTTTGGCTAGGATAGAGTTAATTTTCTTTCTAATAGCTGGTATAATGCTGTGTGTTGGATTTAATATGAAAAGAATGTTGATAAGAACATGAGATTTTGGTTGCTGATGGATAGTCAAGGCCTTTTTGGTTTCCCCAGCTCTGCCAGGTGCACAAGAAGCCGGGAGGGAGCAAAGCCAGGACAGCTGACTCAAGGTGACCAAACGGGGGTTCCTTACCATATGATCTCACAGTCAGTGTATAAACTGGAGTTCCCAGCAGGCAAACACCACTGATCAGGAACGAACAGGTTATTGGTGCCATGGGTGGTGAACATTTGCATTGTGCGTCATTTGTTTTGTGTATGTTATTACTATTGTTACATATTATTATTTTCTCTTCCTTTGCTGTCCTATTAAACTGTTCTTATCTCAACCCATGAGGTGGTTCTTTTTCCCCTTTTGATTCTCTCACCCATCCCACTTGGTGGGGGGGGAATGAGTGACCAGCTGTGCGGTCCTAGTTGCCAGCCAGGGTTAAACAGTGACGATCAGTCATTTCCAAATTCAGGGAATGAAGGGGGCAAACTGGGCACCATGGCACCTGGTCACATGTCAGAGCAAAATGCAGAAGGCACACCTTATGGAAGAAAATGCCTGAGTGGATAATAAAGCAAATATAATGATAAATCTTCCCGGTGTCTCTGCCTTTCACTTTCAAAGCCTTGTAAAAGGGCATGTTGCTCAGCTGCTACACTCCTCCCTGATTTAGTGACACTGGCAGTAGCCTTCACCTCCAAGAGTCCCCCACTTCATTGCCTTTAATAACCTCATTAAGGGTAATGAAGCGTCTTAGGTTTTGTGTCAAGCTGGCTGGAGTGGTGGGTGTGGGACATGCGGGCTTTGAAACACGTGGTCAAGGTTTCAAAATGCCTTTGCGTAGGGACCTGTGGGGGGCTGAGGCATCCCAAGGCTCAGCTCCGGGGACAGGGTCCCACTGCTGCAGCAGTTTCACTTGAGAGCGTGGGGAGCCACCCCCATGCACAGTGCCAGCTCTGTATCCTTTCCCAAATTCTTCATAGTCCTTCCATAACTTCCATATGGAAATTTGTGGCTAAGCCAGTACAAGGAGCAGGATGGAGGGAGGGTCCGCTGCCCACGCACAGGCAGGGCTGGAGGTGGGTTTTAACATCCCCCCTAGTCAAAATATAAGCCAAATAATAGCCAGGGGAAGGGGCATTGTGCTCTAAAAGCCTGATGCCAAAAGTGGCTTTCATTATGCACCGTGCTGTTCGCAATCATCCAAACACTGCGATGACCACGCACACCTTAAATTGCAGATCTGTGACAGCCGGAGGTGTGGGAAGCCTCTGTCATTTACCAAATAACAGGGAGAGACAGGAAAATCAACATGTCACACCATTGTCTGCTGGAAGTCTGACAGATTTAACCTGCTCCATACTTTTTAGTGTATGTGTTGCATTTGCTTGGCTTTTAAAAATAGATGGACTTTCGGGCTGGCAGACATTTTCAGATGAAAAACCCCACACCACTCGTGTCCCCATCCTCTTCTGAGGTGCTTTTTGGCTGGCAAAGATTGTCTGATGTGGATTTGGTTTCAAAGTGGTGCATCCAAAGTTGCAATAGAGCCTTTTCTTTTTGGTCATTTCCCTTTTAAACGAGGTAACCAAGAAACCCCGATTTGCACCCGGGAACTCTGATTGCATTAAGTAGTTAAACTCATCAAGTTCCCAGTGACACTTTCTGTCTGTGAGTTTCAGATAAAGATGGGGAACTAAAGTAGCTTAATGGATTAAAGCAATTGCCTTCCCCACACAGACATATGGAATCCGATTTTGGTGCTCAAGTGAAATTGCTCATTTGCTTCAGGGGAGGGAGGTGGGAACAGATCACCGGAATTACCCTGGTGGCCAAAAGCCCTCGCCTGGCAGCTGAGGCGTGGTTGTCACCTGGACTGAGGCCATGGGTGCTGTCAAATGGGGTGACCCACTGATGCTCATGTCCCTGCAGGTCATTCCGCAGCCAGATGCTCTCCCCATATGGGATTTTCCCACTGCTAAAAATTTAGTCTCCTTTGGTATGGAGTAAGTATCCCCTGTGCAGATCATAGAAGCTTGTCCTGCTGTTGAATAGACTGTGACAAATTCTGCCAAATTCTCATTCCCTTGGAAAACAGTGTTCAGACTGAGGAGGTGCTAAATGGTTAACCTCTCCATCAGACCAGGGAGAGGCTCTGGCTGTGAAAGCACCAGTAATTTACCTTCCATTAAGATGCTGCAGCTTCTCATCTATGTGAAGGCTGATAGAAATTGTTTTCTAAATAATAAGGCTTTCCCTGTAAAAATACCATTGGTAATGGAAAAATTAAACCAGAAATTGAGACATCACCAATCTATATATTCAATCAATGCCAAACGCTGAATGCAGTCATTCTCTACTTCCCGATACATGTTACTACGACCACACCAGAAAGCTCAGAAGAATTTCCAGGAATTGCTACAATTTTTTTTTTTTTTTCTGCTTTGAGGCTCAGAAAAGAATTATTGAAAACCATTCAAATGACTTGAGAGATCTTTGGAAAATCTTACAGAGAACCCACAACTTTGCATTTACAGTCTCAGAGCCACTTCCACAGGAGTGACACAGCTCTCAGGGTTGTTCCTTTTGCTCTTCGGGCTGGATGTAATGCAAGTGGACTTTCTTAAAGGATCTATTTTTTTCCTGTGTGTAGCTGGGGACCATCACACATTATTTCCTAAAAGATCCCAGAGCATCGAAGAAAATATATCCTGGAGGGTCAGCTCTTCATTACTGTCTTCTCCAAGGTGGAACATCACAATTTTGTCCGGTGACCATACATTTTGGTTTTCACAAGGAAAACATTTTTTCAAGATAGCCAGATTTTGGTTGGGAAGAACGGGACAAGCCAGGCTGAATCTCAACAGTCAATGTTGCCGTTTTGTGAACTTATTTTTTTCCGATGTAATGCCTAGAAACACAGTCCAAGGAACAGTAGGGTAGAGAAATCCACTTCTAACCTCTGCAAACACAGGCTGATCCCACATGTATGAAATGTATCATGGCCAGTGCTTCACAGAAATGATGCATCTGTGTGACAGAGGAGAGAGACAGAAATACCACTTAATGCCAGATTAATCCAACACGACTTAGTAATAAGGGGCAAAGGAACATAGTTGTCATTTACTATCAGCTTTAAAATGCTTTGTGTTAACCGCATTTACTCTTCCATCCAATGTAAGCTGTCCCTCTTGACACATTCTCTCTGTTATAATTTCCTGCACATCCCTGCCCCCCTCTTCTGGGATTTTCCTGCCCCAGCCAAAGTGTGACTGGAGCAGAAAAATGTCCCAAAATCTGGTACAACAGAGGTTCGTTTATCTCCTTGCACATTATTTTCTGTTAAGACATAGGACACCGGGTCATCACATCTGACCCATGCTCTATGGTGTAACGGTTGCTCCCTCTCGTAAGGTTATAGGAGGAAGCTGGCTCCACAACCCTGACCAAGGGGAAAGTTTCCCTTGCTAGTGCAGTCAGCAAATAGGATGGGAAGTTGTTCCTTGGTCCTATCTGCAGGGTTGT
Organism: Patagioenas fasciata; assembly: GCF_037038585.1. NCBI lineage: Eukaryota > Metazoa > Chordata > Aves > Columbiformes > Columbidae > Patagioenas > Patagioenas fasciata. The sequence continues at coordinate 32,461,194 of NC_092520.1, forward strand.
TCCTACGCTGCAACCAGAGCTGATGGGGATTTATTTTTTCCCATGGAATTAGAGACTTCTGTTTTCCATGCCAGTGTTCTTTCATCTTTCTCCATGAGAAACTCAGACCGTGAGAAATGGAAACATTTGAAAGTTTCTTTGCAAAGATAATTTTTCAGATCATGAAAAATCATTGAAAATAGCATGTTCTTGAAAATATTTATTGAGTCGAAAAGCCGTTTTTTACTTGAAAACATCAGAACATCAGGGACAATTTTCTTCTCTGCTCTAGGAGATCGAGTCACACCTGAGTCTGAGCTTTTTTATACTGTTTCATTTCTGTTTATTTTGCCTCCTTCCCCCAAAAGGCCCCTCACCCTCTCTGCCACCAACAAGAGACAGTGTCATTGTTGCAGGAACAGTTCTCCCCGACTCAGCCCCCACAAAGGCCTCACAGCATCCTTTAAACCCTGCAGAGACCAGTGCGATTTCATGGTGCTCTGAAGTTGGGGTGGAAACCACCCAAGCAATTCCCCATTTATTTCTGACTTCAGGCAGAAGGAGGAGGCTGGAGCAGGAGACAAGAGCAGAGCTCTTAAATTCAGGACACGTGGGCTTTCTTCTAGGCCCTCTTCCAGGCACTGCCCAGACCTTTTGTGCAGGCAATGGTGGGTCACTCAACCCCTGTGTCCATCCACAGAGAGAGTCTCATGTACTCAATACCCACCCACCCCCATGCCCTTTCTGTCCCCTGTGCTGTCACATAAAGATCCCAGGGATCCCGAGCTGTCACAGTGCAATGACAACGTTACTAGGATACAGGTGGATGCCTTTACTCCTATGTCATTAGTAGGTTCCACTAGCTAAAGAAACTGCTATTTGCCTCAGTCAGCCATGGACTACTGTTTATTTAACTTACAAAATGCAAATATGCTGGCAGTCAGAGGGTTAAGAGAAAGCAGCAACTAAGTACTTGTAAATTGATGTAGTGCCCTGAGGGTACCTCTGCTGGTAATAAAGTGCATCTCATAAACAGATCTGACTTCATGCTACAGTCCAGCAAAGCAAAGTGGAGTGGATCCGTCCCAAATTAACCGTAAACGAGACTGACACTCTAACACAAATCGAACACCCCTCAGGGCTGCGCTTACATTAATTACAAAGCCTTGGAAAATGATCTGGAAGAGCTTTCTCTTCGCTAGGAGAAATTAATTTAAGGGTTTTACAAACGGTGGAAAAGGCAGATGTACAAGGAGCAAAGCCATTTAAATCCTCTTCTTTGTTCACATTTTCTCATGGTGATAAATGTATTAGCAATAACTGCTAAGTGTGAATTCATCTGGGTGCTGTTTTCCTCCTCCACCACTCTCCTTGCCCTGACCTTTGAGGTGGAGAAGTCTGTCTCATGGTGACTTCCAGACTTGCCATGGGAGGCAAGAGATCATCTGTCCAAGGCTGCTGGTGAGAGGCAAACGGGCCTGTGAAAGCAAAAACCAAGTCGGGAGATCCTGTGGGCTGGGAAAGACTGGACTCCCCACAGGGCTTGAGGACACCCATATGGGCTGCAAGTGCCCCAACAGCTGATATTTGGGTGCTATGGGTGCTCCCCACCCCTACCTCATTCTGGAGTACCCAGACCTTCTCTGTGCATGACCCTGGAGGACAACATGTCCTGTGTCCTGGCTGGTCCTGTCCCCAAGCTGCACCTCATCTGCCGACAGGCTCCCGCCCTGTAGAAGCTCAACCAGGGAGCGAAGGGCTGAGCGACCTAGGGTGGCCCGAGCTCCTCCAGCTGAGTTTCAGAAGAACCAAATATGCTTTTTTTTTTTTTTGTTAAAGGGAAATGAATTTGGCAGCCATGACTAGCCTGAGGTCAGGTCCTCCATCATGACTTTGTCCTGCTTGTGCTTTGAAGCATCTCATCCTCATCAGGCACAGCAGAAATACCAACAAAGAGGCAACCCCCAGGCTGCACGCTGGATCAGGAGATGGATGAGGTTTGGATCAAAAAAAAATGAAAAAAACCCTCCTGGTCTGAACTTTGAGGCTGTGATTTGTCACAGCTCCTCCTTTCTTGGGAGGGGCTGTGGGGCCAGGCTGGGTGGCAGGTGCTTTCTGGGGTTGGATGGCTCCTTTTGATTCCTGGAGCCACCGTGCTGTCAGGCAGAGGGTGAAGATGCTGCTTCATGCCTTGTCCTCCAGCTCTGCTGCTTTGCATTTCAGATGCGGGGGCAGGGTTTGTAATCTAATTCCAAAACGAAGTCTGGCATCTATTTTTTTTGTGCTTTGTTAAGTAGCCTGTTTGGATTTTATGTTTCGACTAATATTTGTGGGCTTTTTATTGTGAGCAGCCATCCAATAACAACATTAAATAAAAAGTAGAGTCTCTTTATTGATTTGCTTTTAGTTAAAAACAAACATGTCATATATAATCGAGATGTACGCTGCTTGTAGATCGTACAGAGCACATTTATAAAACCATCAAAAGAAATAATTAAATGGAATATATCACAGCCACCTTTCTGAATCATTCCAACAGGAATGTTACACACATAAAATGTTGATAATCCTTCTGGCAAACTTTTAATACGATCGTTTGGTTTGCACTTTAAATGCCTGGCATATTTTAACCCTGGAGATAAATGAATCTCAGTGGGATTGCTGAGTAATTAAGAAAAGTGTCTCTGATGGGCTTGCTTCATACAGAGAGGTGAAATAACACCGGGAGAGTCAGCTGATCACTTGATATCTTTACATACAAAAGGGAAAATGCAAATACTAAAGCGTACCACTGTCACACTGTGTGACAAGGATTGCTTTCAAACAAGCTGGGTTTTCAGTGTCAGCTGTGTCATGTGTTTATAAATTGCTATTTAAAATGTAAACCAGAGGGTGTACTGGAAGGAAACCACTTGAGACCCCCCCGAACCGGAGCATGATGGCCTGGAGGCCGTGTGTCAGGGCTCATATGCTCATCTCATCAGTCCTCAATGGAAGATGGTAGTTGGGTGGGTAGGTGGGTGGCAGTAGTGGAAGGGCTTAGGGGGGAGTAGTTTGCTGTCAGCTGGATAATTGCTGGCAAAAGATACTCATGAGTTGTTTATTTTCTAGTAACAGGTCAAGATATAATCAGGATGGATTTGATAACCTGTTTTGAGGTTTTTGTGTTGAGCTATCAGGATGCTCAGTTTTACTGAAGGCTCAGAACTTTTTGGTAAGAAATGCCAGACAGAAATTGAAACACTGAGCCCCCAAAAAAAAAGAAATCAAGCCTTTAATTACCACCTGGCGTTTTGTTGTGCCATGATTAGCAGCATGTGCAGTTTTAGTCCCAGTGCTATTGCACACAAATGACACTGGGAACTCTCCCTTGGCTACTACTGCCAGCAGAGGGATGTTTTCACATTGAGACGTTTAACTCAAAACAGTCACTTTGCTGGAAAAATCTTCTTCAAGAGCAGGCTCTGGGATTTTTCCCTTCGGTATAAAGTAGCAGAGCTAAATTCCAGGCTGGGAGCTTGCAGCCTTGATCTCTGTTGGCTGGGCTGAGGTCAGGCTCTACTCACCTCCCTGGAGTCAGTGGTATCACAGTCAGAAACACGTAGTGTCAGCTGGGATTTTTGCTGACAATATTGCTCTCGGTTTCTACGCGTGTCCTCCGGCATGAAAAGCATTCCAGGAAGAAGGTGGTTGTATCCCCAGAGATGACAACCTATCTCGTTATGAAAAGCATTAGCTATTCACTGGAAAACAGACCCGGAATTAAGACATTAGGCAATTAGGATAGTTGCCCCTTTAAATGATTATTTTCAACTAAAGGACATTGTTATTATTGGCGGAGAGGTGGCTGCAGGAACGGTCCATTTGATAATTGTGTCTGAGAGCAGGAGACAGAAGCATCTGTTTATTGGCTATATAAATCAAATTAATTTGTTAAATTTACAAAGGCAGGAAGAAAAGCAGTAAGGTCTGTCCTGTGGCTGTGCCCCAAAACAGAGGGAACACTGTCAGTATTAAAACAGCTCTCTCCAGGGAAACTGAGAGTGCTACACGGCTGCAAGTATTTATTTGGTTGCTGTCATGTCCAGCACTACATATTTTGAATTTATTTCAAGCACTGTTGAAAACCTACACCAGTGAGAAATCACCTGCCTACAGGGACCTGGTCCAAGAGAGGAATTCTGTCAGCAGATACCTGTCTACAAATACCACTGGTGTCATGGAAGCACCACATGTGAACATGGGGAGAGGATTTGGTGCTCCAGATGAGGCTCTTCTTGTTGAGCATCCTTTTTATTGTGCACACTTTCCAGGTAGATGAGTCCCTGCACGACCTCTGACCTAGGTGGACTCATCCTTAGCTGTCTGGGGCTTCTAGGGTGCCTTTGGTATTATGTATAGATGTGAACGGAGACATTCAGACAAGCTGTTACCAGCTGCAGCTCATGGGGAATGGACGTGTCTGGTGATACACTGGAACGTGGTAATCATCTTAACAGCACTTGGCACAGAGTATTGCCTCCCATCCACGTCCCTCTCCGATTCTCTGTGCCATTAGCTAATTGAGCTTTGCAGCAATACCTCAGCAACACTGGCATTGGCAGGCACGTTTTTTAAATGAGTAAATATAGATTTGGGAAGGTTATGTGTCCTGCCTGGCCAGTGGTCATCAGTCAACATTAGGATGCTTGTCCAATCATCCCCAGCTCATGCTGGTATTGGCTAGGGGCCTTCACTAGCAATGGGGGGTGGGGGCCAAAGCAGGATGGAGGTCAGTGGGGACACAGAGGGTCTTGCACTGGTGCATGCTCAGACTAATTTGGGGTCACCTGGACACTGGGGCCTACACTGGGGCCAGGCCAGGGAGATGCTGTGACCAGTGTGGGCTGAGCACATATCCCTACAGCAGGTAGGACCCTTGCAGAGACTACTCCCTCCCAGTCACAGCCAGGAGTGGCTTTCCTGCAGCGCTGGCCAAGCGGTGCTGGTGACAAGCAGGTCCTCACTGAAACAGGCCCTGTCATGGCACTCCCTGCCCAGGTGGGATGTGTGTGGGCTTCTTTTGGGTCACAGGATGCCACCATGTACTGGAGCCACTGCTTATGTGGCAATGCCCAGCTTACTGGGCTTGGGATTCATCTCACCTGGTTATGGAGGAGTTTGGTGCAATGTCTGCAAGAATCACAGGTGTACAGTCAGTGGAGGGGATTTGGTACTTCTAGCCAGTGAGTCATCTAGCCCATTTTAGATAAGTCCTTTAACCTGAGATGCCCCAGACCTGCTTCTTCCCACTGCCTTGAGAGGCACGGCCAGCTAACTCAGCCATAGGCACCTGCTAGAGGAAGATATGTGCCAGCTCTGATGGCTGAAAAATCCTCAATGAATGTCTCCTGAATCTGACTTAACAGGTTTTGAAGACAGAAAAGTCCAAGCCCGGGAAAATGTGGATGTAGGATACAAAGCTCTGAAGCAAGCCTGAATTATTTATCATTATTCTGACCCAGAAGAGCAGAGACTTCAGTCCATCTTGCTGAGTTGTTTGGATACAGCCCTCCACCTCTTCATTGCCCAGGCACTCCTTTGCGGGGGAAGCAGGAGCAACATGACCTGGTTCAGCAGAGCTCACCTGCATGCCCAGAAGCTGCTCACACTTCGACATGAGCACAGCAAGTCTGTCTCATCCCTGCTACCTACCTGTCTTTTGCACATCTCCATGCATGTGTGTCTGTGTCTGAAAGCAGTTGGACCAAAAAAAAAGCCCATCATGACACTGGCAGGCTTCTAGGGAAGCCCCCAGCATCTTTAGGGAGCTGAGACCACACGAAGGAAATTAAAGGGTGTAACCGACGTTAATGCCACCAGTCTGTGTTGCTGGCTGCCACTTCTCCAGCTGAGTGCAGCTCTGGGAGTGAAACGCCAGCCCATAGCCGTGACCAGAGACAATCACACAGGTGGAACCCCCGGCAAAGGAGAAACTCTCCGATCCTTAAAACTGACTCAGAATAAGCCACTGCCTAGGCTGATGGCAGGAAAAGTAGCCTCCTACATCTGTCACTGTGGGCTCCTGGTGCTTTTTCTCACCAACTCAAGGCAACCAAGGCATTTACAGTCTATCCGCCCTCCTGTATGAATATGGCCCAGGGCAGCAGGACTCTCCACTGGGCATTCAGTAAGGCTGGCAAGTGAAAGCAATACATCCTTATGGTAATGTGGGCACCAGGCAGCCACTATGAATAGGAAATGATGGCAGTTACTTTATCTAATAACAGCATGAAAATGTAAAGTGTCTTTATTGAGCTGCTGGCTTGCTGGTGAGAGTTAAAGGTGCTCTCTGGGGTATAACATTTGCAGACAGAAGTGGCATGAGATATTGCCATAAGCTCTCCTGTTAACAAGGGAACAGAGGAAGGTAAAACATAGTAAATGCAGTGGTGTGAAGGGACAAAATTAAGAAGATGGAGGCAGCAACCTTTTTCCCTAGGCAACACATTTTCCCCAAGGAGAAATGAAGAATTCCCCTCTTGACCCAGTGACCAGAAAAATCATGTACTGCTAACAATAATGTAGGAAGGATGGCTTTGAAAAGAATAAAACAAAAGCACCTCTTGACATATTACTGTCCTTCAATACCAGTGGAAAATATGAGTTTCTGCTGAATGGTGATTAGCAGGAAAAACCCAGCTCAGCAGATGTGCATTGTCAGTGCTCTGCAGGTGGGCAGGGGGTGCAGAAAAGACTTTTCCCAAATGACAGATGGGGGAGATGTGGCAAATATGCCCTGCAAGCAAAGAGGAGGTGTGGGAATGTGGACCCAAGGGAGTGGACGTGTCACACGTATAATCTGTGCACTGTGATTGTGTGAGCCAAATGAGTCATCAGCAGTGAGGATCAGATCAGGCTTGAGATGAGGTGAGGAGAAGACAGAGAAAAATGCATAGAGAAGCTACAAGAATGACCTGATCTTGGGCAAGAAAGGTGCTTTGCAAAGGAAACACTGTCTATTTGTTTTGCTGAAGGAGTTTTTAGGCAAAAAACATGTGTCTTCACATGGAGAAGGTCTGTGATGGCAGAGGCTGCCCCAACTGAGCAAGAGAAGGCACAATGATTTCCTGCAGACAGAATCATATGCAGGAAAATAATTCACACAGGAAATATGATAAAAAATGCTAGTAGGGAAGATAAATAACCTTTGGAAGAACTTACCAGTTGGTGTCACTGGTCTTCTTCACAGGAAACTTCAAAGCTAGGTTGTGTGGAAAGGATGGGCTCCAACCAAAGCACAAAGCAGTTGGTATGAAGTGGCGTGCTTTACAGGCCTACAACTGTCCTCCTAGTTTTAAAAATTGCTGGCTCTGCTCCTCTAGGGATGTGCCCTCTGATGCCCAAATATGACAGTTGTAGGTGCTGAGAGAATACCAGGAGAACAGACAGAAGGTGTTGGCCCCTACCCACGAGCTGACTTGAAATGCCATCTCCTGTAGACACTGCTGTGGACAGGATGCTAGGCTAGAAGGACCTTTACACTGAGCTATTGAGACATTTCTTATGTTCTTGCTTCAAATTCTGGTGGACAACAGAGGCAAATGATAACTAACAGTGCAAACATCTCTCCCCAAAACCTGTCATGAGACTCAGGAGAGCATATCAAGCTTCACACATTACGTTTGCATCCAAAGGATGTAGAAAACTGCCTGACATCCCAGCCAGGTCAGGCGAAATACATCCTCAGAGCGCCACGTTCGCTCTGCAACTATAAAGGGAGCTGGGCTGATGCACGCAGATGTAGATACTCAAGGGAGAGGTGCCTAGTTGGCATGGATGCTGCTCCTCCAACCCCTGGCCAGGCAGAAAAAGGACTTGAACCTTAACTAGATGGGGTCAGTGACCCCTTAAATAGCCAGGTAGCATCCCTAGAAGGCAGAGTTGAGAGCGTAAAAGGGGATCCCTCCGTGCCCCAAGGCGCCCATGCAGGCTGTCCCTGCTAGAGGGCAGCAGCAGGTTATCTTGGCCTGGCTCCTTCCCCAAGGAAATATAAACAGTGGAGCTAAAGTAGGTCCCACGTCAGTCAGCCCTGCAGAAGTCCCTTCAACAGTCAGAAACACGGCCACACAAACAGTTCAGTGAGCTGCCTGAGTGGATACTCCTGATGCCCTGAACAGCATCCGTCTCTCCCATCCTTGGGATAAAGACTAGTGCCGATCTTGTCTGAGGCAGGTTGTATTTCCCCTATAGATGTCAGTAGCGGAGGGCAGCCTGATCCCATCTATGTGTGAGTCATCCCATGGATGTCAGCAAGAGCTGCTCACTCACATTTATACAAGTAGGGATGAGAGGGACTTGGATTCACAGAGGCAGGGCAGGAAGGGAGAGCAGGACGTAGGAAGGTCTCCCCCAAAAGTCAGAATGATAAGGAAATCTGAAAGTCAAGCACTGCAATTTAACATTGGATTTGGACTGAGTGCTGCATCTCCCAGGCCACCATTTTGCGAAGTTGCATGATGACTCGACCCTGTGTTTACCCACAAGTGTTTCCCTTTCACACCAGCAGCTCTGATCAAAAGCAAAGTGGACAACCCCAAAAGCTAGCACTGCTGCAGCCAGATTTTATGTCTACCTGATCCTATTATTATGCTAACCTGAAGCAACCACACTAGCAGCTGAGGTGTTGGAGAATTATAATCCCATGCACATTACGGTGATGACACTAGAGGTACTAATTTCGCAAAATGTGAATCCTAATAAATATTTAGCCTATGACCTTTTTGCTGTGTCACATTTTACAGAATTAACTATCTCAGAAATAATGGCTACAGACACCAGAAATTTGAAAACAGCAGTTAAATGGGATTCATCAAGTGCCCTGTGCACGTGGACTTGTTTCTCCTCTCCCTGGCTGCATTCATACAGCTAAATAATGTCACTGAGGACCCACTCCATGGTTTGAGGCCAGATAAGGCAGCAGATCTTGCCTTGATGAAACCACTGTAAACTTAAATTAATGGAGTCACTCTGGTTGAGAGCCCCCTGATGCAAAAGCAGAAAAAAGACCTGGATCCCCACTCACACATCAGACCACACTGCTGAGCTTTTGCTTGTAAGTGAAGCTGCATGCACAGCCAGCTGGTGGATGTAGGTCCCTTGTCAAGCCAGTGCTAAGTCATGCGTTGAAATGCAGTAAGCGGGTGCTGCATGTTTGTCTCAAAACATGAGCAATATAAGCAACAAAAAATTTCACAAAAGCGTCACCACAAACATGGACTTACACTTTGAGAAAGAGTTGCCTTCAGATGCACTGAGTGCTTGTTTTCGTCCTTTTCCACCAATATTGCTTGCTGCGAGATGCTCCTCAGAAGATAATGTGTGGAAAGTGAGATGGCTGCAGATGCATACAGGGATTGGGACACTGCAAAGGTCCCTCCCCCACCCTTGAATGTGGTCTTTTCTTTGCAAGACTTTTTGCATTCCAGCATCTGGGATGTATATTTAGATCGAAGACACCCCCTTGCACCTGTGCGATCAGGGATACCTCTCCTGCATCTCCGGGAAGGCAGATGGGTCTCAATGGGGCTGGACCGCAGCACGGCCAGGCCCTCGGGGCTGGCTGGATGGGAGGGGTGAGGGGTGACATCTCTGCTGCCCACAGATGTGGTCTTACCCCCAAGCTACACATTCAGTTGAGTCACTCAGTCAAACAGAAAAAAATCCCAGAGGATTTAGGTGGTGATAACCAATGTAAATTACAAGAACCTTTTGGTCATTTAAGGCTTTGGTGACAGAATACTTGCAGTGGTACCTTGCAGTCTAAGATTTACTGGTATAAAGTGTTTGTGCAGCTACCAACTACAAATCAGGAAGAAATAAATAATAAATAGCTGGATGCTCACAGTTACTTTGGGAATGGAGAAAAGGATACATTTAAGCAAATCAATTCAGCCACTTGTCCTCAAGTCTGCCTGAAAATATTCTCAAAGTGTCTCCCAGCACTGCAAAAATTATCTCCTGTTCTCATTTACAAGCAAATTTTAAGAACTGAGAGATACATATTCCTCCCATCTTTAATGTTTTTTTGGGGTGTTGCATCGTCAGATGTTCCAGCATTCACAATATCCCACTTATTTATCTACTCAGACCTGATGTGTATTTTAATATTTTTTTTCCCCCACACAGGCTCTCTGCAGTCTGGCAGAGCCGGTATTGCAGTATTGATTTAAGAAGAGGCAGTTGCGACAATCCAGTCCCAGGATGCAGCCCACACCGCACAGGGGCTGCTCCATCTGGAGCACAAGAATTACTTACCCCCAGTGCAGGGCTCATGTTTAAAAAGAAGAAGAAGGAAAAAAAAACAACTACTTTTGTCTGTTCGACTTTGAAGGGAAAAAGGATTACCAAGGCTAAATAAGCCATCTGAGTACTTAGCTAGCAAGCCTAAATAGCACTCTGATAGGAAGTTCTGGCAGAGAGCTAATTAAATTAACCCTCTTTGATTTATTAACAAGCAGAGCAACATATCACACAGGATTGTCCGATGAAATGAATGTGCTTTCTGATTCCCTCAGCTGCTTCGGCGCAGTCACCTCCTGGAAAACCTGGTTATGGGGACTCAAGTTTAATGAGACTTAATGTCTCGAAAAGGATCCCTGCACACCAACAGAGATACGCACTGGTAATAATACACAAAAGCATGTTATTTTCCTTGCACTTCCCTAATTCCTTTTTAATGCCTAGGACGATCTAATGGCTAATTAGTCATTTCCTGCCCACCGATATGCAGATGAATGACAAGCAAAACCTTCTGCATGTTTAATTATTCTGTTGATTTAGAAGCCACTTTTCCCTCAGTGCAAGTTTCTATCTGTGTGTGCTCTCATGCATCATGTATTTCATTATTTTTAGAAGCATGCTCTGTCTCTTTTTATGCTCTTGTAGTTCCAGCATCCAGTAATTACCACGTTTTGTGTCCAACGGACCTGATCCACCAGTGAGTGTAAATCAGGAAAATATTGCTGACTTTAAATGGAGTTACGCCAAGTTACACCAGACCTGAGACCTGACCTTTCCTATTTTTAGGTGAGGAGGGGAGGGGATGTTATTTGTGTGCTGGGACCCTTGTGAAGTAACAGAAAATAAAATGTAGAAAACTTCATAGTGTTGAAAATCCAAATTGAAGCCTGCAAAGGTACAGGTGTAAATTTATTCGTACAGTGAGCTCTTCTGCTTAACCTCTCTTTGCTTATTTGATTTTTGTCCCTCAGTAAAACACAGTATCCTTAATCTATTTTTGCTACTTTCTAGCAGTTTCACTGGTGGGCCCCACATTTAGCTTTGGTATCCGAGCGCTCTTTCGTTAAATTAAGGCAATTAATAAATGGAGACATTAAGCAATCAATTTTGCCTTGCATATCTCCACAGCCTTACGTATGACTGGCTGTAATCACAAGATAAATGCAATGTGCTGATGTATGGTAATGCTCAATAATACATTCTCCGCCAGGCTCAATTCATCAGGGAGTTTCTGGAGGGGAGGCATTCGTTATTGGCTGTCTCTGGACCTCAAGGATAACATTTCTGTCCTTTCCATTGGCCGCCCCGCTGCTGCAAGCCTCTTCGCGTCTTATTTTGATGATGAATATGAAGGCATGCTAAGCCGTGCTGGAGCGGAGCTCTCGCCGACTGCACTCCCCTCCCCGGGCTCAAGGACTCAGGGGCTCCCTGGCTGCTTCCCCTGCCCACCGCCAGCAGCAGCGGCAGCAGCGGCGGCAGCAGCAGCAAACACCAAAAGTTGTGATGCTTTTCTTCACCCAGTGCTTTGGGGCTGTGTTAGATCTTATTCACCTGAGGTTTCAGCACTACAAGGCAAAGAGGGTTTTCTCAGCTGCCGGGCAACTTGTCTGCGTCGTCAACCCAACGCACAGCCTAAAGGTGAGTTAAAAATATGTTTTTCTCTTCTGACATCTTCTTGTTCACCCCCACACCCCACCGGCAGCTTTTCTCCGAAGGGAATGAAATGATGCTCTGAGAGTGCTGTTAACACATTGCAGCCCTGGCAGAGGGGATGTTTGCATTGTTTGGCTGCTCAGTTCCCTTTGGAGTGAAAGGAAAGCAACCCGCTGCTCTGAGAGACCATGGGAAGTAGCTACTCCCCCTCCCCAAAGTTTCCTTATCCCTTTCACCTGTGTAATGAGCATGCATGTTGCGAGCCTCTGGAGAAAATGACTGGAAAAGTTAGTTGGATGAATTAAGCTCCGTTTTTGGTGGAAGGATGCTGAGCTATCTCCCAGACTGACACCCAAGCACCGCCAGCTGCTATCCAGCCATGGGGAGGGGGGTCAGGATGGGAGGGGGTTGGGGGACAGCGTAGGGGTCTCTGACTGCTGGTCTTGTTTGCTTTTTTGGGGAAAAAGGCTGTTTCTCTCTCTGAAGGGGAGTCTGAAAGCATTTGTCTGGTGCTGAAAGTGTCCTTAAGCTGTTTGCAAGGTGAATCTATTTTAGGCAGGAGAATACATTTGCTTTAATGCAAAACTATTTATAGTTCCCATAAAACATTTCTCTTACTTACACGGTACTGTTTTTTCACTGACAAAGTGTCAAGAGCTCCGTCTATGCCAGAGTCCTGATGTTTGTACATAGAGAAGGAGCAGCAGGGGGAGAAAGAGACTGCCAGGCTCTAATTACTTTGTCATGGTAGTGAATGACCAAGTTTAACTAAGTGACTCCTGTTTTGCTGAAAGTCCTTGTGGACCTGACTTGAGATGCCACTTTGCAAGCCCAATGCAAGCTCAGAAATTAATCCAATTCAGGACAACTTATATTTGGCTCTGCCGGGGTCTCCAGAAGGAACTCACAGTGTTTGTGAGGAGCATCTTTCCCAAGCTGCAGGTCCCCAGGAGGTCCATTGGTGGGGTAAATCCATTTTTGGAGCAACATCCCCCCCCAAAAAAAGCCAGTTTCCTGGAGGTATATTTCCAGTCTTGGGCTGTGCTCAGGCAGGGGAAGTTGTTTCCAGCAGGATGACATGTCCAGGAGGATTTCCATGCAGGGCTGTGCTCAGGCTGGTGAGCACTGCTGGCTGGGGTAGGATCTCCCAGGGGATGGACAGCTCGGTTGTGGGCTCACCTCTGCCAACATACAGCTCCTCTGCCAACACAAGCTATTTAAAACACCCACAGCCTTCTTGTTGTCTGAAAGGATCTGGCGATCCAAATAGATAAAAGAAATAGTCATGTTCTTAAGCGCATGGGGAGATTTTGTAAATGAGTGTTTCTGTGCTTGACCCCTTTTATGAGACTGTCTCCTGTTACTTTCATTTATAATTTTAATTAGTAAAAAAAAAATGAGCAGAAAAAAGGTTATTGAAGGTCACAAGACAATTTCAATGCCAGTGGCACTGTCTGATGTGGTCCCACAGAGAGGTGTCTGCAGACTGCTTCACTGTTATCTAGGTCTAGACCTGAATGTATCAGTTCAGGTCCTCTTGAATTGCAGATTTGCTGTTGTAGGAGCTGCAGCATTTTACCTTTGAATGTCCAAAAAAAAGTTGAAGCTTCTGTTCCTTTCTGTTGAACACAGAGGGCATTTTAGTGCATTAAAATCCCCATGGCCAAGCTCCTCACTGCTCAGATCCAAAGCCCAGTAGAGAGATGCATAATCTTGGTACTGTCTTGGCAGCTCTTGGAAGCAGTCATTGCACCTAAAACTCTATTGGAAACAAAGGGAAGCCTTTAGGAAAAGGTCTGATGTGTCAGTGAAATCTCCAGTGAGAATTGTCTTGAACTCAGTAGGAATTGCTCCTGTGATAGGGTTGCAGTGGGAACCTAACGGCACTAGTTTCCCCACATGGGTCTGTTGAGACACCAGGCAGGTAGGACAAGCTGATAAGAAACCTCTCTGCTTTGAAAAAAACCTCTGATTGTAAAGTGAAAAACACTTTGAAAGTGCTCCTGAGTTACTCAGCTCACATCCAGACAGGTGAATATGTCAGGCTTTAGCACTGACATGCTCTCAAGGTGTTCAGTCTGGTTTCACACACACACACACACACACACAGTATCACACAGTATGTTTGGGATTGGAAGGGACCTCGAAAGATCATCTAGTCCAATCCCCCTGCTGGAGCAGGAACGCCTAGGTGAGGTCGCACAGGAATGTGTCCAGGCGGGCTTTGAGTGTCTCCAGGGAAGGAGACTCCACAACCTCCCTGGGCAGCCTGTTCCAGTGCTCTGGCACCCTCACTGAGAAGAAGTTCTTTCTCAAAATTAAGTGGAACCACCAACTCCGTAAGGAACACAGCATTGTTTTGTGTTAAGAGCCAGGAAAGATGGGTGGGTTGGACCCCTTTGTGCCCAGCATGACACCAACAGCACCCTCTGGCCAGCAACACCAGTCTCCAAGCCTGACACCTTGTCCCACCTACTCTTACCTGGTGATAGAGAGGTGGTCACCTCCAGTGGGCAAGACATCTTGTCTGAAAACTGATATCAAAGACAAGCCAGATGAACCTGCTTCTCAGGGTGCCTATTTTTGCCCTGAGGATGAACAGGGAGGTTGTGTTTGCTCCCTCCAGCAACCTGGTGCAAAGACTTCTGAAGCAGGAACAGGGAAATCACCCCCAAACTGTCCCATACACCAAACGACACCGGAGGGACCATTAACAACGAAAGGGCCAAAAATATTCCTCTGTGGTGGTTTACAGTATTATGACTACTCTGATGTTTCATGGTCTATTATTTCTAGCTGGGTCATTTCAACTGTAGCATTTTGTTGACAGTCCCCAAATCTATCTTAACAATTGACAAGTGGAGTGAAAACTGTATTAAGTTTCGCAGTCGATGAATACAAGCCTGCTAGGAAACAAGGGCTAGGAGCAATGTAATTTCTCTCCCTTTCCTTCAAGGCTCAAATGTTTGTGCTTACTCCAAAATTGTAAGCTCTTTGCAAAGGGATTATTTTATTCTGTTTCTCTACAGCACCCAGGCAAGGGGCCTCCTGGCTGACTGGTGCAAATGATAAATGACAGGCATCATATTCTGATGTGATTACATTGACATCCATCACCTAGGTCAGGTCCTCAATCAGTGCCAATGCACATAACTCCATTAAAGTCAAATCACTGCAGGACCTCAAATCTCACTCCTTCCATCCCAGGGAGTGCTCAGAGATGGTGGTGGGATCTAGCTCACCACGAGGACCCATGGCTGGTGATCATGTATGTGTGTCAGAGATTTGGCGTCGTGGAAAGCACTCAATGTGTGATACCCTTCAGGGAAAGTTTGCACCAGCTTCTGCTGTCACAGACTTGTACGTAGACCAAGGGGGGGCTTCTCCAGTAAAGTTATATCAGCACATTGTCACCATAATCACAGCCTGGACCTCTGACTGTGACCAGAGCCCATCACTTACCTCTTTCTTTACGAGAGGTCTGGAGACTGGCAAAGAATCACACGTTCAGAAAAAAAACAGTGTCTTTCTTCCAACTGAAAGGCTCATTAACTGGGAAGGCTGATGAGGGATTCAGTGTATCTTAAAGGAGATGATAAGAGCGTCAGCGCAGATATCTCTATTGATCTGCTGCTATTTTCCCTGTGCACGACAGGCTGACATAGGCGGCTCTAAACAAGGAAAGACAATTCTGCAGTATCTCTCTCTGTTTGCCTGTCTGGCAGGGGTGTGAATAGGGTGTGGGAGGGGGTGTTTTGGAGTCTCTTTGTCCTTCTTGCTGCTTTCTGCTCTTTGTCCTTCCTTGAGCTTTCCCAGGCACGGCAGCAGCACCTCACGATGTGGTGCTACAGTGGGATCAAAATTCACTTGCCAAGCAGAGAAATTCACGTATTTACTGCACTTTTATAGGTCACCTTCATTCTCAATAGTATTAATGCGATACCTTGTAACCTGTCTTCCTTCAAGTGTATGGTCGCCCTGGCATCTCCCCTTAGAGAGGCACAGCCAGGCAATGGAGCTTCCTAGTTAAGTGGCTGCTCCCTCTAAGGCCACATTAATTAAAGGAGCACCACTGGCTGCAGGTCCCAGCATGCCAGGAAAATTTTAAGGTCCTCTGTGTGCATGGAAGAAATGAGCAGAGTTTGCTGGTCCCTGCGGAGATGACGTTCAGTGAATTCCTCTGCATTTTCTCCCTGTTAATAGCAATTCTTCCCATCACTGCTAATTGCACCCTGGGGAGAAGGCTGTGTCCTCACTCCTTAACTGGCATCAGTTCCTGCCCAAAAAACCAGCCGTCCGTAACACGGGACAGCAGTGCCATCACAGCCCAGCCGAGTGCTGATGCTTTGTGAGGTGCTGCAAGCAGCTGGGTAAACTAGATCCTCTTTGTTCACAGAGTTACTAGCTTTCTACATACAACTTTTACTCTTTGAAGAGTGTGAAAAATACGCTTCTAAATGGTAAAAAAGAGTACATTGACAATGTTCTTGTAGAAACCACCCTTCCTTTTCTCTGTAGGACTTCAAGGAACTTGTTGAATTACAAAAGGAAGCATATTTAGAGGAGGCCAGAAATAGTTCAATCTTATATTCAAAAAACATCATAACACGGTTTATGGGGCCAAGCTGCCTTCTAGCTATTTTTTAAAGAAGCAAGCAAATCTGTTCTGAGTTAGGGAGGGGATTTGAATCCTGTTATAACAGTTTGACTCTGCATGCAGCGGCCAGCCAAATAGCATTGTAATCCACTTTATCCCCAGCAGGATTAAAGTGCTATGGTGCACGAGATTTATTTATTTATTTAGTGCAAGGGAGGAAAGTGACTCTGAAACCTACTGCTAACAGCCCCCAGATATCCTCTGCCACCACCTCAGCCCAGACATGCTTAAATCTATCACTTCAGGTGTTGATTTGGGGAGCCCAAGTGGCGTTCGGCTGCAACATCCAGGATTGTGACAGCCATGGCGAGGGGGGCTGCAAACCCTCCTGCTGCCTGCAAAGCCAGGTTCCTGGCCAGGCACTTGGGTCTCAGTTTGGGCCAGGGCTGAGCAAACGTTGAGCACCTCAGACCTCCAAATCCTTTTGTAGGGATATGGACAGCAGCAGGAAGCACTGCTTTGCCACCCATCCTTCAGCCCTGCCTCTGTTTGATGGGACTTCAGTGGGTAAAACTGGAAACCAAGTTGACCACGAGCACCCTGGGAGCCTCTGTCTGTGCATCCACAGCCACCTGAAGATGTGACTGTAATGGTTCTCTGCAGAGAGGAGGCAGAGCACACTCCTGCAGCTCTCCCCAGGGTCCCTCCATCCGTCGTTGCTGCTGCCTGGTCCTGGGAGCTCCCCTCTTCCCTTTTCTTTCTTCCCTCTTCTCTCTCCCCTCTTCCCTCTCCCATTAACCCTGAGCTCACAGACCCACACACCTGCACAACCCGCAGGACCACGGTGTGGGAAAGCAGGGTGGCATGGGCTTTGCTCCACACTTGCTGCAAAGCAGGGCAGCTCCAAGTTCCAGCATAGTCTCCCAGAATAACAATTACAGCACCTCCTCGGCAGAGGCAAAGGGAGGGGAAGTGCTACTGTCTCAGAAGTTTCTGTGTTAATACGCTGCATCTTCCTTCTCCCCCCGTGCCACCCCAAAACCATTCCAGAAAATTAATTACTGCCGTTAATGGGTGCTGCCTGTCATGCTACAGCTCTGGAGATGGGATAGAGTGAATAAGCATTGAGCCCTTTCCTACCCATGTTTGATTTTGAGGGTGAATTTCAATAACAAATCTGACCTGGTTGCAGGACATTTCAAGACAGGTGTTACCAATGGGAAATTGCACCATTGTTATAATATTAGAGAAATACCTCTCCCCTTGACAGGACATTTGCCTGCAGGGGTGAAGAGTAGCCATCAGACACCATCACATATCGCTTTCTAATCCACCCACTCTAATACAACTCAGTATATCAAGAATTTCTCAGTGCAGCCCTTCGGGTTAGATGTAGTGGCCCAGATACCTCCCTCAGGAGAAATACTGCTTCAAAGCAATTGCTGTGGCTAACACATGGAGTGTCGAGGAAAGAGGGATGTTTTATTATAAGCCTTGATTATGTAAAATGAGTGGTGAGGTCTCAGGCTGCTTCCCAGCAGATATAAGTCACACTTGGACTTTCCCACAACTGGCATTAATTAGCACACCTTGCTGCTTGCCTCAGTAGAGAAACCAAGCACTGAGCATAGTCCTGCAAGGCTCAGATGTTAAAAAGTCCCAGGCCAGGTTGCCAAACATAGAGAATTTTGCCCCAAATTCAGAATTTACAGAGTAGAAGTTCTTGTTCAATCATTAAGATGCTGTCCCAGTATCAAAGAACTCCCAGTACACTTAACTGGGGACACTTAGAAACTTCTGAGTGACAGTCTGAGGTTCTTTAGTTAATCCAAGAAACTGAATTTAAAGAAACACAGCAGATCCTGGGACTCCTCATAAAGTGGAGGAAAGGAGCTGCTGTGCCTGTGCCCGGTCTCCCCAAGGTGTCAGCCCTTCTTCCACCGTAGAAATACCATGATCCTTGTCCTGCTTGACATAGAGCTGAGAACTTAGGTGTCACCCCTGGCAGCTCCAGAGCCTTTCCATCACAATGGGCCATCAGTGTCTCTCACCCTGGTGCAGAAGAGGGAAAAACTGTGAATCCTGCAATAATTTTGGGGGAGACACAGTCTCTACCCAGCTTTACCGGGGACTGAGTGAGGTAGCGAGGAGCATGGGACACACAGCCACACTCTTCTGGCTGTAGGAGGCTGGGATAGTGAGGAGCGATGCTCCTCTTGTGTGGTGGGAGCGAGGACCATGAGAGTAATGACCATGATGAGAGTAATGACCATTGGAGCTGGCATATATGGCATGGCATGGCACGGCACAGTGCAGACCTGTGGTCCTCCTTGGAGCTGCTGGAGGTGGGTGCCGGGACGTGCATGTGGCACCAGAACTGAAATAGTTGCTTCAGAGAGCTGAACAGGATTTAGGTAGTACACTGAGCCTGCTTTTAGTGTGATTTTTGTGACAGAAACAAGCAGAGCTGTGCCACCATGTTCAGCCAATTTGAGTCCAGCTTCTGATGGAGCTGGGGAGAGACTGGACCTGAGCTCTCCGCTTGGGTCCTTCTGAAAGCAGGAGCAACTTCCCGGCCCACGAATGCACATGCTTTATTTGGAAATTGAAAGCATGGATGGTGAGACATTGAGCACTTTATCAAACTGCATCATTTCTCTTTCTTTTCATGGCTTGCTTCTTTTTGCTAGGTTCCTTCTCTTCTGCATTATTGTTCCTCCTCATCCTGCCCATTACCTGCTATACCAAAGTCTTAGAGCAAAAGATTCTTCTCATCTGTCATTCAGTAACCTAATTTTGCCCTTTTTTTTACTCCCACTGAAAGGAAAGCATCACTAATTTCACTGCAACTTTGGATCTCTCATTTTCCTCTAAGCTCTTTCAGAAAAAATAGTTCACCTTACTTGGTGCCACCAACTTACCTATTGACAGACAAAGTTCTGCTTTAAAATGATCACCAGCAAGATGAGGAGAGCTATAAGAGGCAATGAAATGTTCCTGTCACCCCTTGCTGATGCAGTTAGTGTGGTAGCCAAGTGTCCTACATGCCTGCAAAACCCAATTGCCACCATGCACTGGATCAGGGCTCAAGCAGTCAGGTCTGGCTGGAGGTGCCACAGATGCCTGTTGTCCATCCAGCACAGTAAGCCACCATCATGATCCATTCACCAGTGCTGGCCAAAGAGAGCATCTTCCCTCTGCTTCAGCGTGGCGGTGCAAAACCACTGTCAGCAGGGATTTAATCTGGCAATCTAGTGTGTGCACTACCAAAGTAGGCACTCATCCCTTCTGCTGCCATGATGCAGGAGCAAGCAGATGGGGAGAGCACTGGCCTCAGCTGGCTTTCACAACCTCCCACAGAGCTCTTACCCTTAGGGATTATTGAGGGCTGTGCTGAATGGCAAAACCCCAGTGGTGCATGGAGATCTCTTGAAAATTGCTCTGGGTGACCTGCTGCTAATAGCCACCTGCAATACTTCTGCTCCCCTCTCCCATGGAGTTCTCCTCCAAAGAGGGAAGAGTGCCCTGGCACTGCTGATGAATTGCCTGGCACATACACAGTGTACAATTTGAAGCACTTTTAGTTATTTAGAGGCATTTTGGAGTGACTTATATAACATTAATGGATTTATCTTTAGCTCTCCCCTTTAGTCTCCACAACAACATGAAAGCATCTCAGGGGGAGAATGGCAGAGATCTCCAAGTACTTTGCATGTTTATTTTGGTGTATGTTTTTTAAAAAGGTAGAAATGTTTGAAACAACTTTGGAAAGGAATTAAACAGTTATTTCCATAACAGATGTAGTGCTTTTCATCTAGAGCAATTTCATTCTGAGCTGATCCAAACTGAAATCCCTTTTCTTTCCAGACTGGCCTCACAAGTGAAAAATAATCTTTTCACAGCTTTAGTGATGTTACTGTTATTTTACATGTGGAAATAATAAGCTCCAGAGTGGTTGGCGATTGTCTGTTAACCACTGGGAAATGCATGGTGGAGAAGAGACACAGGTTCTTGTGAATATCTTAAACACAAGATCACATGCTCTCTCACATCAAGTGCCAGCGAAAGTGGAAAGAGAAACAGAGAACTGGAGCATAAATGAGACAGAAAGAGATTGAATCAGTAATGTCTTCTTGTGCAGAAAACAAACACTAGAGATGAGCAAGGAGGCAGCTGCTATGGAGCAGAAAACCACATCAGCAGAGGATGAAAATGTTCTTCCACTCTTAGGGACTGCCATGTGGAAAATAAGCAAAGTAATAAGTGTGAAAATGGAGTAAATAACCACCACACAAGGATTACATAGGGCAGCTGGGGTAAGGGGACTGTTAAGGTCACCTTCAGACTTCGCAGAAAGGAGAGGTTGAAATGGAAACAGCAGGATGACAGCAGTGATCATGATTATGCTCTGAACTCAGCAAGACCAGTCAGGGGTTCAGTGTCAAGCATGTGCACAGATTCAAAAATATGTATTTTTGCATGATCAGATCCTTATTCCAACATACTTAATTCTGAAAATTATCAAACTTGATCCAGCAAAAGACCATATGAAAAACCTTGTGGAGTCTAGCAAACTTGTCCATCTCCTTTGAATAGTGTAGGGTAGACTGAAGACATGTTTCTCCTTAATGGGGGAGTGAGCCTGGGTGTCTCATTGCTACATTGCAACACCTGCTCAGATGAGGATGCTTGGTTGCACACAAAGAGGTGTTGTCTCTGCTGGTAGGATCCTCATGGTATGAAAAGACACATTAGAGACCAATGAGGTTTTACTTGTAGGGCAATTCTGTGATTCCTTACTTGCACTACCTGAGAATTGAGAACATCTCTGAGGTACACCATCTTCTGGGGTCTAGGATCAGTGAGATGAATTGTCCTCAAAGGAAGACTGTCCTTCTTGCCACTGACAATCAAGAATGCCAGAAGATTAGCTTGGGATGGGTAGGTCATTTTTATCTGGCTGAAGTTAGGTGAAACGAACTCCAGTTTCTTTGAGTTATGCAAAAGAAAACCTAATCAGGACAGTTGTCTACTTACGAGAAACCCAGAAAGTTTGCGCACAAAACCACCAAGTATTATATTCACTACTATTTTACACAGGTTCAGGCAAGACAATCTTCTTTCTACTCCTCAAAAGCAAACTTTGAGGGAGATCTCAGATACAGAAAAAAAAAAACAAAAAACAAAAAACAAAAAACAAACAAGACAACTGGCAACATAACTCCAGGGTGAGAGCTTTCAATTTATTTCTGCTAGAAGGAACATCTCATCAAGAAAAACGTAAGCAACAACTTTTTTGACTAATTGATAACAGAAAATTTCAGGTATAGCAAACAAATAGACAATGGATGCTGTCACCATTGCCAGGCAAGGCAGAGGGACAAAAGGGTTCTAGTGGACAAGCTAAAAGTGAGCCAGCAATGTACCTTCGTGGCAAAGGCCAACCTCATCCTGGGCTGTGTTAGCAGGACTATAACTAGCAGGAGGTCCTTTCCCACTTGAATTGTTCTGGCCCTGCAACCCTGTATAAAAATGGGATTGGTATTTTGGAGTACAAAGAGGGGTGCAGCAGCGGAAGGGTCTCAAGAGCAATCACTGAACCTGCGCATCAACAACAACCAAGCCAAAGTCATATCTGAAAGACATATCTGAACAGAACGAAGAAGACAGATGGACATTTGGGACATACTCAGGTACCCAAGGATCAGCACAGTAGACTGATACCAGTGGAATAATATGGAGCTATGCTAGTTACAAAAGTATCTCGTAATTTAAACTTGTCTGAAATACAAATCCTTGTGGTAGTCCAAAGCCCAGAGCTATTACCAGCTAATTAAATCCATTTGGATTGGAAACGGGGTCACTGTGGCAGATGAGGGATGGCATAAGAGTATAAGTCATACTTCAAAACATGCTTCGGAACAAACGCCCTTATTGGTAATTACAAGCAATGCAAAATAAACTCTGAAGGGGAGAGGATAGACTGTTCATCATCCTTCTGCGAAGACTTTGCACTGTGGTACAAGGGTAAACACATTCCTAAAAAGCACCGAGTGGAGCAAAAAACGTGGAGCAAGTCACATGGAACAAATAATCCACTTGGACAAATCTGCCTTTCATTCTCCTTACGGGGTAGCTGCCAGCAGAACAAACTTTCCCTGGGTTTATTCAATTAACTGCTTCATGATTACTTTCCCCCTACAGCAGGATCCTTAATGCTTCAGACCCACTTTTTTGGTATGCGAGCTGTGTTAATTAGCTGTGCAAAGAGGTACAAAGCAGAGAGACTACTTAGGTAGTATCACTTCTGTTCCCTGCCTGGATTTTGAGTCTCATCCCAGGCTTGATGGAATTTGTTTCTATTTATCTTTGACCAGTGAAAGCCAGATGTACTACACAGGTTTGGTGAGTTAGGGTGAGATAACATCATTAGAGGTGAGGAAAGGCTGGTTTGCCCAGCCTCTTTAGGCCAGCTCATGGTTTGCAGTATGGAAGTCTGCAGGTGAGCTGTATTTTGTTGGGGCAGCTTGAAATATTGCCATCCCACATGACTTCGTTGTTCCCCTAAAAGCTGTCATTGCCCTTAGTGTAGGGGCAGCAGAGGGGTGCATAAGCCTGCTCCCCACACCACCACCACCACCATCCCATTTCACAGGCCTTTGTGGATTCATTAAAAGAGTTTTCATTAATATGTCAGACTGAAGAAGCAGCTGAAATCAGGCCCATGTTCCCCTTTGCTGCCTTGGCTGTGGCAACGTGACTCCCAGCAGTGTCCCTGCCAGCACTGGAATCAGAAATGTCCTGTAGCAAGCTTCACCAAAGGGTACCTGACAGGAGCCTGAGGCACTGGTCCTTGAAAAGTGTTTTGCTGGTGTTTTGTTGGCTTGGAAGTGTAGTTCATGTTTCATTTTCTCTCCTCGCATTCTTACAAAATAGTTGTGATGTGGTCAGGGGATTATCTGGCTTGTTTAGTTTCCTCTCTGCCATCATTCTGTCAAAAGTTTTTTTTGGGACCTCTTTACCCCTCTTCAGTCAAGCAGTATCTCTTATAAATACTTGCCTACTTGCCTAAAGGCATGTATCCAGGTTTAGACCCCTCATTATCTGTGCTTTTGGGAGTGGATGAAAAGACACATTTTCCACAGCCACCTGCCAACCCCAACAGAATGCAAACTCAAAGAAGGCAGCAGGAGTAAGTTCCTTACAAATAAGGGTGTGTTTGCTTGCAGGCAGCTCATGGCTATGTCCAGGTCAAGATATAAAATATGGCAGGGAAAAAGACAAAATGCTTCAGTAATTCACCACCACTTCATCTGGTTTCCTCCTTAGAGCCAAATTGGAATCTTTCATCCAATTGTAACTCCTGACTGGAATCTCAAGGGAGAAAATACAGCTTTAAAAATAATAATAAAAAAAACTTTTACTGAGTTTCTTCTGCCATGGAAAATATTAAAAAAAAAAGACTTGAAAATATGAAGGTCATGCGGGGCCATGCAAACATAACCACTGGTTTGTAAATAACTGATTATAAAGACTGAACTTTCTTTCAGGCTGTTGGTAAAAGATGAAGGCACTATCAGAAAACAGATCAGAAGCCAGCTTAATCTCCAGAAGCTTCATAAGGCAACTGGAGATAATTTAGTGTTGCAGCTAAGCACAGTTTTTCTGGTGAGGTATCTCTTAATAATTTTTAAGCTTTTAATGATTTTTTAATAATAAGCCAGTGATCAGAAAACAATATCCCAGTTCACAGATAAATCCAGGCTGTGTCTGGGTATTTTGCCTATTTGTTGCTCTAACTGAAGCAACTTTGGTTTACCAGAGGCTGAGCAACAGCCTATAGCAAGAGAACTCAGTCTGATGAAGCAGATGTTGGGGAAGGGAAGACCTTTTCTTACTCATTCATAGGGAAAATTAATTGATGCTGAAAGCAACCTTTCAGCATTTTTTGTGATATTAACTCTTGTTTCTTGACTTTTACAACATAGAAGAAATGTGCAGATTAAGTAACTTCCGAGTTGTTTTTCATGTAAAAGGACCTTGATACTCTCTACAGGCAAGTCATGCAGTGGAGTGCAGCCAGCTCCAGTCCTGGCTGACCCATAATTAAAGCTCAGGCACTCCAGTAAGACCTGTGCCACCTGGTGTTTGCAAACAGCTGAGTGTTGAAAGATGAGCAAGAACCTAGTCCAGCCCTCTGCAGTTAGGAAGTCTAATAGCCTAAGTCCAGTTTTGTTTCTCTGGTGGGGAACGGCCATACCTCTTGGTGGGCATCACCAGACTTCCCCAAGACCCATCCACTGAGCACCTGCTCCTGAGTTCATGAGCAAAATCAGGCTGAGCTCCCTGAAGAGCACTCAGTGATGTATGACCCAATGCTCTGAGCCCAGGCTACAGCTAACAGTGACAGAGAGTTTGCTGTGCTTGCTTTTATACCCAAAACTGCTTTTCCCCTCTGTGTACAAACACAGTCTTTGAGCTCACCAGCAGCACTGGCGGGCTGCCCACCTCCTGAACCGCTTGTCCCAGGAGCTGGGGTGAGAGAAAGGATGGAGCTGAAACACAGCAGAGGCTGGATATGAGCCAGGCTGAGCCTAGCAGCTAAAGAGCTGCATTAGACAGGTGCTGTGCCTGAACTAATAAGCTCTGCAGGAGACAGGATCTATTCACTGCAACATCCTGCCGAGGTGTTGGGGTTTATCTGCCTCCAAACTTGACGGCCACATCCACATGCTGCAGCCATCCATTGTGCCCCCAGAACCGCCATAGGGATCAGGGAGCTGGGATGCTCTGCAGGAGCTGGTGCCTTTGGTTTCTCTCTCTGTAAATGAGGTGAGGGACAATGTTCTCCAATGTCAGTTTGGTGGTTTGGGAAGGAGGCCAAAACATACACATCTCCTGCTGTAGGTTAAGCTGCTGTATGTGTGTGAGGGACCCATCTGCGAAACTGGTCCTTTTGCTATAAACGCTGTGAAGCCACCAATCCTTTTGGTGTCAATAAGGCTGTGAGGATATGCTCTTCCTGTTTCACAGTCAGGCTGTAAATATCTAAGACCCAAAATGAGGATGATGAAGCTTAATTGTAGCCACCAAAGTTTCTTTTTTTTTTTTTATTTTTTTCTTCTTACTTTAATCCCTTTATGATGATTATACTGTAAGTAGAAAATATAAAGCATTTTAGGAGCATTAAGTAATACTTAGAGGGCTCATTAATCCACAGTTAATATGCAGCCACCACTGAGAGGGAATGAAGCAATCACGCTGCCACAGCATTACACAGTATGGTGTCCCTGCCTACCTCCAGAAGGGAAGCAGAGGTTGCTCACTCCACTTGGGACTGTAAGAGAAGGCAGAGATGGACAGAAGACAATGGTCTGGCCTAGACACCACAAGGCATGTGCAGCTCCCCTAACCTCCCTTGTCATCATGCTTCAGGGTTTTGGGGTAAATCTGCACCAGCATCTTGACTTTTTCACTAACAAATTCAGCAGAGTAGGCACCTTTTACTTTCAGCTTCCAACCGAAGTAAAATTCAGGCACCTAGGTCAAGGCTGAAAGTACTGCTTTGCAAAGGTGTCAGTGCAGCAACTTCTGTGTTTTTCTTTAGAAAAAGGCAAACCCCTTGAGAGGTCCATCATAAATCACCTAGGCTTCATCAGATCAATGACCCGATAAAAACAAAAATATGCATGGGAGTATTTACCATCCTTATCTTCACTGATAAACAAAAATGTTCTTCAGCACTTTATGTTTTCTTGGTGGTTCCCCATGGACAATAGTGATTAGACTCTGCTTCATTCAGTACCAAGCACAAAGAGTTCCCAGAGCTGAAGCAGAGGCAGAAATTGTAGTGTTTGCAGTACAGCCAGTCTGTCTCGGGGGTTTAATTCCAGGGGAGGATTAATTCTCATAGAAAATGTCCTAATGTCACGTGGCAAATTAAAAAAAACAAACAAACAAACAAAAAAAAAACAACCAAACTTGTCAGCTGAGTGACAGCAGATTCTTAACTAGCAGAAAAATCAAGGGGGTACTGTGCACTGCTTAATGACAGGTTAAAATAAGAATGGAGGGGCATGTTAGGCAATTGTAGATGTACAGGTACTAGATGGTCAAAGGAAAGGTGTTCCTTTATACTGTCAGGCAACTTAATTTTCTGCATACTTGTCACCACAGAAAATGAGTACTGAGGCTGTCATAGCCCCAAATGGTTTGTGTGTATGTGTGTACTATCATCATTTTCAGTGTGCAAGCTAAGGCTGAGGCCACTCGTGCTGGCCTGGTTATGGGACACACTGAATGGCATCTTGGACGCAATAGTTTCATGGCCAAGTCTCCAAAAACGTTGTGGTTGAGACGGACAAACGACACAGACCAAGGTCTTCCAGGATGAAAGTAGTAGATGCCATTTATTGCCACAAGTGCATTTTTATACAGTTTTACCAATTCATGTGTCTTTTCACTATTGGTTACAAGTTACAGCAGTAACATCTCATTGGCTAATTTTGCTATCATCAGTGTTACTCTTCTACTCCCTTCTCTCTCACGGGTACATCCTTAATGTCTCCGGATACTCCTTTACTCCCACCTTTCTCATGGGTAGGCCTTCATATCTTCAAGGCTAATTTCTGTTCCCATGCCCTCCGTCAGGGAATCCACGGACCCACCGTAGTCCCCCACACAAAAATGCATGAATTCCATAAACTCTGGGCAGCTGCTTCTGTTGCAAAGCAAAGAGAGGAGCAAGAGCAGGAAGGCTACCTTTCTGGTAGGCTTACCTCTCAAACCCAGTCCCAAAGCTGAAGAAGGGAAGAAATGCATGTGCTCAAAGGGATAAATAAGAGCAGCCAGGGTGCAGGGCCCCCCTGAGGTCCCAAGCCTGGAGCTGTGCCCTGCAGCTCATGTGTTGGTGTCACGGTGGTTGGAAGTGACTTGTGGTGTACACGTAGCGTTAGCAACTGCCCCAAGCTTCATGGCTGGGAAACAGTGGGTGTGCAGAAATCATCCTCAAAATAGACCAGCTTGTTGCAAATCGGCCCTCTCCTTCCTGCCCTGTGCTACCCTTATCGCTAATGTGGACATATCCTCTGAGCATCCTCTAACCCAGAAGCTATACCTGGGGAAGCAATAAATTCCATACCATGATGTGATGGCCCTGATTTTCTGGAATTTTTATATAAGCATAATCCATTGATGTTATTTAATTATCATAATGCAGCTGCCTTATAACATTCAAAATACATCTATTTGCTTTAATTTTATAGCATGGTAATTCACTACCAATGTCTTATTTAAAATGTATTTACAGAGGGAAATGTCAGAGATGCATCACTTCTTCATGCCCAGCAAATGCACCCTCAATAACCAATTTGGTATTTAATTAGCTTGCTTATGATCTCACCTCTGAGATAAATTATTTCAGAGAATGTGTTAGCTAAGATGCTTAAGCAGGTTCTCTGTGAGAGGATGCACCAGCTGCAGGTCAGCAACAATTTTTTTGCTTTATTATATCTGGATGTTTTGCTGTTCATACAGGCTTAAAGTAGTTATGATGTTCACATCATTTTTAAGTTATACTATTAACCACACAGAAAATCAATATGCAATAGAACAAGGTTAATTAAGCAAACCATAAACCAACACTTTGTAGACACAGCAGGTACCAAAGACTGTCAGAAAACTGCTGGCCTGTCATGATCAAAGGGGAGGAGACTGTTACTATGAACAACACATTTCTGTGCGTCAGATCTGGGTTAAGAGATACATACATGCTAAGAAATAATAATTGGGAAGGAATTTCTGTCTGTCAGGACCCAGTAGCAGTGCGGTCCTTCAAGGGTTCCTTCTGCTGTAGCTCCCTGGACAAAATGGGAATCGCACAAGTTCAATGGCTCCTCTGTTAGTGCATCGTGCTTCCTTATGGGAAGTGCAGCACTGATCCCTCAAACAAGGGTCATACCACCATCTCCTGGGATTGCCTCTTAGCCACCAACCCTAGGAACTGTAGGGCATCATGTTTGTGCCTACTTTGGTCTAAATGAAATGGTAGTTGCAAGGCTTAGGATCTTCCACTGCTCCCCGCCAACTCTGTGCACTCACAGCATGTTCATCACTGAGGACAAGCATCTGGAGGGAGCCTGTGAAGCTGGTGGCAGGGGAAAAGAGGGATGCCATTTCGAAACTTATCATAAGATTGTAGAATGTCCTGGGTTGGAAGGACCCACAAGGATCACTGAGTCTAACTCCTATCCCTGCATATGACATTCCCAAAATTACCACCATATGTCTGCGGGCATTGTCCAGTCTCTTCTTGAACACTGTCAGACTTGGGGCTGTGACACCTCCCTGGGGAGCCTGTTCCAGTGCTCCACCACCCTCTGGGGGAAGAACCTTTTCCTAATGCCCAACCTAAACCTCCCCTGGCACATCTTCCTGACATTCCCCTGGGTTCTGTCATCGGTCACTAAAGAGAAGAGTTTCCTGCCTGCCCCTCCTGCTCCCCTTGTGAGGAAGCTGTAGCTGCCATGAGGTCTCCCCTCAGTCTTCTCCAGGCTGAACAAACCAAGTGACTTTAGCCGCTCCTCATATGGCTTCCTCTCCAAACCCTTCACCAGCTTCACCGATGTAACACAGGGTGAAGCTTTGTTGAGGACACCATGAAGTTTTCTTGCCTCCCAGATATAAATACACATCCTTTGAAGCTCATAGAGGCTCTTATGGTGACCTAACCTTGGCAGCTGCACAAATCCAACCCAAAATTCTTTCTCAGGAGTTTAAGTCCACTTCGTCTCCCTGATGTCTGTTAGAAAGACGTCTAGGTTAGACACAATGACTTTCATTGACAGAGATGACTTGTCTATGGGCAAAATGTGATATTTTTAGAAATGGTACTGTCAGCAGAAAAAAAGGGTTACATTTAATTACCGTTGGAAGGGCTTTGGGGAAGCTGGGAAGGGGCTGTTCAGTGTTTTCTTTTTCCTGAATGTTAACAAAATAGCAGCAACTTGAGATACCACACAACAGCCTGGAAATGAAGTATCCCCTTCCTCCTGCTTGGAAGAAGTTTGATATCCCCATAGAAACACTGACTCTGTTGTAAAAAAGAGAGTAAGTTTGCAGGGGGTTGGAGGGGAGGAAATAAAATAACCCTAGAAAAATCAATTACAGCTGATTGTCAATAGAGGTTTGCATCGATTCGGTGAGACTGCCCTTCCCCTACACAGTTTTGCAATAGCCTGAGCATTCCCTCGACACTCACCACATCAGCCTGGTCCCTCCACGGCCACTTTCCTCCACTCTCCTCTTTCTCCCAGCTTTTGCAGGTGCAGTTACAGCTCATCTCAACTGCTGGGTCAGCACTTGCTGCCCTCTGAGATTTCGTGAAAGTCACCCCAGCTTGCAAAACCACTGACTGGTGCTTCAGCACTCTGCAAAAGGCAGCAGTGTCTGCATATACTGCTTACCCTCAGCAGCAGAGTCCCAGCTCTCTCTGCTTTCCCACATCAGTTGCAACACCCTCACCCTCCCCCATTTTACCAGATTGCTCCTTTACTTTTCCCCCAGTTGCATCCTGACCCATCCAGCTGGTTTTCCCATCCAGGAGCAGGCAGAGAGCATTCTCCAAGCAGAACATTTTCTCCTGCAGGCTCCTGAAGCAGCCCTGGTCATCCCACATCAGGTAGATGAGGTTTTCTGCTGCCTCAGCCTTGGGCAAACCACACTGGTAGTGTTATAATGCCTGAATCTGCCACTTCTGTTCCAATTAGATATTGAAACTCCTGTTTCAGGGGACTGGATCTTCTTGTATGTCTATTTTTTTTTTTTTTTTTATTTCATCTGGGGTAAAGAGTCCATGGCTCATTGGTCTGGAAAATATTGTGCTTGTGTTTGGCAAATAGCCAGGTTTTCATAAAATATTCCTAAAATAGAAACTCCCAGTCTGCTTATAAATACTGTTACCTGTGTGGTAGAGCTGGAAAAACCAAGGCCTTTCAGAGGTTAAACAAAGGTCTATGACACAGAAAGGATAAAGCCCCAGTTTCCTCTCTTTTCATTAAGGAGGAGTTCAGCCTCAGTAATTCTGTGGAATGAGAGATGAAACCTCTCCTGAAGTCAGAGAAAGTCTCAGGGGCTCAGTGCTTGCAGGTTCACACCTCATACCAGCAAAAAGAAGGGGCTTTTATTGAAGTTGATCAAAATACACTTGATTTTGAAGTCACAGAAAGCCATTAATTATGCTGTTTTCAAAGATAATCAGTCTGGGCACCTGCAACACACAACAAACTGAAATACAGTGCTTTTTTTTTTTTTTTTTTTTTAATACATAAAAAGTAAATGTAAGTTGATAGCATTTCTAGTCCAGAAAGAGTGCTCATTGGAGAACAGATGCTACCCGTCTCATCTCAAAGTACACGAACCAGGAGCTTTGTGAGGACATTTCAGCTTCTGATAGGGCTGTTGTGCCAGCCCCAACAGTCTAGAAAATAAATGAAGTGGCTTTCAAGTCTGTGTTGCACCATCTCGCCGTAGAGATGAGGAGACTAAAGGGAGACCTGGTGGTGGCTACAGCTTCCTCACAAGGGGGAGGAGGAGGGAGAGATACTGATCTCTTCTCTCTGGTGACCAGTGACAGAGCCCAAGGAAATGGCAGGAAGATGTGCCAGGGGAGGTTCAGATTGGACATTAGGAAAAGGTTCTTCACCCAGAAGGTGGTGGAGCACTGGAACAGGCTCCCCAGGGAGGTGTCACAGCCCCAAGCCTGACAGTGTTCAAGAAGAAACCGGTTCACACCCTCAGACACATGGTGTGAACTGTGGGGTAGTCATATGCAGGGATAGGAGATGGACTTGATGATCCTGGTGGGTCTTTTCCAACTCAGGACATTCTCTGAAAGATTACATTAAAGTTGTTATCCAAATCAGAAAAAATGGAGATGCTGTTGGGTCTCCAGGGGCAAAAGCGCAAATTTCATGCAAGATGACTTCTGTTTGTCCCTGAGGGCAGTGCCTGTGTGCATCACCCACAGGATACTCCCTACCAGCTATGCCTCTGCCAGTGGTGGTCAAGGAAGGAAGACCTACAGCAGATGCTTTCTGCTGATGATTTAAGATGAAGAGAGAAGTTTTGATTGAATTAAATCTGTGGTAGTATTTATTTAGGACT
The DNA here is from genome assembly GCF_037038585.1 of Patagioenas fasciata. NCBI lineage: Eukaryota > Metazoa > Chordata > Aves > Columbiformes > Columbidae > Patagioenas > Patagioenas fasciata. The sequence goes on from NC_092520.1 coordinate 32,492,866, forward strand.
AAATTACAACTTTTATGTCCTTATTTCTCAACAGGGAGTGCATTGTGCTCATTTCCTTGAGATTTTATCCACCTTTGAACCAGAACTGGAGAATAGAGAGTGGAAGTGGGAGGTCATTTCAATGCCAAAACAAGGGACTAGGTTTTTAATGAACCGAGCTCCCTGGAGAGCAATGGGGTAATTGTCCCATGATGGTTACATCTGCATTTTTCTGATTACTCGAATTCACTGTGAAACTGATGATAGTGCAAGGCTTGTACTTTTCTCCTGTCTTTTTCTTCCCTTTAATATCACAGAATGGTCTGCTGTTAGTGGACATGTATTAAATTGCTTGGCACAGCGTCTTCAGCACTGAGACCAGGAAATGATCATTTCAGGGCCAATGCTAAGAAAACCTGTTGAAGTGTCTCTGGGCAGAGTGAAAATCTAGTACCTTGGGATTAATTATCTGGAATTTAATGAAGCCAAAAGCCAGGTAGCAATTAAATGTCTATAGATGGAGAGGGTGGTTTCATAATAGATCTCAGTGGTGAGGCTGACTTAAAAAGTTTCTGCTCTCTCATCTCAGTCTGTAACCAGTATTACCATTTTGGACGCTGTGCTGTGAACCAGATTGCTGAAGTGATCTGCATTGCAAAATTTTGGGGGATTATATTTGAGCTGTGACACTTTAAAATTAGGTTCAGGTTTCTGCCAAGTGGAAGCAATAAAGAAAACACATGTGAGTGTGTGCATGTACATGTATGCATTTATACACAACAATATAAATGTATTGTGGAAGTGATGTTTGGACAGAAGAAGTACAGCATCAAAGTCTGAGATTGGCGGGTTTTGTCTATAATGCTGAATGAAAGAGGGACGGGAAGTAATCTCTTGCCTGAATCTGAATGCCAATGACTTCTTCAACTGGTTAGGGTTAGCTCTTGCCATAGAAATTTCACCTTGGAGAAGTGCAAAGACATGGAATGAGTTCATCATTCGGGTATGTGGATGATCAGGAGTCCACTGCTTGGGTTCACTACTTGATCTTCTTTTGCTGGACATAGCCATATATGCCTCTGCACTGAACACACCCAGCTCCAGATACCAGCTTTTTGGTTTTGGCCCATCTGTCTGATGTAATCAAATTCAGAATATTTTGGTTTGATTTTTGACCTTCTTAGTTTTATTTACATATATAAATGTACAAAGAAAACGAGGGGTTTATTCCACAGTAAATTATATTTTGAGTAAGCCAACAGGAAATCCTATTTTTTCCTAACTTAAGAGATATGTGAGTAGTTTCTATTTAGTGTTTTTAAGAAAAACATGTTGCAAGGTGAAACTCCTAATCACTTTATCATCTGCCATACAGACGTCTACTTTCTGTTAGCCAAAATCCAGTCCTATCCCCTATTTCATCCAGTCCAGTTTTTCTGCAGAGTTTATGTTTCTGTCAAAGTATAATAACTATATGACTTCAGTTATTGCTGCCATAGCAAGGAGATCAGACACGCTCCCTGGCTTCTCCATACAATATATCAACTCTGGTTATGCAAAATAATACAATAAATTATCACATCAGACAAGATACAGACAACAGAATTAAAACACTGTGGCATAATGCATATAATATGAAAATATAGGCACACTACTTGACTAGGTATATGTGTACATATTAGTTTGCATATGGAGTCTAGGAAAAGATTTGAGGAATTGGAGATAATTTTATTTTTTAAATCAAGAATCAAAATATAACCACTCCGCGACTGAGCAGAGCTCTTTCTCACCTCTTACAAAAAGACTGATGGTTTTCTTACAGCCATGGACCAGCTCGCCACATATTTTGTTTTTTAAAGCTATAATGAGATCAGCCATAGCTCAGCTCTCCACAGGCTTGTATCAATACAGATGTTCATGAAGCCTAGATAATGGTTTAAAAGCTCTAATTTTGTTACCCTCTCTGCCTTCTAAGATGATCCTAATGTGATTAGGAATGCCCTTTCTTACTTAGCAGGATCAGTTTTTTTCAGAGGAGGTAGGGAAAGGAGACACCGAGGGTGCCAGTGCTGGCTCCATGCTCAGAAATGTTATTGTGATGGCTAGAAGAATTGTTAATGCGATGTCCTTCATCACATTCAAAGGCAGGGGAGAGAGACCTACTTTAGTCATTCCTTATTTGTATTTATCTGGAAGCAACGGGCTGTCACATTTGCACAAATGCACTTTATACAAAAAGAGGCTCCAAAACCTGGTCACTGTAGTTGCACCAGATCAGGCTGGGTTCATGACATCTGATTTATGACACAGCATCACCTCAGTGCAGTGGAGGACCAAAAGTAACCCAGTGTGTTGGGCAGCAAGCTGCCTAAGTGTTGAGACATGTTTGGCTTCCAGACCTCCTAAGCATACACAATCAGAAAAGGAGAAGTTAATGCAATTATAAGGAAGTTAAGCTTAAGATCAGAAATTACCAAGATGCTCCCAAACCCTTAGAAGCTCTTGTGAAATAATAATAGTAACTGAGACAGGGAGGAAGCCTTAAAGACATGTCGCTGCGGTGTTGGCCAGGGGTCCAAGACTTGGCTATCAGCATGGGGAACATCACAGGAAGCAAGTTGCAGGCCAGAATGAGGGGGTGGGCTGTGGTAATCACTCTGGTTTCAGAGCTATGTGCCACCAGAGTGGAGCAGGAGGGCAGCAGGGAAGGAAGGGCAGAGGTGCAGGATGAAGGCCATCAGAGGAGAAACGCATGATATAAGCAATGCTGAATGTGCCTGTGGTCAGGCCATGTCTGTGCTGTGTTTTGGGACAGCCTCACACCAAGAAAGTGTACAGAAAGGTTAAAGAGAAGATAACTTCTCTTCTTCTGCATTCACCTAAAGTCAGCCTGAGTGGAGAGAAACACCACAGAGCTTTCATGTGGGCAGTCTTGTCTGGCCACCAGTTGTAAATTATCACTTGCCTCCACTGTAGTTCTCCATCAGAGGTCACAAACAAATTAAAAAGATGGTGTTACCCTATGCCTACAGCCGCCTTCTTCAATCCCAGCAGTAGGCAGCTACTCAGCCACTGCCTTTGCTATCACACCTGAAATGTGAGCAGGCTTCCACAGCTTGAGTTAACCTTCATCTGCAGGGGCTGGAGACCACCCTTCCTATTGTATACAACCATAGAATAATTTAGGTTGGAAAAGACCTTTCAGATCATTGAGTCCACCTCTAAACCATGGCCCTGAGGACCACATCTACATCTTTTAAACACCCCAGGGATGGTGATGCAACCACTTCTTTGGGCAGCCTGTTCCAGTGCTTGATCAACCTTTTGGTTATAAATTTTTTCCTAATATTCAATCTAAACCTCCCCTGGCACAACCTGAGGCCATTTCCTCTCATTCTATCACTTGTTACTTGGGAGAAGAGACCAACAGCCTCTACGCTACAACCTCCTTTCAGGTAGTTGTAGACAGCAATAAGGTCTCCACTCAGCCTTCTTTTCTCCAGGCCTAAACAGCCCCAGTTCCCTCAGCTGCTCCTCATAAGACTCATGCTCTAGACCCTTCACCAGCTTCGCCGCTGGCTCAGCCCATTTCCTTCAGGGATGCCTCTGACAAAGCTAGTGTCCTGGTCTTGGCCTCACTCCCTACCAGCAGGATGAGGGACAGAATCAGAGGAACAATAGCAAGAAAAACTCATGGGTCAAAGCAAAGACAATTTAATAAGTGAAGAAAAAATGGTGGGGGGAAAGGTGATACAAATGCAGTCACTTGCCACATCCCACCAGTTGACCAATATCCAGCTGGTCCCCAAGCGAAGTCTACTTTGGAAAGATTGCTCCCCCACTCCCGGTAATTTATTGCTGAGCATGATGTTGTAGAATATCTCTTTGACTGGTTTGAGTCATATGTCCCAGATGTATATCCTCCAAACCTCTTGCCCACCCCAGCTAACTTGTCGGGGGTGTAGAGTGAAAAGCAGAGACCTCAACACTGTGCAAACACTGCTTAGTGCTAATTAAAACATCCATGTGTCATCAGCATTGTTCTGGTCATAAATCCGAAGTCCAGCACCATATAGGCTGCTGGGAAGAATGTTAACTCCATCCCAGCCAGACCAGTGCTCCTCATTTTGGTTTCACTCCACACCCTCAGTGACTCCTCCCTTTGTGCACAGTGCTCCTCTCTGGTGCAAAAACAGAAGTCTGACTAAATGGAGCTTCCCATTTTACCCAGTGGAGGGATATAGACACACCTAGAGTAGATGGAAAAGTAGATCAGGAGATGAGCTCAGAGGACTATGCTATTTACTTTGACTGTTAGGACAGCCTATATTGACTAGATCATATGCAGATGCCTGTGAACCTGTGATGTTAGATAAGATGAATCACACTTTGAGTTGGTTTTGAAACCTTTGAAACACAAAGCATAAAACTTCAACTAGATTTCTCTTTTTGAGAGCACAAATACTCTAGCCCAGCAGACTCTCCCTTTCCACTAAATAAACGGTTCACATCTTCAAAGGTACTTTGTTCAGTGACTCTTACTAAAATCTGAATTTTTGTCCTTAAAAAGAGTCAGTGCCATGACATACTACATACAACACTTTCCACTTGTGTACAACATACTACATACATCACTTTCCACTTGTGTACAAGTGGAAATATAGCTCTACCTGCTTTTTTCACCCCTGTGCTTTTGTGGCAACTCCCAACACCAACAATTCACAATGACAGTGCTTTGTTTTCACTAGCTGGAGGGATGATGAAGATTAAAAGGGAGAACAAGAACAAAGAAACCGGATTTTCTTCTATTGGTCACACTGACTTTCTGTGCTGGAGGAAACTAACCCTCCTTTTCTAGGTCACTTTTTTCAGGCACCTTTTGCTATGCACAAAGAGATTCTGTAAGCAGGATATACACAACTTTGAAGTATAGAAGTTGTTTGTTGGTTGACACAGATAAGAGATTGCTGGCATTTAATGTGCTACCAGGCTAAGCATTAGTATGCTCAGTGTCCCTGATAAGACATCCGAAGAGTCCTTGTTGGACAGGTGGCCAGCCATCAGGTGGGGAAGGATTGCTTTCTACTGCACTTGTGACAGGTCCTCAGTGCTGCTGCATTTCCAGCTCTCTGTATTGCTGCCTAGGACTCTATACCTTTCCTATGATGGTGGTTTTCTTCTTGAATCTTTGAGTTGTTACCTATGCCCACCTCTGCAATCCTACCTCTGCTTACCTTTTCACCTTTCTCATCTCATGAGTCACTGTTCTACAGACTTTCTCTCATCATTGCACAGTGGTATGAGCCAAGGTATGTAGCTGAGCTGAACCAGAGCCCAGATTGGGATCCCTGGGTCACAGAGATTCACATTTCTAGGAAGAGAAGAGGTTGCAAGTGTGTCAGGGCATGCTTTATGGATGCACAGATCTGCAAGTGATTTTCTGCCAGGCACCAAGATCAGAAGTGCTGGTGAGGGTGTATATTATGACAGATATGCCCTGGCACCGTGTGAGGCTTGCGTGCCACTGTTATCGTGTGCAAGCATTTCCGAGTGAACTCTGAGCCTGGATGAGCCTATTTTCATTCTTCCCACCCTCTTCTGCAGCCACAGCCACTACCAGGCTCAGCTCCCTTTGGCAGAGCAGAGACCTCCAGTACCTGGCCCTTCCTTTTGAATGCATTTTCCCAATATCTTCATTCAAGGTGTCCCCTTTGTCTCAGCTACCTGTATGGGACCCATTTGGTGCAAGCTCTAGTGTTCTGTCACAGTGTAGAGTAACCCTTCTGCAGTCAATAGACTGAGATACTCAAGGTTTTCAGTAGTCTCACAGTATATAGGGGATGGATAAGTTCCCACGCCTTTGCCAGTGTAGGGGAAAATTGTGGTATTTCCTTTACCTGCCCATCAACGTGACATGTTGGAGACTCAAGATGAGATTCAGCTCCTAAAAAACAATTAGATGTTGTTTGATCTCTACTGCAAAAGGACTCACCTAACACTGTAAGAGGCTCTGTATATGAAAGCTGGCACTGAAAATGTGCTAATGTTCCTAGTGTGCCTCCTTGCCCCTCAAGGGCTGACATCTTAGGACACCATCTTGCTCATCTCAGTGTATCCCACTGGTACCTCTCCAGATGCATAATCAAGCAGTCCCATGCTTCCCAAGGTACTAGATCCTATACTTAACTTGTGAGTGTACCCAACAAAGAATGGCAGCACAGAGGGCAGGAGAAGACACAGCTCCCTGGCAGCACTTTCAGTCTACGTTTCAATCACTGCTTGCAGAGGAACCTAGAAGTGAGAAGTTTCTCCCATGGGTTGGAAGCCACATCTTCTTCTTTTCACAGGAGTACCCTAATGGTGGAAAGGATCAGGGCAAGGATCACTCTCCACTCTTTCTGTTGAAGTGAGGTCATCATGCAGTCAAAACCACAAGCACTTTGGGCCAGAAGAAATATTACCCCATACCCACGTCTCTTGTGGAAACAGTGAACTGCAGCCTGGTTTCTTTCAGGTACTGACTGTCTCCTATAAAACACAATCCACAAAAACTAGGACTGGATCCTAAATTTATCTTTTCTCACGTCAGCACACAAACTGTTAGAGCCTCTGCTGTCCCCATGTCTCCCTGCTCTGAGTAGCACAGCTTCATAGTGGAGGTGCAATGGCTGCAGTGGGGCTGTGCTGGCTTTGTTCAGCAAAGAATTTGGATTTATAGCAGTTCACCCTTTCTGCACGGTCCTTTTTCAAGGTACTTGTTATGCTCAGTGCTAGTGAAATAATAACAGCAGAAATAATGAGGGTGGCAGTACAGTAAAGCAGTCAAGTGAGAAATGCACTGCTCCAGCACAAGTGAGACCTGTTTTGGCCACTCAGCATCTGCATTTCTCCCTGGAGCCACAGCTCCTCTACCAGTAATGTCTACAAAACCTTGAGGTGCCTCCACTGATACATGATGTCACCTGCACACAGCTGAGCATGTTCAACTGAATGTGACCCTTCACCAGGTGTCTGTACTTGTGCTGATGGGATCTGGATGTATAATGAGAAGCTCAATTTACTTCAGATACCCTTGCTCCAGAGGGCCAGTATCAGGAAACAAATGATACAAAAGAAAAGTAATGCACTCCGAGGCCTGTACTATACACTTAGGATTAATTCCCTGTAACTGAAACTGATTGTTCACATAAATCTCACACTGCTTTTAAGCTAGGACATAACCTCAGCTTAATTGATATTCGTGCTTGAAGACAAAGAAATCAATTTGGCACGTCTAAAGAGCCTTTAGGTTTTTTACAGAGAAAGACTTTCCCTGGTAAACGAGCTTGTCTTTTTATAGGCTCAGGTTTGTGAACATGAAAGATATGCCTTTAATAGTTACATGCATAGATTTAACTCTCCTTGGTGGGCTTGGAAACAAAAGCATCTCCTGAATACATCCTTGCAGTGTTCTCCTTGGCTTTCAAATGTCCAGACACATGAAAACGTGCACAGATTGTTCCCATTCTCCCTTGCTGTTTCGCTATTTCAGAAGGTAGGCCATATATAATGATTTATCAGTGTGCACGCTATCAAGCCCTGTGGAGGCAACTACTGAAATGTGGGTATGCCACTTCCATTCCTGTTTTATTATTCTTTAACCACTGCCTACCCAGTAACATCCTCAGATTTGGGTGAAAGTGCAAAAAATAGGTGGGAAGGCTCATTTTACCATCAAACCTGTATTGTGGGTGTATCAGCATAAAAAAAAAAAACAATGTGTGAGAAAGCTCAGCCCCATTTCTATCTGACTGGAGTTTGGATGGGGTTAGCCATGTACCCTCACAAGCACAACCTCTCTTAAAGCTCTGAACCAAGCAGGCAAGAGAGCAGGGAGTCGTGTGCTAGATTTTGGAATGAGCTTGTACAGCAGGTTCACTGCACGCTTATCATGCCTTGTAACATGCACTGCCTCCGTGTCCAACGATTTATGTGCTAAGTATTTCTCATATAGCAACCACATCGATTTCAAGGGCAGTTTGCAGAGTGGTGTGACTCTTCGGCTGACAGGGAAGGTAAAGCCTGAATGCCCTCTTCTAGCTGTAGAGAAGCTGCGGTATGGCTGAGGAGTTGAAATCGGTCCAAAAGAACTGCTGACACAATGTACACTTGAAGGATGAGATGTTTTTTTACATAGTGCCTTGTGAAAACAAACACGTAGTTGACATGTAACTGCAACTTGACATAAGATGTCAAAAGAAAAAGCCTTCCACGGGAAAGCACTTATTATTTTCCCTTTCAAATGACCGAGTGCTTAGGAAAGGTGCCAAAAGATGTCCTTGAAGGCTGACAGTCTCCATGCAACCATTAACCTTCAAAGGCACAGGAAGTGACAGATGAACTCCCCTGATGTGATTTTCTGCCTCTTGCCTGGACAAGCTGAGCCACCTCTGGGTGTGGGCATTTTGGGTATGGCTGTATCCACCAAGCCACAGGAGACCAAGACCACAGCACCAACTTGCAATCATTCACATTGTGTGATGGCCAGTACTCCCCTTGGGTTTGTCCTGTGCCAGCAAGTGCTCTTCTTGATGGGTTCAGAGAAACCAGGGATTGTTCCCACCAGACAAAACGCAGAAGCCATCCTGTATGAGATGCAAGTTGAATCACATGGACACAAGCTATGCCACTTGTGTCAGAGACAGGAAATGGCTCCTGGCCTGTCTTATTGACCTGTATAAAGGCTGATAAATTAGTGATGAGATCTGGATTTGAGGTCGGGACCTTGACCATCTGCACCACTTGTTCCTTGGCATGAGTTCAGGCTGCCTCATCTTCCTTTAGTGAAGGTTGGTCTCTAAGCTAGATTGTGTCACCTGAGCTTAAGACCAGAGATCTGTCCCTAGACCTCCTTCATTTGGCAGTTTAGGCCTTGCGCATAAGACCGGTGCATCATTCTGCTTTAAAGGCTGCAAGCCATAGACATGGGTACAATAAGAGGGACATATTTGAGGCAACATGGGGACAAGTTAGTGCAGGTCCAGGAAGAGGCAGAATCAAAGGGTTGAGAGTGACCAGGAAGCTCAGGAGCCAAGGCAGTAACAGGGTGGGATTTGTCTCAGCTGAGTGCAGAAACTGAAAACTAGATGACTGCATCTGAGCTTGGCTTATTCACTATCAACTCCCCTTTCACGCAGTGGAGAGAGAAATAGCCGAGTGATGCCAGAACCAGGCCAATGACAGACTGAACTGGGAAGAAAGTTTAGCTATAACTCTGCCGCTCTACGGTTTAACTTAATCCTGATGTTATTTCACATACAGCCTTCTCTAATTTTTCATCCTGCATTCCTTTAACTACAGTTCACCTGTGTAAGACCAATAGCAAGGAACTCCAGCTAAAGGGCAAGTCAGTTCAGGTTGCTACTGATGTCACTGATGCTCATCTTTACATCTGACTGTTAACAAAGAGTCATAGTTCACCTTGTTCCACATTTTAGTGTAAATCTGCTGTGTAAAACTCTTTTTACCTCAGTTTCTTATCCTGAAATATTCACTTTCCTCTCATCTTCTGCCAGTGTCACCTGGAGCTGTGACTGTGTTTCTCCTTCCCTGTTGTCTTACTCTTCTTTATAATTCACTGCCCAAGTTGCATGGCTTGAAAAATACTATTCAGTCATCACTGTCACCAGTGCTTGACACCTTTCTAAGTACAGAAGGAAATAAAATATTGAGCAATATTAAGTAAAAATGAAATGAGACACAGTATGGCAGACTAACGTAATATCGAGATTCTCGAATCACAAGGTTTTTTTTCCTTGAACCATTCTGATTTCACAAGATCATTCATGTAACTACTGTGCAGCCATGGGCAGCACCAGGCTCATAACTATTTAACACAACAGCAAGTCCTCTCCCTAACTGATTCATTTGGATGGTCTCTGACCAGTTTAAGCTGTGGCTGATTCAGATCCTGTATGTCTCTGCTGCTACTAATTTTCATTCTGATAAATAGTAACAGAGTGACGAGAAGAAAACAGCATGGCCTACCTTTCCCTTTACTTAATGTATCCCAAATAGCATTGCCTCTGTAATATATCTGTTACCATTCAATACTTAATATAATTTTAGTGAATCATGCTGGAGCAAGGCCAAAAGTTAAAGTTGATCTTCATGTAAAACAGGCAGCAGGAGTAACACGAGGAGAAAGCTCATATGGGAAGCAAAATGGAGATGCGACTTGCAGGTCCGCTTTGCAATGCTGACCTCACAGCCTCAGGTCCACCAGAGAGATGAAGCAGTTCTGGGGAAAGAACATTTGTGATGAATGTGTTGGGACTGCAGCAATGGAAAGGGAATAGAAGGTTTCCCACCATCAGAACTTTCTGTGGAAACAGGTTCTCCACTGCCTGCCCTGAAGGTAGATGCTCTCATCAGTGCTGACAAGATCCCAAGCAGGGATGACGTTAATGATCTGCATCCTGAGCTGGTGAATACTGGTTCTGCTCTGGTTTGCAGTGGTGGAAGAGCTGTGTCTGTACAGCTCTGTTTTGTGCTGGAGTGCAATGTCCTAAGTGGCTGTGGATGAAGGAAAACAGAGAAGATATTAAATCCTTCATTGATCATTTAACTTCTGCACTGTGGTCTAAATCAGAAGCAGGTCTTGCCACATAGCTTGACAACACAACCTTGCAGAGAGGCTCAGCTCTGCTGTAGAAGAGAGAGGTATAGTTCTGATCTCCTTTCATGCAGAGCTAAGTTGAAACCCCAGTGTGGTGAGGAAAGATATAACCCAGCTCCACAAAGGTAAGGGTAGGATACTGCTCTGAGTATTTTCTCTGCCTCTGGGTGCGCTAAACAAACCTCTATCAACTAAAGACAGTGGGACAGTCTTCCATTTTATGTTGGATCAGAAAAAGGAACAACTAGTCAGCTAATTACTAGCTAGTGGTTAAGTGGCAATCAATTCTTACAATTTTCTTTTCTTCAATACATGAGACAATGCTGGGGCACTGTGTCACATGATGGGAAATGCCCGGTGCGTCAGTGTAGGTTGCAGGGAAGAGCAATGCTGCTAGATCAGAGATGACTGGCAGATCTGAGGGTCCAGGGTGCACCTGGAGCACAATCTCAGGTTCTGTGGTGCTGAGCTACACATGCATGATGTGCAGCCCCCGCACTCTAAAGGCAGGAGGGTCTGAGCAGAAGCCAATTAAGTATTTCTTGAGCTTGAGACTCTGCTAGACTGCTATGGTCTCATTTTGCCTTCACACAGCTCAGAGTTAGGTTACCCATTATGTTCTTCAGTATTTCCCTTAAAACTTGAAAGCTACTTGTTTCCTAGCACTGAGGATGCTTTTGAAGGAGAGCAGCTTTGTTACTTGGCAGCAGGGACCAATCTTCAGTCAGCATCAGGTTAAGTGCACGGGAGTCTGCTTCAGCAGCTGCTGTTGGGAGCAAACTGTCCTGTTCACTCACCCCCTTTGTATTCAAAACCTCTTTGGTGGGTAGTTTAACTATGAGCAGTGTTGGAAGGGAAAGGGGCCAAGAAAGTACATAGCTAACGAAATCAAACATGCAGCAGCTGGATTACACTTCCAGGTAGCAATGGGAGGAAGCCAGTGCAAGTGGGAAGTCATGCTGGGCTCCACAATTCAAGCCCATGGTTCAAGGTCTTCTCATCACTGAGCTTTTCCCACATGTAATTCTAGAGAGAGCCTCTGGTAAAGGCAGTGTTCATCTCATTGTCAGTTCAATTTTTGTGATAGCCCTGCTAGGGCTCTTAATTTCTTGTGTTAAAACAACAAATGGGATGACCCAACTGCAATCTCTAATAGGTATCAGGGGTCAGTAATCATTCATTTGTTATAGTGCCTCTCACCCAAAGGATGAGATGAAAATTTGTCCTCCTAATGGCAAGAGCTGTAAATTAGTTTTATTTCACTGCTGAATCTAGAGGCCTGAAAATTAGGATGACCAGCTCTTAGCTGGGAAGAAAATGTGTCAGCTCAAGGGATTTTCTGCATTAAGCAAATAGGCAGCTCATAATCACCCATTAAACAGTCACAGTGGCTGTCTTCTGACACCTTTTCCTACTCCGAGTCATGACTCTCCTGCTGCACTGAACATGATGAGAATTTTCAAGTCTGATGTCCAATTCTGGGCCACTCACCCCAGCTGCACTTCTAACCACAGAAGAGAAGTGAACATCTCCTGTGGGTGCTGCACAGTACAGGGATGTACAAGATAGGGATGATTAATTGCTCTGTGGAGGTACATCTTATCTTCATTATTAAGGGAGCTTCAGGTGAATAGCTCAGATTTGAGTTAGCATGGACTCTCTGTGGATTTGGAAATTGCAGGGTGAGCCATCACTGCATGCTCATAGGGTGGAAAGAAGGTGGAAATGAGGGGTTTTAAAGACAGATGGAAGCTACATTGATAGGGGCATGAAGGTACCTAATGGCCTTCACTGAGCAAGTCGCTGCCTATGAAGTCTCAGAAACACTTGAGTGGCTTCTCCTAGGAGTGGGGGTGTCTCTTGCAGTAACTATGCATGGGATTCATGCCTTTGGCCTGACAGGCTGCACAAAACACCGCAGAGCCATGTTAAGCCCAGTGACAGAGGTCTGCCCAGAGCTCTCCTAGCCCTCTACGAAACCAGAAGTGAATGTAATGCCCATCCCAACTGAACTCAGGTTGTTCCAAGGGCAGGCAGTTCCTGGCAGCAAAGCCATGCTGTTCACCCCAAGGTCACATCCTGACAAGGAGCTCAGACTGCAGCCAGGAGCTTGGTGGTTTGAGCCCTGGGTGGTGGTGGAGCTGTGCCCTCTCTTGGACACATGCACACTGGCCTGGAAAGGAGGTAGAAAATGCTTCAGTGTGAGACATGGGGAGCAGACCTCTCCTCAGTGTCTCACCCAGGAGCCACCACACTTGCTGCGTCCAGCCCTGGCAGCCCTTTGGGTAGAAGGAGAGAGGTTTGTCCTGGGAAAGGCTAAGATGTCTTTGATGTGATAAAATGACTGGTCTATCATCTTGTTCAATAACATGTCACACAGAAAGCTCTATAAAAAGCTCTCTATAGAAAGCTAAAAATTAAAAAAAAAAAAAAAAGACACTAAAAAACCCCCACCACACTCTCAAATCCTCAAAATCCGTGAGTGTGTCAGAATAGTTGTACAATTACTCACTTTTATGATGTGCAAGGTATGGAGTGTTATACAGCCAGACAAGTTTATAAGAGCATGTATTAAGCTGCCTGCATGGGGAGAACCTAGCTGAAGTTAAAACATAAAACCTTCCTACAAGACAAGTGAAGATGTGAGGAGGGACATTAAAGTGCAAGAATGGCTTTGAATAAGAAATACGAATATGGCACCTCTGCCCCCTTTCTCCAATGTTACACTTGCATTGAAATAGGAAATTTTAGGATGGAGAGACAGTGAGACCAGAGTCAGTATAAAGAGATTGCACAACCTATGCCAATGGATTTCCAGCAAGACCCTTCCTGACTTTAAAAATAACAAGACTCCAGGAGCTGTGGCTCTGCTGAGTGATGAGTCTCTAGCTTTTGGATTTTTCATGGTTTCCCCATGAACAACATTGTCATCCCCTGGTGACATCCAACCAGTCAGTCTCACCTCAGTGCCTGGTAATACCATGGAGCAGATCATCCTGGAAGATGATGAAACATATGGAAGACAGCAATGTTATTTGAGACAGCCAACATGGCTTCACTGAGGACAAATCATGCCTCACTGATTTAGTGGTCTTCTGCAATGGAGTAGTTGCACCAGTGGGCAAGGGAAGAGCTATGGATTTCATCTACCTGGACTTATGTAAGGCCTTTGATACAGGTCCCCCTCAACACCATTACCTTTTTAGCGGAGCAAGATGGGTTTGATGGAGGGACTGCTAGATGGATAAGGCATTGACTAGATGGCAGCGTCCAAAGAGTTACAGTCAATGGCTCAATATCCAAGTGGAAACCAGTATCCAGTGATGTCCCCCAATGGTCCATACTGGGACAAATACTGTTTAATATCTTAACCAATGACATAGATAGTGGGATTGAGTGCACTCTCAGAAAGTTTGTGGATGATACTAAGCTAAGCAGTGCAGTTGCTTCACTAGAGGGAAAGGAAACCATCCATATGGACCTTGGCAGGCTTGAGAAGTGAGCCAATGTGAACCTTATAAAGTTCAATGTCCCACACCTGACTCAGGGCAACCTCAGTATCAATACAGACTAAGAGATGAAGGGTTTGAGAGTAGTCCAAATGAAAAGGACTTGGGGATCCTGGTAGATGAAAAATTGGACATGAGCCTAGAAGGCAAATCATATCCTGGGCTGTATCAAGAGAAGCATGGCCAGCAGGTCGAGGCAGGTGATTCTGCCCCTCTACTTCACTCTGGTGAGACTCTATCTGGAGTCCTGTATCCAGCTCTGGGGTCCCCAACACAAACCAGACATGGACCTGTTGGAGTGGGTCCAGAGGTGGCACATGAAAATGATCAGAGCTGCAGAACAGCTCTGCTGTGAGAAAAAGCTGAGAGACTTGATGTTATTCAGCTTGGACGAGAAAAGGTTCCAGGGAGACCTTACTGTGGCATTCCAATATACATGGTGTTTCAAAAAGATGGACACAATTTGAAATCACTATATCTTTGAAAATGGGTCCATCTTTTTGAAACACCCCCTATAAAGAGAGATTACAAGAAGGATGGAGTATGATTTTTTACTAGGGCTTGTAGTGACAGGAAAAGGGGCAATGGATTTGAACTGAAAGAGGGTAGGTTTAGTCTGTACATAAGGAAGAAATGTTTTATGGTGAGGATGATGAGACACTGGCACAGGTTGCTCAGAGAAGTCATGGATGCCTCATCATTGGAAGTGTTCGATGTCAGGATGTATGGGGCTTTGGGCAACCTGACCTAGTGACAGATGCCCCCACCCTAGGAAGGGGTTGGACTAGATTATCTTTAAAGGTCCCGTCTAACCCAACCATTCTGTCATTCTGTTATTCTATGAACCTCCTTTACTGGTAGCACACGAGGTCAGAGCGGAGGTGCCAGCATGTCAGATCATACCAGGGGATTTCCTCCCCAAAAGTGCAGTGCTGCAGGAGGGGCAGCACTGAGATTGTCTTGACCTCTCCTCCTCTTCTTTGTCTCAGATCTGAGACATTTTGACAGGGGAAAAAAATAATGTTGTTGTATTCTGTCCTCTGCTCCTTCTGCAGGCAGAGCACTGCAAACTTGAGGGCTGTCAATACAGTACCTTTCCACAAGCATGAATGTTAGCTTAGGAGATTTCTTGTTAGCTTTTTTCTTTTTTTTTCAACAAAACCATTTAAAATTTCATTCTATTAATAGAGGTAATTTTCTTGCTGTATGTGGAACATTGTCTTCCCTGGCTAAGTTGAACCTCGCTTTCTGTTCTCTCTTTCCACTTGTATCCTCCCCATGTGAAGAAAACTTCTAGAAGAACTATTCTTTGAGAATTTGAGGGGGAGGAAGAAGAAAGAACAGGCTATGATTTGCACAAAATTAAAAGCAGCAGCATTTGTGACACAAGCCAAATGTTTCCACAGAAATGTCCCTTTCCTTACTGCAAAGAATATATCAACGAAGCAGAAGCATACATTACACAAAAAAAGAAAAAAAAAAAAAAATCACTGAACTTGCAACTTGTTTTTCATGCCTGAAGATAATGGTTAACATTGGCTTTCTGGATTGTTTGTCGATTTTTCCCTTTCTTAAGATTGACAGCACAAACTCCAGCCACACTTTCAGCTGACAGTGGAATAATGATGAATTTTATGTTACCTTGTAACAGGGAGAATTTCTTCATTCAACACCGCTAAGGCAAGCTGACACCTCAGTGCTAGGTCACCAGTGGAGGAGGTACAGGGACATGTAGGGGAAAGGGCACTTACTTTGAACCTGGCACAATTTATTTTTCCCTCTTCTCTTCCATATGTTCCTGAAACCTGAGCATGACCTCCACCACCCCAGGCCACTACGGATGGGTTTGAGATATGTGTTGCCCACCAGCACCAGTGGTGCCTCAGCAGGAGGGAGACAGCTGCCATTTTAAGTCACTCTTGCATTCCCCCAGACAGAGATCTCAGTAGAAAGTCTTAACCAAAAACAAGGAGTCTCTTATGACTCATACGTTGCTCAGTGACTGCTACAGAGATGTAGGAACAGGCACAGCCTAGAAGACAAGACAACGAGCCAACGTCAGCATCGTTGTATGCCCTGTACTACCTCCCTGCTCCACCTACGTGGCCCCAGCCCAGGGTGTGAACCCAGCTGTGACCTGTCTGGCATAGGCTTAATTGCACATTAACCCTGTGACAGTTGCAACAGCAATGTGACATAGGCCACAGAGCAAATCTTTGGCCAGGAGGTGTGTGTGGATGGGATCAGAGACATGGTTTCCATCAGGAGAGGTTGCAGGTTTGCTCAACGATCACCACCTCATCTCTTCTCTCCTTCCAGTAGACCAGGAATGTTTGTGCCATCCTTTGGCACTCCCAGGGTGCATTTCTGAAAGAGCAGTTACTGAATTTAAATGTCATATAACTGTTATAGCTGGAGGTTGCTTGATGGAAGGGAAGCATTTTGATTGTCTTGGGTCAGATTTGGTCTAATTATCTCAGATGACACCAGCAAATCTGCTTCTCTTGGAGACATGCTGTTACTGCAGTAACTTGTAAATGAATATTGGATGATGAGTTATTAGAAGCAGTCTAAACTGATAAGTTTATGAGCACAGTGGGCAATCATTTCTTTTTTTTTTTTTTCTTAATTCCTTTCCATATTAATTTCTTTCTCAGTGTGAATGTAAAACACAAAATCAACAGGTCAGATATAGGGTTCTGGTGAACTCTGCCTCCCCTATCAGACCGAGCAGATGCAGCTTGGAACTACTTTATTATTTTGCTCTTAATTAAAGCCTGTAATGGTTTTGCACTTTTTAAACGGGCTTTATCCAAAATACAAAGTCAATAAAGGATGAAGTGAATCTTCAGTTAATTCTACATTTTGGATTCCCTCTTTTTACACGTGTAGGTCATTAACTATATCACCCAGAGCCACAACCAACACTGCCTCATGAGTGATCTGGTGATAAAAAATGGCTAAACCCTGCCCTTCTGGAGCAGGACCAGATAACTGGTCTTCTGACACTTGCTTCTGTGTGGCCAAAGAGAATGGCATTTAGAGGCATCACCCTTGCCTAGAACAAGATATAAAATCTTCTAGTCCAAAGACAAGAGGACATATGACTCCATGCCCCAGTGCATCAGCAGTTGCAATGCAACATAGAATACTTTGGACTATGGTTTGTTGTCACTGCATTGTGCCCAGTCCTAAAATCCAGCAAAAAGAATTCAAGTTACAAAAGTAGGTCCCAAAGGCAAGTCTCCAGCCCGGCTTCTTCCAAACCTGTAATGACTCCAGCCCTTCTGTGAGGCTGGGCAGTCTGCTAGGAGGAGGTACAGGGTCTTCCAGAACTAAATCAGAGAAGTAAACGGTCAGATTATCTTTAACCTATCAGCAGAGGAGAAAGACCATGTTTCTGACCTGCAGCCACCCACCTTTTCTACCTCTGTTGCTGACAGTAGCTGTATCTCAGGATCGAGGTCCTAGATTCATCTACAGTAGCCTTCTACATTTCAGGGAAGCTCCTTATGACAGAGACAGACTCTGTCTCCGTTCCCTCCATGGTCACAACAAGGATGCCAACTCCTGCTCCACCAAAGCAGCCTCAGTTTAGCTCCTTTCTTGGGTGCCTCTGTAAAGGGCTTAAATGGTACTGGCAAGGTCATCCTCATGGGCTTTTCACTGAGGAACACGAGCAGTTTATTGTCCTCTAGTGATCCCCTTCATTTTAAAAGCCCTTCAAAATTTCCAGGAAGCCACTGTTTCTGTCAGGGGGTCCCAAGCCCAAGTAGCAGAGAGCAGAAAGGCAATGTGGGTGAGGATAAACCTGCACTGAGCAAGGGTGCTCTTGGCATTATGAGCGTGTCTGGTCCTATTTGTTCCCACATTCGTGGTCTTATACTGTGTTTACCCAAAGCCGGGATGCCTCTTTTATTTTCTGTTGTTACAGATCTTAAATCTAAGGTTCATCCTTGGTAAAGCTCTTGGAGCAGGCGCAGGGCAGTTTCCCCAGAGCAGGTGATGTGTATCAAGTTGCCAACCTGCCAGACCTCCACTGGTCCAGATGCCTCCATTTCATCCATTTCATCTCCATGCTTTTCATTTATTCTGACTAGCAAACAACTGTGCCAGATGCTCCACAGGAACTACCCATGTGCATTGTTTTGCTTGTTTCTACTCAATATATTTTACGCCTCAAAGAAAGCACAGAAAGTGATCCTAGGTGAGATCCAGCAAAAGCAGCAGCTAAACTGGGATAATTTCTCTGTGTGTCTTTGACCCATGTACAGCTTTGGCTGAGGCTCAGCAAGGCAGTGCATCACTCTTCAGCCTGGAGTGTGTGAAGTCTTGATGTCCTCCCACCTGGGCTGGGAATGCTCTATCAAACTTCATTTTAAAGCAGGACATCTTGCTCCACCCTGTCCAATGTATACTGAGTGTCTTTTAGAAAGCATCTGTGAGACTGAAATGTTTTAGTATGGACTATGTTTCTATTTCATTACAATTACATTGTTTTTAATATATTGAAGAATGTCAAGCATCTTTATACTTTTTGCTTGCACTTCAAGACCGCATGACAGCTTATGCTGAAAAGCTTGATTTTTGAAAAGCAAGCAAGGGATTTTCATTTGAGAATAATGTCTTTTTTTTCCATCTGGGATACATTTAAAATGTTGTAATGTATTTTTGCTACATCTATAACTACTAAAAAAAATTTTTTTTTTTTTCCAAAATACCTCTAAAAATATGTGACCTCATCTAAAATGTAGGGTCCTCTGATACAGAGAAGAGTGGTGTTACAGCGTGGACATGTACTAAAGCAGCATTTTCTCTGCATACTTAGACGTGTGTAATTAGTATTAGGACATCCATTAACACATCCCGTGCACTATGTCACCAAGTCATGCCTGATTACGTTGCAGAATGAGATTAGTAAAATGAGTTTGAAGTTGTTCTCTCTCTGCCATTTGATAGTAGAGAAAACAAATCCTTCCACTACCAAAGCTACAACTAACATTCAGTACTTAAGAAATTCAACAGATGCATTCATAATGAATAGGATTTTGTGTAATTAAAATTTTAAATAAATCCCCAACATGAGCCATGGCTTGGACTTCTTAATTTCAGATATGGAAGTACAGCTTTGGAAAAAATAGGTTGAGGGTTGTTTGTTTTGTTTTGTTTTTTTCTTCTGTCTCTTTTCTTTCATCTGAGGGATTTACAAAATCTCATTTGCATGCTAAAAAATAGCAGAAGAGAAATTAAGTGAAGACCGGGATTAAAAGACTCACTAGTTTCTTCATGTCACCTTTATAGTTCTTTCAAGCATCTGTCCCTGTGTGGTGGGTGTAAGTACTGTGGAGGTGGATGTTAGTGGGTGGCAAATCTTTTATGAGGCAGAATAAAGCTGAGAATTAGAAAATTGTTGGAGGCAGTTTCAATAAAGATGAGAAGAAGCAATCAGAGCCTGAGAAGCCAGAGAAGAGGAGGAAGACAATAAGAAAACTGAATAAATGGCAAATTTCACTGGCGAAGAAAATGCAGATTTGTTCCAACAGAAACCCTGAAAGCTGTCATGGAGCTCTCACCCAAAGCATCACAAAGCTTCAGGCACAGGCCCTTCCTTGCCTGCAGAAATCTTCAGGTCAAAGACAAAAGTTCACCAAGTTGTCATGGCACATTTCCAGGTTGCTCACCTACCTCCAGGGCGACTGCATCCTTTGTTGTCACACGTAGGGTGATAGAGGAGATAAGTGATGGCAGGTTAGCCAAGAGGTCCTGTAGCTGGAAGGAAAACTGCATTGCACTGGACAGCTGGATTCCACTCATGACTCTGCCTGGAAAGCCCTGTGTGATATTGGATGGCTTCCTGTGAGTTGATCTCTGCTCCCAAGTTGCTTAACCTTACGTCTTAGACTTGATTGGCAGGCAGTTTAATCACTGGTAGCTACATCTGAAGTTAAGGGAGGCTGGGTTTTGAAAGTATGAAATGCTCCAGGAGGTAATTCTACAGTGAAAACTTAGGGGCTGTGTGAAATATGGTCAATACACTTGGATCTTTAATCTCTCTGTGCCTAAATTCCTTGATCCTAAACTAGGAAATAATACTGCTGTTGTACTTCAGCTCAACATCATAGATATCAGCTAGCAGGTGCCTGTGACGCACAGAGACAGCCACAGCAATGAGCCTCATAGAAGAAAAAATACATGACAGAATGAACTCCTCTCAGAGACATTGTAAAAAATGCAGTCTCAAATTTGGGACTGTTTTCACAATGACATTAAAAATTAGCTCATCATCACCCACCATTTTTAAAATAAAAAAGATACCAGAATGGTTTAACCTGAACAAAACAATGTGTTTTTTCCCCACTGCATTGTTCTCAGAAATATTTGCAACAGACCTGTGTTACAAGTCTATATATAAATATGTTTATGTATGTTTACATAAGTGCATATGTAACATATATATTTCAAGTCAGCCTGAATCAGGTGTTATGCCAAACAGCCTAAGTTTTACAAAGTTGTAGACAATGGGAACCTGGAGCTTGGAGTGGGGTCAGCCATGGGAGGAGGCAGCATTAGCACAGGGGGTGAGTTTGTAACAGGGGTGTGAGCACAACCCCTCTCAGTCCCTGGCTCCCACTGGAGGTCACAGCCACCAATGAACATGCTTGGCTCCTACCATGTCTCCTGTAATCCAGCCAAGAAAGTTGTAGCTCAGGAAGAAAGAGTTTGGATCAGTAGAAAGAGCAGATATGGGTTCCCCCTCGGGAAGAGAATTAGGTAAGAATCATAGAATAATTTGGGTTGGAAAGGGACTTTCAAAGCTCATCTAGTCCAATCCCCAGTGTCTCAGCACGTGCTGAAGCTGGACCTGGGTAGAGAGGGAGCACTTTCTGCTAGTTCAGTATGCCATTTTATGGGTGACCCTGCCTTGAAGCTCTACTGTGATTGCTGTTGGACTACACCATTGACTTCACCAAGCAGATAGCCCAGCCAAGGGGTGAATTAATGAGTGTTTGCGAAGTTGTATGTGATCGCTCGATAAAATGCATCTGCACAGGTGTGAAGTGTCTGGAAAAGGATAATTATTCACAGCAGCTGCTTTGCTGTCAGAAACCGTTATTGACTGGACAACAAATGAGTCCTTGTCCTCACTCCTTGGGATGTTCTCAGCACATGCTGCACTGTTCATGGACATGTAAAAGGATGGTTTTTTGCACACTATGTGCATTACTGTAAGGAAAAGTAAGAATGAAGTATCCAGGCTCACAGTATAACGCTGGGGAGCACTGGAAAGTGCAGAACAGTGACATTTAATCTTCACTCTGAAGACCTGAGCAGCTTTTATTCTTCTACAATGCAGCGGTGCTACTCGCCCTCATACTCCAGATCACAGTATCACAGTATCACAGTATCACAGTATGTTTGGGATTGGAAGGGACCTCAAAAGATCATCTAGTCCAATCCCCCTGCTGGAGCAGGAACGCCTAGGTGAGGTCGCACAGGAATGTGTCCAGGCGGGCTTTGAATGTCTCCAGGGAAGGAGACTCCACAACCTCCCTGGGTAGCCTGTTCCAGTGCTCTGTTACCCTCACTGAGAAGAAGTTCTTTCTCAAATTTAAGTGGAACCTCTTGTGTTCCAGCTTGATCCCATTGCCCCTTGTCCTATCATTGTTTGCCACTGAGAAGAGCCTGACTCCATCCTCATGGCACTCACCCTTTATATATTTATAAACATTAATAAGGTCACCCCTCAGTCTCCTCTTCTCCAAACTAAAGAGCCCCAGCTCCCTCAGCCTTTCTTCATAAGGGAGGTGCTCCACTCCCTTAATCATCTTTGTTGCCCTACGCTGGACCCTCTCCAGCAGTTCCCTGTCCTTCTTGAACTGAGGGGCCCAGAACTGAACACAATATTCCAGATGGGGTCTCACCAGGGCGGAGTAGAGGGGAAGGAGGACCTCTCTCGATCTACTGACCACCCCCCTTGTAATACACCCAAGGATGCCATTAGCCTTCCTGGCCACAAGGGCACAGTGCTGGCTCATGGTCATCCTGTTGTCCACCAGGACCCCCAGGTCCCTTTCCCCTACACTGCTCTCTAATAGGTCATGCCCCAACCTATACTGGAACTTGGGATTGTTCCTGCCCAGATGCAGGACTCTACACTTTCCCTTGTTAAATTCCATCAGATTATCCCCCGCCCAACTCTCCAGCCTGTCCAGGTCCCGCTGGATGGCGGCACAGCCTTCTGGCGTGTCAGCCACTCCTCCCAGCTTAGTGTCATCAGCAAACTTGCTGATAGTACACTCAATTCCCTCGTCTAAATCATTAATGAATATATTGAATAATATTGGCCCCAGTACTGACCCCTGAGGCACTCCACTAGATACTGGCCTCCAACTGGACTCCGCACCATTGACCACCACTCTCTGGCTTCTCTCTTTAAGCCAGTTTGCAACCCACCTCACTACTCTATTGTCGAGACCACACCTCCTCAATTTAGCTGTGAGGATGCTGTGAGGGACTGTGTCAAAGGCTTTACTGAAGTCAAGGTAGACCACATCCACCGCTCTGCCATCATCCATCCACCTTGTTACATTCTCATAAAAGGCTATGAGGTTGGTCAAGCATGACTTACCCTTGGTAAAGCCATGCTGACTGCCCCTAATGACCCTCTTATCCCTGATGTGCCTTGAGATGGCACCAAGGATAAGCTGTTCCATTACTTTCCCAGGGACAGAGGTGAGGCTGACCGGTCTATAATTACCCGGGTCCTCCTTCTTGCCCTTTTTAAAGACTGGAGTGACATTTGCTTTCCTCCAATCCTCGGGCACCTCTCCCGTTTCCCAAGACTTGGCAAAAATGATGGATAGCGGTCTAGCAATGACTTCAGCCAGCTCCCTCAGCACCCGCGGATGCATCCCATCTGGACCCATGGATTTATGGACGTCCAGACTACTTAATTGTTCCCTAACCCAGTCCTCATCGACTAAAGCAAACTCCTCCATTAACCTGGCTTCATCCGGGGTCTCAGGGGTACAGGGTTCCCCAGGACATCCTCCAGCGGAGTAGACAGAGACAAAGGCGGCATTCAGCAATTCTGCCTTCTCTGTGTCTTCTGCCACCAGGGCACCCACCTCATTCATCAGTGGGCCTACATTGCCTCTGGTATTAGTTTTATCTGCTATGTATTTGAAAAAGTTCTTCTTGCTGTCCTTGACCCCTCTCGCCAGCTGTAATTCTAAGGAGGCCTTGGCTACCCTAGCTGCCTTCCTGCATCCTCTAACAGCAGCCTTATATTCCTCCCAAGTGGCCAGTCCCTGCTTCCATGACCTGTAAACTCGCCTCTTCTGCTTGAGCATACCCAACAGATCCCTATTCAACCACGCAGGCCTTCTGGCTCCCTTCCTCGACTTCCTACGTGTGGGGATGCTCTGATCCTGAGCATGGAAGAAGCAATCTCTGAATGCAATCCAGCTCTCTTGGGCCCCTTTTCCTTCAAGCAGTCTTGCCCATGGGGTTTCCCTCAGCAGTTGCTTGAAAAGGCCGAAATTAGCCCTGCCAAAGTCCAGGGTTGCAATTCTACTTGCTATTCTGTTCCTGCCACACGAGATGCTGAACTCCACCATCTCGTGGTCACTGCAACCCAGGCAGCCCTCAACCTTTACTGCTTCAACCAGACCCTCTTTGTTAGTGAGGATGAGATCCAGCAGTGCACCTCTCCTGGTCGGCTCCTCCACCATCTGCATGAGGAAGTTATCATCAATGCACTGGAGGAACCTCCTGGACTGTGGCTGGCTGGCTGAATGGTCCTTCCAGCAAACATCAGGGAAGTTAAAATCACCCACAACAACCAGGGCCTGTGACTGTGAGGCCACTCTCAGCTGCGCATAGAAGGCCTCATCAACTTTCTCAGTCTGATCTGGTGGCCTGTAATAGACACCTACAACAGTATCACCCCTACCAGCCTGTCCCTTGATCCTGACCCATACACTCTCAACTCGTTCCTCATCTGCTCCTGGGCAGAATTTAGTACATTGCAGTTGCTCTCTCACATAGAGAGCAACTCCACCACCACGCCTGGCTGGCCTGTCTTTCCTGAAAAGGGCATAGCCATCCATGACCACATTCCAGTCATGTGAACTGTCCCACCACGTTTCTGTAATTGCCACCAGATCATAATCTCCCGACCGAACATAAGATTCTAACTCCTCCTGCTTATTCCCCATGCTGCGCGCATTGGTGTACAGGCATTTCAGGGAGCGAGCAGAGCACACCAATTTCTCCCTAGGGGCACAGGAGGCCACCCGGTCCTCATCTGTTTTAGAATGCTGCCCCTCTGGGGCAAGCCCAACTACAACCCCATCCCCCTTCGAGCCTAGTTTAAAGCTCTCCAAATGAGCCCAGCTAATTCCTGCCCCAGCATCCTTTTGCCTCTGCGAGATAAGCCTTTCCTGCACAACACTGTCCGGACTGGAGTCTTATAAAACCAGCCATTATCAAAAAAACCAAAGCCCTGCCTGTAGCACCAGTCTTGGAGCCAACCATTTAGAGATTGAATTTTCCCATTCCACCCCACATCGTCACTTGAAGAGGGAAGGAGTGAAGAGAAGATCACTTGAGCCCCTGAATCTTTCACCATCCTTCCCAAGACCTTGAAGTCATTCTTCATTCCCCTCAGACTACGGGAAGCAACTTCCTCCCCATCTGTCTGGAAGACCAGCAGTGGGTAGTAGTCTGTCGGTTGCACCAGTCTGGGGAGCTCTCTAGCAATATCCTTGATCCGGGCTCCAGGTAGACTACAGACTTCCCTAAGATGAGGGTCAACCCTGCATATTGGGCCCTCTATTCCTTTCAGAAGGGAATTTCCTATTACAATCACCCTTCTATCTTTCTTATCAGAGGTAGTCTTCAGTTGTGTAGTCAACCGCCTCTTCCTATGTGATCTTGTAGGCAGGCTTGGCACCACCTCCTCACCTACCTCTTCTTCAAGATCCAGGGCCTCAAACCTATTACGGAGGGGCACCTGGGGAGGCAAATCAGGCAGGGAGTGGGGCTGCCTGTGATGCCGAACTGGAATAAGCTTCCAACCCTCATCTTTTTTTAGGTCATTTACCTCTGCCCGACAGCGACAAGGGTGGGGCTGTCTCAGGACCTCCGCCTCTGTCCGGGAGGGCAGGAGGTCCATCTCCTTTTCGGGGGTACCTCCCTGGGGCCTTTCCGACCGGCACGTAAGGGTGTTACTCCACCAGTCGATCTCCCTTTCGCACTCCCTGATGGACCTCAGCGTCTCAACCTCCTCCTTAAGCTTCACAACCATCGACAGAGTCTGGGTCATCTCCCTTGAGTGTAAGGACTGGATTCTACCCTCCTTCACCCTGAGGGCTTTGCAGTGAGCAAATTCTCCATTTGCAAGTCACAATTTGAATTGCAAGGCCTTTGGCAGCTCAGGGCAGCAGCCACCTTTGCTCTCCTGTTTGAAGTTGTGCCAATGTGCAGAGAAAAAGGACTTGTAGCTGGTGCCTGCACCACACAGGGCTGGGAGCTCACCCAGCAGGGGTTCAGTGTGGGCTGCTGCTTCTGTTTCCACTATTTTTGCCTTAGTTGAACTAAAGTCTTCACTAGTTAAAACACGAAAGGTTCCCTGGAGTATGAGGAGCCCACTCTCCTGGGTGAGCGCCTCAGCTTTGTAGCTGCAGACTCTGAGCTATGTTTGTGTCTTTCCTACCTCTTGAAGCTCTTGGAGATCTCTACCTCTTGCACCTACCCTTTGACCTCCCCCTGGATTTTCGATCAAGTCACTAGTGACTGGAGGTAATGGTGATACGGAGCCACGAATTTACATGCACGTGTGAACAAGTGTCCATTTCTCTCTCTACAGCCTGCATTGTCCCCAGTGCAGAAGGAGAAGCCTATAGTGATACAACACTTTTCTGACCAAAATACAGGTGCCCTTCTGCTCCTTGTCTAGAAACCAGTAAAACCTCTATGGGTCTGCCCCAAGGAAGGGTTTGGTCCTGCCTGTGTGTAGAGAGCAGTTGTCTGGGAGAATGTTCCTTTGCCACCTCTTGGGACGAAGTGAATTGCACTCCAGGGCTCTGCATTAGCTGTAAAAGGAGCTGATGTTCTTCAGAGTTAGCCACCTACTCCTCAGACATCAAAGTTAGAACATATGAGTCACACCTAGAGCAGTTTGTCATATTTTTAGCAGAAATTTTGTAGAAAGGCTGGGGCAGGATCCAGAATCCTTGTGTTGCAGGTCCAAATATAACCTTTTG
The DNA here is from genome assembly GCF_037038585.1 of Patagioenas fasciata. Lineage (NCBI taxonomy): Eukaryota > Metazoa > Chordata > Aves > Columbiformes > Columbidae > Patagioenas > Patagioenas fasciata. The sequence continues at coordinate 32,519,280 of NC_092520.1, forward strand.
GGGTTTTTTTTACATAAGAAGAGCACTGTGTTTATAAACTGCTCTTTGCCAAATTACTTGTTCTGAAAGAGAATTGAACCATAATAAGCTGCATCATTAAATCGAAATTTTTCTGTGAGTGGCAGAGCCTGGTTTCCTGTGGTTTGATGCCTCATGGTGGGATTATCTCATGTCTAATGAGGAGCACTCTGGCTGAAGCCTTTTCTCCTGTTCGTAAAGATACTGTCTCGTGTGGATTCTCTGGTGTCTATAATACATTCAGGATCAAACTGCTGTTGTTTAGATTCCCTCATATCTGACAATGTAATATTGCCCACATGGCAAGCTGTTCTTCCCTGGAGAGGCAAAAGCATCATACTTCTCTACCCTGCTGCCTCTCCTCACAAAACCTATTGAAAATTAAAGCCTTTGGGACTTCTATCACGCAGTTAAATTTGACTGAAATTGCCCAATAGGCTAAAATATAATTGAGAGTAATACTGGACTGACTCAACCATAGAATAAACCTAATTTTATCAGGTATTCAGGCAATAAATGATGGAAAGTAAATACTGGAGCAGATTAAACATAGAAAAAATGTTCATAAATATTTATTTAAGAATTTAAATGCATTCAAGGTGACCATATTAGGCCCATTTTGCATTTTAATTTTAGAGGTTTGATTCATAGCCATATGAAAGACCAACAAGGGAACAGGTGCCTCAAAAGTAACACTCATTCCTCAAAAGCAGAAGTAAAATTATAGTTTTCTGTGACACGTTTTTCAGAGACAGGGAATTTTTAAATGTTTCCTTCAGAATATTACAAAATTTAGAATTCAGAAACAGAAATGTTAAATAATTCAGAAACCAGATTTTGAAGATGGTTCTCACCTTGTCAGAGAATAAAAAAAGATCATGTGCTTTGTGCTAGATTTCCAGAATTTACAAAAAAAAAAAAAAAAAAAAAAAGAACTGAAAAAAGTAAAACCAAAAATTCTTTGCTGAAGTGATTAATGGAAAAGTTTTGAAAATGTAAGATGTGAAAGGGAATTCTCAATTATTTGCACACATACACACAAAAATCACAAATTAAGAAAGACACATTGAATAAATCATTCATCATAATTTATTTTTACAGTTCCTGAGCCATAGAAAAGTGCTTGTCATCAAGTGATTTCTGGAGATACTTGTATTTTCTTACTTTGGATACAGTTTAGATGGATGAGTTACCATTGCTCTCCATGCTTATCAAATTAGGAGAATGCATTTTTAAATTCAATTACATCCTCAGTGGAAATGGTTTTTCTGACTCTGGTAATCTTTGGAGAGGAATTATTCACAGTCTATAAAGCTTCACATTTCAAAACCTAATTTTGAATGTTATTCAAGAGGTTAATTTAAGATTCATCTTCCTAAAGAGGAGTTAAATAAAACCGATAGAAGGCTGGAACTTGTTGAGTGGTTGAGAGGTTTATCAGCATGTGAGTATGAGTTCATTAGTTTTAATTAGTATAATCACTAATGTTGCATTAACAGTTTGGTGAGAGGAAGTAATTGCTCACACCCACTGTATTAGATTGGGAGATTAGAATTCATTTTATGAGGCAATTAGCATTTCAGGGATTTTTTTAAAGGCTTTTATGATCTGCCATTGCAGTAACCTCCTTCACCAAAAAGAGTTTAAATTAACCATAACTTTCATTCTAATGGGATGCAAAAATTAATGTAGAATTAAGTGTGAACCAGCAATCCCACTGTGATAAGCAGGCAGCTAAATCTCTATTAGTTTATAATGACCTATTTTATTTCCCAGACAATGACAGTCATTTATCTGTCCTCAATTCATTATCTTCTTGGAAAGTTTATATTCTTGAATTTTATACAGCAAAACAAATAAAATGTGAGGAAAAGTAGAACAGTGGTATCGAAGTAATAATTCTCCAAAGAAAAAGATGCAAGGTTCAATAATGGGGCTTAAAAAGTCAATTATTCTTCATAGCAGATATCAGAGACAGAAGAAACAGCTCAATTCGACACCCAGTGCCTTGGAAAGAACCATGAATTTCACAGTAGCAATAATCACAACCCTGCTCTGCCCATCACATCCATTGGCAGTTACTGACAAAATGAGAATGAATATACAGGACTTTGTAATCCTGGTTGGCAAGGAAGCCCTGGTCATCTGAGTGTTGGGACAGTTGACCCAAGAGGTTGCCTTCCAAAACATCTTGAAAAGCAAAAGTGAAAGTTCTGGTGTGAAAAACTGCTTGAAATACAAACACTTGTTCTCATGGCAAGGCTGTAATGAAAGTCATCATGGTATCCATGGAGAGATGAGACAATGAATCATTTGCAACATATCTGGCACCTGTTAGGGGATTATGCTTCTCCTTGGTTAAAAAAGAAAAAAATCTCTGTTCAAAAATAGCTGAATAAAGCCTGTATCTGCTATGACTTAGATGTCACATGGCAGAGGACAACTGTTAGATGTTAAACCATACTATTTTTTGTGTAATTTTTGATACATATGTTAAAATAAGCAGACATAGGGCTGTTTCCAGCTGATTACATGAATATTCCTAAAACATACATTAAAGCAAAATGGACATGTATATATACAGGTACTCTTAATGCTTATACTCCTTACAAGCATCTCCAAAGGAGTTCGGAGGGAGACAATGTCCTTCTGCATTTATGCATCTAAAATTTTGGTAGAACTAGACAGATGCGATCTCAGCTTCAGTCACTCAGGTTGCAGCCAGTGTCACCTTTAGAAGGTGAATTTGTCCAGCGGAGACCTGAACCCACCACTGGGAAGAACTGTCTCCGTCTACTGACTGCAGATGCAGTCCAAGGGAACCAGGTTTTTGTCTCCAATGGCTGAAGTAAATGCTTAAAATTGGGTAGGGTGAATCATGACCGGCATGCCTGTGCCTTACAGTTTGCCTACAGAGTTATTGCAAAGAGTCATTACTCTTTCTGAATAGCATTACATGTGGATGCACTTTTGGTCAAATAAGACTTTCTCATTTCTCCTCAACAACATCCACTTGACACGGTTAGAGGCTTTCGCTTCCTACTCCTCATGTGGAATTATTCTGCAAGACCTGCTGCCTTTTCAGCTAGCTATCTTACCTTACTCCAAATTTACTTTAGTATAATAGTGCCACCCATCCACCTTTGAGAGACATTTAAGATTTATGGAGATAAGCGTATCAATTAAACACAAATACATTGACCAAAAAAAAAAAAATTAAGGCATAATATACAACAAAACCTGACTTGTATTTGACAAATTATGGGTGTTCCAAAGCATATTTTTTCAGGAGAAATGCCTGTATTTACCTGTGTGTTTCATTAAAGAATAATAAAGCCATACATATTTCATTTTCTTGTTCTGAGCTGCAAGAGCCTTAACTATATAAAATGCCCCATTCTGTTCTTGCTTTTCTGTGATTTTTTTTCTTTTTAATCAGATTTTTCCCCAAAAAGTAATGAAATTGCCTTTTAAACACATACATCACTTTCATTTTAAGTGACCTATCATGGCTCAAGTATTTTTTCTCTCCTCCTGGAGAACAAGGCAACTGCCTGCACCTTCTGCTGTGCAGATGCAGGCCTGCGCTGCGCTTGATCTCAGCCTGGTTTCCACACTGCTGAGTTCCTGGTGTTCTCACTGGTGTTGTTTTAGGTGGGGTATTAGGTGGCTGGTGTCTATGGGGTTTGCACCTTGTGTATCTGCACCAGTTCCTGGCCCACCTGCTATCACATGTAATTTCTCTCTTCTCATAGTATGCACCGACCCGCTGTGCAGCTGCGCAGACATCTGCGGAGCAAGGTGTCCTCCCTCCCTGCCATCATCACGAAGCTGTGCACGACCCCCAGCTGGTTCCCTGCATGTGCCCGCTCTTCTCCTGCCCATGGGAAGGGCACTTGGAGGTGGTGGTGTCCCACCTGAGGCAGACCCACCACATCAACATCCTTCAGGGGGCAGAGATTGTCTTCCTGGCCACGGACATGCACCTGCCCGCACCCACAGACTGGATCATCATGCACTCTTGCCTTGGACACCAGTTTTTGCTGGTCCTCAGGAAGCAGGAGAAGTATGAAGGCCACCCCCAATTCTTCGCTACGATGATGCTGATTGGCACGCCGACCCAAGCCGACAATTTCACCTACCGGCTCGAGCTCAACAGGAACCAGAGGCGCCTTAAATGGGAGGCGACCCCCAGGTCGGTACTGGAGCGTGTTGACTCTGTCATTTCAGACGGGGATTGCCTTGTGCTGAACACTTCCCTGGCTCAGCTCTTTTCCGACAACGGAAGCCTAGCGATAGGAATTGCAATAACCACCAGCAAAGTTCACAACACCGAAGCTGAAATGTGAGCAGGAAGAGGAAGAGGAGGAGGAACAATGGTGCTCTAGCTGCCTTGTGAGAGCAAGAACTTGTGGACTTTTTGGGGGGGTCTCAGGTCTTTTATGGTATTTAGTACTTGTCCACAGTGGGCATTATGTAAACATCCTGTGGTTACAGTCTCTGTGTAATGTATTTACTGTTTTGTTAATACAATTTTATGAGAAGTTTTAAAGAGGCTAATCAATTTATTGCTGCCCTCCAGCAACACTGGAAACAACACTTGCTCCTGGAAAAGGTACCCAGGGTGACTCATAGAAACCTTTGGTCTGAGCATGCTGTATGCAAATGTGCTTCCTTCATTTCCTGCCTAATTGCTTGGTATTAAGGAGGTCCCCTGCCCAGTAAAAGGTAAAGTATTCCATTAATGGACAAGAGCACCCAGATTTCCATATTACCAATAGTGACTGAACTCTCACACTGTGGTCACAAGCAAGCCCTGGGGAGCTGGCAATTTCAGAGCTCCTTTCAGCTTCTGAGGAAGCAACCTTCACCACCCAAACAATGAAATCTTCAGAAGAATAAGTCACCACCTCTGCTGAGCCAGGGCCTGGGAAGAATCATCCTGCATTAACGGGGATGACATCTAGTGAGTGGGTGGTGAAATCTCACTCTTGTGTCATGATGGGCAGTGAGAGGCTTGCTAGATGGTCTGGCTCCAGGCTAGAGATAACCACAGCCAGCCACAGGGCCATTCACCTTTTTAGCTGTTATTTCCTTAAACATTCAAAAAGAGATTTTTCAGAAAATGAAGTATCAGGGCCGTCCTAAGTTGTGTACTGAACTTGCTATTGAATTCTGTGCCCCTTAGACCCACAGTGTGTGCTGCTAAATATTGATTTTAAACAGTGCAGCCAGAATATCTTCTTGCAAACTGGCTATGAGATTTTAAATGTTCATCTTGAAAAATAACCCTGATTTTTTTTCTTCCATACACTTGGGGGGTGGTGATGGTTCTTTTCTTCTGCTGAGCTTGTTTCACAGATGGCAACAGCCACAAGAAGACACAGTCTTCTCTAAGAGCTTCTCCCTTGGATGGCTCCTTGGGGAGAGTCAGAAGCAGGTGCTGGCCTTCTCCTGACACTCATTCCCATCTGCAGCCAGGCGTGTCTCCTCCATAGCCAACAACAGGAGGGAAATCCCACCGCAGCAGGAAATGTGTTGAAGTAGGGGGCTCTACAGTGCCTGTGACACTTGAGAAGCATGGGAAATTGTCTTTTCCTGTTTTCTCTTCTGCTCATGAGTGGCTGTGTCCTGGCTATTCCTGGATGCTTTTTTTGAGAAGCATCTGGTGGATTGAGTCATTTAGTAGCTAGAGGGACTGAAGGTCATTGCTTGAATCTCTTGGAAAATCAAAGAATCCTTTCCTTTCAAGCAAGCTAAGACCAGTCCTTCAGTGTTTCAAAAGGCATCTCACTGTAGTGAGCTTTGAGTAAGCAAAAATGCTGATGCAAATCTCTCCCACCTGCTGCTCTCCTGGGAATTATTATAAATGATGTGTGAAATAAAACAAATTGCAATTTTCCTGAGATGAATGCTACGCAGGTAATGTCTTCTGAGTTGCAGATGCACCTCGCCCCCTTCCTTTGGCTTTCGTAGCAGGTCACTGCTCAGAGAGGAGCTAGGGTCTCTAGGGTCTCTTCAACAGGCTGCTCATGACCACTCAAGCTAAAGTGTGAAGAAGAAGTCTCAGTCCCTGTAAGAGTATGCTGGGGCATATCTTCACAGCTCTCCCACCTCTGAATTTGGGGGGCCAAGGGGACATACTGTTTTGCAGTGCTTCACTGGAGCACACAGGCTTTGAAGTGGCTTGTTTTTTCCCTGTGATGTTAAATATTCAGAACCAGCAACTGCTGCCCTTTCCCTAAATGATAGCTATAAATAAATCATTGGCATTTTTGTGGACTGCAACTGGCTTCTCCAGTTCCTCCAGCAAATATTCTGCTGCTGAATTAAAACCAAGCAGAAACAATAAAACCTCAATAAAAGCAATTCCTCTAGCTTAAACTTCCTGAATTCTTTGTACACTGTGGTAAGAAACCTAATATTTGTTGCCTGATCACAACTGGTGCTTGTGGAAGGAATATTCCTCAGGTATTCACTTCTTCCAGACTATCTGCTTCTTGCTAGTTGACACCTTTTATTCTTAAATTATCTACTGAAATGAAGAATGAGCTGTTGGTACTTTTGAGCCCACCCCTTGCCAAAGGACCAGGGTGTTTCTGGTAGGATGAGTGTTACAGTGGCAGTTCTCTGGGATAGGCATCTCCATCCCTTGCCAGCATTCTGGTTTTCTGGTTTCAGTGCAGTATGAGACACAGTGGCAATGTGACCCCCCCTGGCATGGACCTCCTCACATCCCATGTGTCCTCCCAGTGTTTTCTGATGACCACATCAAAAGTTCAGCCTTTCCATTTCCTTCCCAGTCCTACCCTCATCTGGTGGCCACCCTTCTCAGCCCTTTCTCAGGCACTCAACCTGGGTCTTACCTTTTGCCTTGCAGAGCTCAAGGTACTTCTTGCCTCTTCCTTTTTTTGCCTCTTGGGTGCTGTTGCTTAAATTGTTCTTGCTGCTCCTTGCAGCCAAGCAAGTAACCTCCCCGTTTGGCTCTCTCCACAGCTGCAAAGCCCCAGTTCTGGCAGGGATTTCAGAGATTTAGATACATTGGAGTACTGATGAAAATCTGCCTAGTAATATCCCCAGTACCGAAAAGGAGGACACATTTTGGAGAGAAAGAAGACGCAGTTGCCTAAATCCAGCCTTCATAAGTATCTCAACATAAAACTCAAATTTTTAAGGGTATATTTAAGGACTTTCTGATGTGGAGGATATTCTAATTCTGTCATAATTCAAAGCTTATGAGCAAACCTTCACTGCCATAAAGCAAAGGTGAAGAAAATAGTCTACATTTTGGGACATAAATCCTAAAATACTGGTAAGTAGGATCAACAAAGAAATTCAGTTTACGTGCACTCTGATAATGTCCATAATATAGCACTTTTTACAGCTCTCTACTCATGGCTGAAAGGCAGCTGTAGCTTGGATTCCTAAATCTGGGCTGGAATTGAGGCTCCTAGAATTCATTTTGTACTGTAATATTTTACATCTTTATAATGTATTATACCAGTCACTCCAAATTCCTCCAAAAATGTGAACAACACACTCTTACACTTACATTTCTTTGAAGTAAGGCAGTGTCCTTCATTTGGTACATGAGAGAATGAGGTGTTGCAAAAACCGCTATGTGGATGTTGTAAAATTCTGTTTCCCTGTCTACCTGAAAGCAGGTTTTGGGTGGGTTTGTTTTTGTCTTTTTTTTTTTTTAATTTTTTTAAGATAGACAAAATGGTGTTTGAGGTTTTTAAAGAGTTTTTACATATCTTTGTTCCTGGGTGGATTTTCTTGTGCCTAGATTAGTAAATTGCAACAGTAATTCCATCAGGCTGAGCCAGATGGATAGCTACCAGACCCACTAGAAAACCTACTTTGGTTCTTGTGCACTGTCCATCAGACACAGTGTAAATGTTAATGCCAGATCTGCAGTAAAACAGCATTAGTGCTTTCAGCTCCATCCCATTATGAATCAAACTCACATCATATATCCATGACTCCTTATAAATCAGCTGAAGCATCCTGAGTCTCATCATCTTGAAGATGACAAAGGATCTCGCTGTGCCAGTGCCAGCTGGAGGGCTTGCTGAGAAGTAGGGCAGTAGTTTTCCCACTGGACTCTGATATCACATCCTCTGTTTCATACCATCCTTTATGAATACAGACCTACTGAAGAAAGGAGGGATAGTAAATTCTGGAGAATGAAAGGGTTATAGCAAGATGAATGGTTTACAATAAATTGCCAGATATTGCTGCATGGCTCTCTCTTTTGGACATCAGAGGAATGAAACCCAGTTGTCAGAACTCTAGTATAGGTGATTTTTCTGCTTCTCTAGCCCATAAAACACCTGAAAAACACTTTGATTGGAAAAGAGTCCATCAGAACAGACTTGGAGATGCACTTCTGCTCCACTTGGATCAGAAACACCTTCTCACGTGGAGGAGCTGCAGCTTCTGAACTGTTCAGACACAAGCATAAGCTTGTAATCCCCTTTTTTTTTAATCCAATTAACTCCGAATGCTAACACCATGTGAGTGACAGATGAAAGACAGAGATTGCCACATGTATCGTCACAAGAACTATTTGCACAAAAAGATGATTCATCTTCTGCAGAGATGACCCTGGAGAAAACAAGGGGGTTTCAGAGCAGGGTAGCACAGGATAGTGCCTGCAGGCTCCAGAGGCAAACATATACAACTGAGGGAAGAGCTCAACCTCCAGACAGAAACGTTACAGAATCCACTTGGAATGAGGTCACAGCGGGAGCTGTCAGGAAAATGACCAGACCTCCTGAGAGCAGCAATTCAGTGAGGAGCTGAGGCTCTGTGCAGGGACGTCTCTTCACATCAGCACCGTCTACCTAGTAAAAGGGTCTCTTGTCTGCTGGGAGCCTTGTCCTGGGAGCTGTGCGGATGAGAGGATCAGCCCTTGGCACTGTGGGTCTGCATGCAGATGGCCCTGATGCTGCACAGTGAGTGCAGACACTCAGACCAGTCCTGCTCCACACCAAAGTGGGTACCCAGCTATCTGCAGCTGCTAGTGGCTCCTCCAAGTCCTGGCACCTAACATTTTGTTGTCTTTCACCTGCATAGCTCCCACCAAGGAAGGAAAGCATTTGCCGAAAATCACTCAAAAAACCTTTGGCAGAACATCAAATTAAACCTATACCTCATACTCTTGGTTAGGATTATGATCAGTCGTTCTTTCTCCACAAAGGCAATAGATTAATGCATAGCTTTTTTATACCCCTTTGGGCTTTACCGCTCAAGAACAAGCATATGAAAGATTAGCAGGCAGTGATCATCTTCAAGAGAAGGATGAGAACTACTGTCCTTTGCAAAGATGGCTGTTCTCACAGTACTTTCACAAATGGGTGCCAAGCTTCGAAAAAGAACCTAACAAACCTTAGTGGGAAGCAAATAGAAAACACCAATTGCAAAGCCTGCTGTCCTTCGACTGGAATGAGCTTTATATCTTCTAGGTACTGAAAATCCTCCTGAGACACTGCCTATCTGAATACATCACTTAATCTTGTAGAAAGCCCCAGGAATGAGGGGTTCTTGCTGTTAGAAATTGCATCAAGTAACCTTATTGGAGATAAATGACTTTGAACTTTCATGGCAACAGTGATGAACTGCTTCAACATCCATGTGGTGCAGGCTGAAAAATCAGAGCTTTTAGACAAAGGAATAAACCTCTTCAAATGCAAACATGAGATTTGGGGCAGAGTTTTCAGGTGAACTTAAAAACATTTTCTTTATTGCTGCAGACTGGTTGTCTGTATAGCAAGAGTAATTTCACTGCCAGTCAGGTCCTATTGGCCTGAGTTCAAGAGAAACTCAGATATTCTTCCTTCCTCTACTAGAGGGAGACCACTTTAAAAAGTAAAGCAAACACTGTCATATATGGAACATGTCTGGAAAGGATCTTTATTTTCAGACTGGACTGCTTGGCCAGCAGACTGTAGGGAGAGTGCAGCATCTCTTCCGCAAGAGGTGGTTTTAGGGCACGAGACAGCGAGGCTCCACTGAGGCTCTGCGAGGCTCTTCGTTGTGTGCATGGGAGGGATGCAGGCAAATGCTGCATCTTCGCCTCTGCTTTTCACAGCAGGAGCAATAGACACACCCACGGGAATCCTTCTGGATCTCTCCCAATAAACTGTGGCAAGTGGCTGGACCGCAGAACTGGATGACACCAGTTGTAGAGATGTTCAGCCCAACAGCAGCCAAAATCGTTGTGAGTCCCTCTCTTAGCTTTGTGAATTAAAACAGCATCTTGCAGAGAAACATCAGGCCCATTCATATCTCCATCAGATAGCTCGGGATTCCTCTCTGGCTTCTGATGATGACAGTAGGCTACAAAACATGGCTAGGTGGTACTGCACCTTCCACAGTAGGAACTTGATGCACAGAAATGTCTCTGGGAATCAAAGTAATAAAAATGAATAATTGCATAATACACTAACATAAAATAATAATGCAGTGAGGTCTTTTAGGGTTGATAGCATCTTTAAAAGAAGCAGCTGATCCTGAAAGGGATCATTACTCAAAATGAGATTTGGGTGATGCCTGTGCTTCTGCCTTATTGAGATGTGGAAGAACATAACCAGAAGAGTGACAGTCTCAGGACTACCCTGATTTCTCAAAGAAATGCTGAACTAAAAAAAAAAATTAGCTAGGAGAGTCCTGAGTGCAGCAAAACTAAATTGCTATTGCCTCTGGACAGCAGTTTCTTGTGACATGTGTCCTTGGAAAAAGATTTCCAATAAGCAGAGAGGGTTGAATTTTGGCAGGTCACAGCCCCTGATCTGTCACTCCCATAATTTTTGCAAAGAAATACTTAACCAGTACTGCAAAAAAAAAAAAAAAAAAAAAAAAAAGAAAAATAGTATAAGTATCTAGTGAATGGTGTGACCAGTGTCAGAGCTGTCAAGGAGATTTATCCAGTCTCCTCTGGGTAAGCCTCCATGAGGCTCCTCTGCTGGCTTGTCAGAAGACAGGGACAGCCCCAGGTCCAAGGAAGACTGGCTGAGTTCCTGACAGCCTGTAAATTGTTGTTGCTGCTGTACAGCGATCGTGTGTGATAGCTTCCATGCTGAAACCTGGCAGAGATTAAACCTGGGCCCTCCAGCAGTCTATGTCTGTACTGGCTGATGTTGACAGAGCAGTCTGTGAGTTATGGCAAACTCACCAGCCCTATAGCCTGTTATGCAGAACTGACATGTGCTGACTGGTGGTTATGTACACACTGAGAGGCCATGTTAAGAAGATTTCTGCATATGGTATGTCCTTAGTGTATTGAGGGTGAGCACTTAATCATACTGTCTGTGCTGTGTCACATTTCACCTGTGATTGCTCCTCACATCTCACTCCTGATCGCTCTTCCTCTCTCAACTGGAAACCTGGAGGAACCAGAGCTGAGTCACCAGCAGTGCAGCTGTCCACGACACTGGGGCAGCACAGATGCACCACAGGGGTGCACATCCTGGAGGGCACATCATTGTACATAGAGAGAAACTCTAAATAGCACAGATACAAGTGCTGAGAAGTCCTTGAATACAAGCCTTAACTTCAGAGATCCTCCCATCCAGAGAGAAACAGAGATTCCTTTCTCCAAAAATGCACTTGTATTCACTGCTGAGTCCACTCAAGCTGCAACCAAAGTGAAGGTCTTACAATGGCTCATCTAGTTTCCCTGTGTTGTGATGGTTACATTTCCCATGCAGTCAGGGGCTGTCAGGTCAAATGTGTCACACTCTGGGCTCTCAGTTCCTCAGTGATGTACATGATTTCTTTGCAGCATAGGTGCAATGTAGCTCTTCTCCAGACCTGATGATGTCCTCCAGGAACATGTTTCTTGCAGAAACCACACGTACACCATCCAGCCACAAGGTCAGAATGATCCTTTCCAGCCATAGATCTGTGAAGTCGTTATGCTAACACTGCATTGCTCTGAGGTCCATGATCTGACTACATGTGAGCCAGCACAAGCATCAGAAGCCATTCTACCACAACAGACTCAGCACTTTATCAGGTTAAGTCACTGGCTCAGACCATGGTGGGTCAACTGTCCATCTTGGAGCTAAGTTAACCCTGCCAATTTCAGGCATCTGCAAGGCTGATATACTGTCTGACAGTAAAAACAAACAAACAAACAAACAAAATTTTTCATCTCCTGATTGTGCCAAGCCAACACAACAGCCAGTTCTAGAGAGAAGTCTAAACCATCACAGCTAAATTAGGAGCTACACTGCAAAAGAAAGTTGAGAGTTGGACAAAATCTGACTGGGATACAAGGAGTGGTGGAGTTCATCAGGTGCTGAAAATGAGAAGAAATGGAGAGACACTGATGAGGAAGATTATGGCCAAGTGCCCAAATGCGAATGTGACAGGAAAAAGACAGTCCTCGGCTACAGGTTAAGAGGTTTTTCTGGAGTAACCTTTAGTTTTGGCAATAATGGCCTGGTAGAAAGCTGACACAGCTTGGCTGTCAGACCTGTCGGGCTGGGCAGCAGCCAAGAACAGCATTTATTCATTACATATAGAGTGAGCAAATTATCCAGGGAAGACAGTCAATAAACATGGAGCCTCATGGCACCATTTTCACAGGGTGACCTTTCAAAGTATAATTGCATATTAAAGGACTCGATGGTAATCATCTCTGATCAGAGAAGCACTAACCAAGATGGCTTCGGAACATATTTGTTGTGAAGCAGGAGTGCGTTGGAAAGTGGCTGTGTAAATAAAGGCTGCTTTTGGCTAGCTCTCACGTGAGGCCATGATGAGGAGAGGTCCTCCTGACTCCTCAGCTACACAAATATTTGGTCTCAGGTCCTCTAGGGAAAGGCAGAAACAACAGTGGTAATGCTGAGAAGCATTTTCATTGTCACTAAAATGCCTATGGCTTACTGTTCTTTTCTCATCCAGTGGTGACAACTGCATTCAAATCACTTTGTCTGGGGAAGATTTTGGTTGTGGTCATGGTGACACATGATCCTTGGAACAGTCCTTAGTCTCTCAGACCACACACTTCCGGCTGCAGCTCCAGCTCAAACACCTTCATGGAGTATGAGGCCATCACCCCCAAAGCAGAAGACCTGGCTGTCCACTCATCACCCCACTCGAGAGCAGTCCCATTCTGTGGTAAGCAGCCTTGCCTCCAGACCAAACACCCCACAAAACTGTCCTTATTACTTCACAGGCAGCAATCCCATTCCCTTGCAGTACTTCAAGTCCCTCACTTCAATTCTCCTAAAAAGAACCCAAACCGTCTCTATGTTATCTCAATATAATTGCACAAGACTTCATTTTCTCAGAGGGCTAGGGAATCCTGGCTTCATCCTGAAATCCTTCAGCTTCATGTCAGATGCCACGTGTCATAACAGTGTCTTTTCCCAGGACAGACACATTTAGCCTTGAGGCAAACTACTGCAAGGCATTGCAATGTGCACAGCAGGCAGAAAACAAACAAGAAACTGTGAGACGGGCTTCCAGTTCCAGTTATGATAGAAAGAAGCATCAAGGAAGACAATGAGGAGTGCGTGGAGCTGGGCTGGCAAGGTGGGCATCCCTGAAGCTCATCAAAGGACTATGGAGAAGAGGGTTTTCTGGAACATGATTAGTCTATGATTTAATTACAGTTCAGGTCACTTAATCCAAATGCTTAGCTGAACTCTGAAATGCTGAGGTGTGTCCATCTGTGAGCATCAATGACAGCATCTTCAAAAGTCCATTGTTTCTTTTAAAATTCAAGCAGCATCACTCTGCTAATGTCTCAAGAAAATCCTTCAAGAAATTGAAACTCCTCCTTTTTGGATGAGCAGTACAAGGCTGTGCCACTTGAGATCCTTATGATGGCAAAGCTCTAGAGCTTCATTTAAGGGCAAATACATAGTAATTTTTTCCTAGGACTTCAGTCAGGAGATCTTTGTGTATGCTTAAGCATTCTACTGGACAGGGAAGGACTATGTAAAGACTCTAAGATAAGCATGAGTAATCCGCCTGAACTCAGGTGAGCCACGCCAGTTTGGAATTTAAGTAAAGCAAGTGGCATAAGAATAGGTAAGAAATTTACTGTACAAATGCTAAGCACTGTTTCCTTCCATATGTTTGTTGACATATACTTCTATTTGCTACCATTCATATTCCATTGTCCCTCCCAAATATTTGCCATTGACTTAATATATTACGCTGTATGAAGTGCTCAGAGAGAATTTCTTAATCTGGACCAATGTATATAATTTTCTAAAAATGCATATGATGATGTATTACATGAAAGAGCTGCAATAAACCTTTCTATTGGTATCTGTAAAACATTTCACAATGTCTGCCACGAAAAATGCCATTAAATCCTACTTGGCATTCTCAGCTTGTATCACCCGCTTGCATTGGAGGGCTACTTTTATGAAAAGGGTAGTGCAGCATGAGAGGGCAGAAATGAAATATTAGGAATAAAAGAAAAATTGCCAAAGTGCACTGCCTGCTAAAGCTTGTCTTACAGTTTGCTATTGCCTACCTCTAATCTTCTACAGTCACAACCAGTTTGAAAAGTGTCACCATCACTAAAGGCAAAGCACAAGTTCCAGTACTCCCAGCTTGGACTGTCCTCAGTTGCCCTTGTGCGCTGGATTCATCATCACCTGCATTTGGCAGTGGGAGGCTGAAAACCCATGTGGGAATCAGAGCTTAGATCCTGTGTCTAGCCCAAAGCTGGTCATGTGGAGAAATAAAGAAAGAGGTTCTTGACCTTTTCAAATCTTTCTGCCATTTCACTAAATGGAAAAAACATGAGGCTGTTCCTCTTTTCTTGCTGGCTTCGGGGTTTGATTTTTGTTTGCTTGTATGTTTTTGTTTGTTTTCTGGACAATTAACAGGGAATATGCTTTAGCACTGCTCCATAAATTGTACAGGACCTTCACAGATTGTTTCTTTAATTTCAGGTTGGTTATTGGCAAGACCAGAATTGGATCTCTAACCCTATTCCCTGTCAATTCCTTTTAACATCAATCTTTTTCTTTGCTTTCTTATTGCCAAAACCTGTTTAAGGTGCTCATGAAGCTTGATAGAAATTGCCTTGAAAAGAGCTGAGTGATCAAAACTGACCAGATGTGCAAGATCAATATTCATGGTTTATTGGAGCAACCTCCACTCTCTTCTCAGAGCAAGGTACCCTCAGCTGACCTGTTGTCTCTCATACAAATTACTGCCTCATTACCACCCCTTCCTCTGGAACAGTCCCTGCAAGGGACATTGAGCTCACGTAAAATAATTCAACAAAACAGTGAAAAAGCCTGTATCTGATCCAGAGCAGAGGCACCTGCAAATGAAAGTGAATTTGGAGAGACTACAAGAACCAGATTCTCCCCTTGGACATGAAACATGGATGTTGTACCTGCTGACTTTAGACATCTGGAAGGTGAGTACCTTTGTCTGCACAAGTCACCAGTAGTTTCCTTTGTGGAGGGTGCAGGTAGGACACTTCCAGGATGAGACCCATTTCAGCCATTTAGACACTTGCTTTGGGAAGAAAGGAATAAAACTGTTACATTGCTCACATCAATCTCTGCTCTTTGTTGGGGGCTCAAATCTCCAGGAAAACCAGAGTGAAACCTACTCCAAATGCTGCAAATTAGAAGTGAAGGGTGCTTTGTGTTTGCACTCCTTCTGTATGCTAGAATTCCCCAGGGAGATAATGCATTTACCAGCTGGCAATAACAAAACAGCACCAAAGGAGCATCCTGGACTGTGTGTTAGCATCGGTTTCAGTTTAGCAGCAAACAGATAATTTAATTTCTGTTGTCCTCACTTTCTCTGCCCTGCCACCACAATCCTAGACTGTGTTTCAACGAGATCTAAAGAGGAGGACTCCTCCTTTTTCAAGATTAACATCTTTCTTCATGACAGACAAAAAAAAGAGCTGATGATGGAGGAAGGAGACCCAAGAGATGATTTTTCTCTGCTTCCCCATGAACAAATACTCTGGCGCTTGCAGAGCAGTTTCCACCTTGCAGAGAAGGCAGTCGTGCCTTAAAACCCAAGGCAGGGAGGGGCAGAGTGCTTTCTGTGGACCGGAATGATATTTGGGGGAGGCAGTGTAGTACTTTCTTTAATACAGCCAAATTTCATGCACAGCAAGAACTGGGGCTAAAAATAGACCAGGATGCTAATGAGGGCCTGGCGCACACCGTCTGTATGATGAGACGATGATTCTTTTTGAAAATGCAATAATTTAAAGGGTTGTTTCATTTTGTTGCTTTCTGCTGCAAAGTGTTCAGAAACACGAGGCCATTTGGGTCTTCAATTTTTCTCCTTAATCTTAGGAAAGTGAAATGTTAATGGACAAAAGGGAAAGTGAATAGAAGCAAGAGTTGCTTTATTTTTCCTGAGGCTGCTTGTGTGTGATCAGCAAACAAAGTGGGTCAGAGAGGGCTTTCATAACATTTCAGGTGAATTTCCACACCGGCCGAGATGGGAGACCAGGATATTTCTTACGCAGAACAATTTTAATTTTCCCCAATTTGTGTGTGCTGGCAGCTGAAGCTTCCACACTTTTTTTTTTTAATTCCAACCCAAAGGTTAGATATGTAGCTTGTGCAAGAGATGGACTGTGAGCTCCAGCTGGACCTTTCTGCAAGCCCGGGACATTTCTGCAAGCCTGGGTCATCTCTGCAGCCTCATGACCCTTTCCCAGACTCTACACAGTCCCCTAGGAGCACATGCATGATGCAGCATGATGCCCTCTGTTACAGGCACCACTGGGAGCTCCCTGTCCTCCGCTTGGTCACCTTGTCTCCTGAAACCCACCCGGCAGCTCCAGGTTAGCCCAGGACACTCACTTTCATGGGATACTTGATTCTCTGACTGCCCCTATAGCTCATACACAGGCTTTCCCTGTGGATAAGACATCCCACCACCCTGGGAGAAAGCAGGGTCAGAGGGAAGGCTTTGCTCACGTCTGTGAGCAGCATTGACACAGCAGAACTGAAATCCAGGCTCAGATGCAGCTGCTGGTGTGAGGCTGAGCCACCCCCAGCTCTGGTGCACCCAGGCAAAATTGCCTAATGGTTCAGGCATGATGAGGACATTGCATGGCACACGGCTGTGTAAATCACATCTCCAAAGGAAAACAGGCTGAAAAAATGAGCAGGAAGCTAGAAAAGTTTATGAAACATATCTGTTTTTTCCTGTCCAAGACAGCCAACTGCCTGTTGGTTAGTAGCCTATATCGGTGGACCATAAAGCATACAGCAGATCAGGAGCTGTTTTCTGGCACATGCACGCTTGTCTCCTATAAATACATCTCCAGGAGAGAACAAAACAAGTATTGTCTCTTAATGTTCCAATTACAGATGGTAATTAATGCATCATGACATGACTAAATTGTAAGAAGAAATAGCTGCAATGAGAAGTCACCAAAAGCAGGATTCAGATTAGTGTTCATTTCGAGATCAATTCTTTCTTCTTTACTTGAAGAGCAAGGGAACAGTTATTCCGCATTATGAAGGATTTATTAGCCTGCTTTCCTGAATTTCGGGTCATAATGGAGCTTTGTTATTTTTAATAGATTAATGTACTCCTTCCCTAGTGTTTTGTCAAATAATAATATTTACAAGGCAATAAAAGGAAAAAGGAAAAACACACATAAAAGAACCAGCCCCTGTGTCATAAGTCTTGGGTAGGTGAATGTGTGTGCGTCTTTGTGTGTGCGTGTGTATAGGAGAGAGGTTGTTTATTGCATCGGCCAGTGCAGAATGAAATAATTTATGTACCATCTACATGCAAATGTATCTTTCATTTAGGTAATAAACTGCACCCTTGTATAATTTACCCCAACAATAGGCTTGCGAAGACAGCGCTACTAATCTTCAAAAATCAACTGTGCCTTTTCAAAAGGGATTTTTGTCTTTCTATGAATTGATCAAACTTGACAAGTAATTTCAACCTAATGTTCACGGCTATCCTCCTCTCTCCTCACCATCTGTAGGTGAGAAATCCTATTTTCTGGAAGTGACAGGGTAATGCAAGAGGCTGCAGACATCTGAAAAAAAAAAGTGGTTTTCCCAGAGCTACAGGAAAAACAAGGGTGGATTCAAGAAGGATATGAGGGTAGGGTTTCTTTCTGTACAAATGATAAATTCTTCATGCCCACAGCTATCCACACGGAGTCACGTTTTTTGAAACCACTAAGTCTAATGGGAGCAACTGAAACATTAAAACTTCTCTGTATTTAAAACACTTTGGTAAAACTACTCCAGTGGAAAAGTCTTGCTCTTGTTAATAAATAAAATAAAGGCTCTCAGAAGAAGTTAATTCTTCAAACTTATTGCATCAAGGAAAAGTGCATTGTAGACAAAGAGACTGAATGTAAACTCAGTTTGCTTCCAGATTTATTTATAAAAATATCAGCTTTGACTGAAAGCTGGTCAGTCCTACACCAAGCAATACGTAAGAAATTGGAAAAGGGTCAGTTATCACCCTGCCAGGATCACTGACATGACTGAGTTCAATCCAAAACAATTTGCACAGCTACAAGAGAGTCTTTTGCAAATTTTAGGTTTTCTCCCAGAAAGTACAATGACAGCTTCTCAGGGCCATTTTCTTCCACATCAGGACACTTCAAGGAACACAGAGCACCAGTGGACAGAGATTCAGGTATGCCTAGGCTGAGAGTACCCAAACCCAAACATAGGCACATCTGTGTGTAATTCATACAAACACACTAAGGCTAAGTGAGTAAGTATTTTTTTTTATTCACATAGGAAACCTCCCCAGCAAGCAGGAGGTTCTCATGTGGGAAAACAGGTGCCCTCACACCCACCCCAGGTTGACGGGATGTTTTTTCTCACCATGCCTACATCTAGATAACTGGATCCAGAAGTGTCCTCAGGTGCTGGGTCCTGCTACAGATCTGCACGTGTCCTGCCTTCAAGACCTCCAAGCCAGGGCCTTTCCCTCACACACACTCTGCTTCCCACAGAAAGGAGTCCCCTAACCCCTCTCTTCAGCCCTCCTCTGGGGTTGCTTATTGTTATCTTTGGGACACGCCTGCTAAACATAAGCTCGTGTACTCATTTCATGAGGATGAGAGGGATAAATGGTGGCCAGCAGGAGAGCTGTGACTCAAGGCCAGCTGTAGGTCAGGTTGAAGCACCCACTGTGCAAGTCACAAAGGATGGTTGGAGGGTGGCAATTCATTTGGTGTCACAAAAATTTTTTAAGTTCTGAAATCTACTTTAATTTTCCCATTAGAAGAAGTTCCATAGCTTCTGATGGTTTTCACAGCAGGGGATTATGTCAAAACAGATTGAAAAGGTCCTTTGGAAGATTGAAAAGGTCAGGGCTTTCAGGTCTTTCTGTATTTGTTTCCCCTTTATTTCCTTCCCTCAAGGATATAACTAGACAGTCCACCTCTAGCTTCACTATAGCAGATTGGGAAAGCACAGGCAAAATCAATATATGACCACAAAATATCTTCTTCAGGAAAAAAAAAAAAAGAAAAAAAGCTAGCAAAAAAATACATTTATACATTTTTAAATTAAAAAAAAATCTCTGCCACTCACGTCACTTTTTTTTTTCTCAGATGTTGCAGCTGAAACAAAATCTAAGCTTCTTTCTGTTGTCAGGTAGGTGGACACTGCTAGTTCCTCAACCAAGAAAATTATTTTCATCTCAATACCTGGTCATTGCTGGTTAATGTATGTCATGGTGTCTTCTGATTGCACAAGCAAGAGCAGATCCCTCAGGTTTGCCCCATGAGGGCACTGGCGACAGTAAGTCAGTGGAATAGAGACAGGTTGGCCATAGAAGGACAGAGATGAGATTCTTTTGGTCACTGAATTCACCAGAATGGTATTTCTGAGCCAGGAAATTGCCAGGTGTGTTTGTTTCCACTGCAATAAGGGGAATGGGATTTCATTTCCATTTTGTGTAAATAAATAATGGTTTGCGAAAATACACTGGACTCTACTAACAGCATTACTCTTGTAGGTAAAACAAAATAAAACAAAACAATGCCTCTATACTAATTCATTGATTTTTTTTAATCAGTCAGTCCTGAAGAATGCTGTTTTTTCCCCTTAAGCCTTTAGGCTTCCTGGGGTTATGAGCTTAAACCTGTGGTGAGATCATAGTGACGGACCCCTCTTCTTCTTCTTCTTCTCTTTCTCTTCTCTTCTCTTCTCTTCTCTTCTCTTCTCTTCTCTTCTCTTCTCTTCTCTTCTCTTCTCTTCTCTTCTCTTCTCTTCTCTTCTCTTCTCTTCTCTTCTCTTCTCTTCTCTTCCCTTCCCTTCCCTTCCCTTCCCTTCCCTTCCCTTCCCTTCCCTTCCCTTCCCTTCCCTTCCCTTCCCTTCCCTTCCCTTCCCTTCCCTTCCCTTCCCTTCCCTTCCCTTCCCTTCCCTTCCCTTCCCTTCCCTTCCCTTCCCTCCCCTCCCCTCCCCTCCTCTCCTCTCCTCTCCTCTCCTCTCCTCTCCTCTCCTCTCCTCTCCTCTCCTCTCCTCTCCTCTCCTCTCCTCTCCTCTCCTCTCCTCTCCTCTCCTCTCCTCTCCTCTCCTCTCCTCTCCTCTCCTCTCCTCTCCTCTCCTCTCCTCTCCTCTCCTCTCCTCTCCTCTCCTCTCCTCTCCTTTTCTTTAGCTGTTGCTCTGGGCCATCTATCAACATCAGGCAGGATCAGACTTGCTTTTCCCACCACCAGTAGAAAAAAGTTCATTAAGTTCTCCAGATCATTTGGGTCATTGGAGGGAACAGGGTGAGAGCTCAATGTCAACAAAACCTCCATTTCTCTCTGAAAAGAGAGGCAGCAGACTAAGTTACTGCCAATTTCCATAAAGCCATAAAAGTCCGGCAGTATCAGTAAGATAGGATTCAGTCCACATCTCCTCATTATTCAGAGGGATGGGAGGATATGGAGACGTCAAAGTAATCTGGAGCAGACAATGAAAGTTGTCGAGGCTCCTCTGATTAAAACTGCAAATCCTACAACCCTAACCCTAATCCCCACCCTGTGGAAAGGGGAGATTAGCCTGGGTCCCCAAAAAAAGATAACTCTATCTTTTCCTTAAATTACGTGTTAAAATTCAATCTCCTCCCAGGAGACGGCATGCATGGATATTGCTTTTTCTCTCCCCTTAATTAAGAAAGTACAAGAAAGTAAACACTGCTGTTTGCACAGTGCCTGACAGAGCGGAGCGGGTGCCTCTGTGCTCTTGGATTGCTTTATTAGCACGTTAAGCCTGCCCACATGGCTGGGGGGCTGAGCAAAGGGGGAGTTTTCAAATCCTTGGGGTTAAATGGTGTTTTACAAGATGCTGAAGCAATCTGTTGACTTCTCCTCCCATCTACACCAGTGTGAGTCTGCAGCATGTGGACGTGCTGCCGGGAAGAGCCAGTCTGCCTCCTCAGGCCTCGCATATTCCTCTGATCATTAGGGGCTATTTTTTTAATGAGATTATTTTCTCCATGATCTGTGCATACCAGGGTGATCCTGATCTCTCTGAGGCTCCTGATCCAGCCAAATCTTTGCATCCCCAGAAGCCACCTGTAATGTCATTGGGACAGGCCATGAAGGCTGCTTTCTTGGTAGCACACCTAAGTGATGCATTCATGTGTTTTAAACCAAGAAGCTCATAGCCCATAGTCAGGGCCTGCCTGGCAGCAGCCAGTTGGATAGTTGTTCAGAAGATGGTCAACTTTGGCACGTGGTGAAACTGTCCCCTCTGGTATCCTCCTGACATCCTTCACTCCAGTAAGATCGTAGTGCATTTTTTCCTGGCTGACATCCCAAGAAGAGCAGAGGCAAGCATGTAAGGCTTCATTGTATAGCCAAAAGAGAAGGAACAAGGAGAGCAGAGGGGTGTTTTCCAGCTCCCACCAGCACCAAGAGTTCCCTGTCCCAGTGAGGTACATTCTCAATGTGTGCTCAGCAGTGCCTCTGTATGGGGCTGCTGGTTTTCAGCCAGTTTTAGAGGATGGGTAGATGGATGAAAGGATGGATGGATGGATGGATGGATGGATGGATGGATGGATGGATGGATGAAGCAGAGAAACCCTCCTGGAGAAGTGTGGCTACCACAGGGAAGGTGACCCACTGCAGAAACCCATGCTACCGGTGAGCTCAGCAAGCCCCACTGAGGGGCACCAGGGTGAACCTCTGCCCGTGAAACAACCCCTCTCAGAGCCTGGAGAAGATGACAAAGCAGCAGCCTGCACGATGTGACACTTTTCTTTTATCAGCCAGGCTCTGGCTTTGATTGGATGAAGACAATAATAACTCATTCTTGTTTTGTATCCGAACCAAACACGGATGAGACCTTTGAGATCAACTGGAAACCTTGCTGAGGTCTTTAAAACAGGTCCATAGGAGGAATGCAGAGCATTAGCTTTAGTATTTATTTTGTACAGCATAACTATGTTTTGAGAGGAGGAGGGCAATGTTCATTAGCAGCACGAATATACCAACTTGTGTTTCAAGCTGTCAATACAGTGTCTAGTGTTAATGGAAATATAATAGAATGAGATGTTTTTAAAAATACGGGATTTAGAATAGTCAGGGGAAAAAAGGCATTAATGAAATTTAAATGAGAAAATCAGCTTGCAGTAATTTTACAAGTAATTATTATTTTCTTAATTTGACTAGCCTGAATAGCTTCGTCTTTGCTGGGATGTGCTTGCAAGGTGTGCACATGAGGACAGTGAATGATACATTACAGGACAAAGTTATGGCTGTCCTGGAAAAGAAATGTGGTTCAGGATTCTACTGTCTGGCTGGATGAGAGGCTAAAGCATGTGCACCTCCTTTCCTCTAAAGAGGAGGGAAGGCTCTTGGACGTGCTCTGGCCATTGGCTGCCCGCCATCATCTCACATATCAGCTCTCTCAATCTACCCTTGGAGTCACTTACCATCCTCCTTCAGAGCTGGAACTGAGGGTCTTAACTTAGGTAGTACACCTTGTTCTCCAGTAGCATGTGCACTCAATTATGCACTCAGTATGAACCAAATAATTTATGGGATCTCATTATTGCACATGCATGTATTCATGCACATGTCTTAGAGGTTTCCTTTTTGCTAGAAAGTCACTGATGCTCTCATCCATCTCTGTGTCATTTTGACATGGACAAACTATTACAGCTTTCTATCAGTGAAGCTGATCCGGAGGGATGGGATGGTGCTAATTGGGCAAGAAGGGCCAAGGGTTTGTGTCACCTAGCTTGGTGTGCCAACAGAGCAGTTGTATCCAGCTGAACAGCCCACTTTCAGCTCCCTTCCTCTGTTGGGAGGAATTGATGCATTTAGCATCATCTGACCTCTTTTGGACCTCTGCTCTAGGAGAGGCCTCACACCTTGAAGGGGCCTGTTTGCCTTCACTGGGAATAATGGTGACCACATCTGAGCTTAAGATTTACCCTGCAAACATGCCATGTGGAATCCAGACAGACATGGTCAGTCCTTCCAAGATCTGTCCCTCCTAAGTTGAAGTTGTTGTATGTACCTACATCACTCTTCTCCACCAATGACATCAGAAGTGCCCAGGGGCCTGAGGAAAGGCAAAGAGAGATGCTATTGCAGGGATGGACCATGGTGATTTCCATACTGCATTTCCAGCTTAGTTAGCTTGAGCCTCCCTTATCATGTCTCAGTGGTAGAGAGGACACTCAGACAAGGAAGATTTCTCCGTTGTCCAGCAGAGACAACATCACCACTATCTTCTGCTTGGATCCCGTCTCCCTGAACCCCACATAACTCACTGTTTGAGAAGCTCTGAGAAGCTCAGTTAAATTCATACACAGCTTAAAGAAACAACCTCAAAAGAGACATATCTTGCACTTCCCAGAAGCTGACATCTATTCTCTCACCATCTCCCAGTCCTGCAGCTGTTATAAAGAGACAGCTTCTGATGCTCTCTATTAAGTAAATAGTGTCCGGTCCCCCACAAAAAGTCTGAATCACAGTAGTAAGCCAGTGGAAAAATACCCTGTGACCAAGATTTTCTACTGTCTTAAAGCACCTGGTGCCAGCCACTGCTGGTACAAAAATCATCGATTTGGAGGCTAGAAAGTAACTCATTGTCTAGTCTGAGCTCCTTGACAGAATTAAGGGCCATTTCATTTCACTCAGTATTCTGACACTGAGCTCACAACTCCTTGCTGAGTTATGGAACAAATTTTAGGAGGACTTCCAATTGCTTTCTGAGGTTGCCAGTGAGAAAACAAGACGTGAGGGTACCCAGGAGGGGTGTTGCTTAACGTGCTCTCTTTTTAAGTACCGGTCACACTTTGCAGCAAACGTAAACTTAAGCCCTGTCAGACTGAAATGATTTCTTAATGTTATATTCAGTGCTCTGTCCTCACTGTTACTGCTCACTCAGACAAATACTGTGTGAGGCCCCAACACGGGGTGTATGCTTTGGCGGGCCAAAGCGCATCAAGTATGCTATTACCTGAGTTTTCCTATTTCTTATGGCGTGTTTTTTGTTGTTTTTTGGTTGGTTGGTTGGTTGGTTGGTTGGTTGGTTGGTTGGTTGGTTGGTTGGTTGGTTTGGTTTGGTTTGGTTGTTATTGTTGGTTTTTTTGGTCCTTGTGGATTTAGAAAATTTAAAGTTAAAACTGGAAGCCAAACCCTCATGTCTGAACTATTGTACAGTGAGGTAGCTCTGACCACTTCAAAACTGCAACACCCATGAAATCAAGTGGACAGCTTTAACATTCCAAAGTCACTGGAGTGACTCTTCGCGGTTTTCTTTTCCCCATAGATTTATTCTGTCATCTGCTTTTGTTTGTTTTCTTTCCAGCATACTATGACATTTAAAATTAAAGTTCTACTTTGAGGGGAAAGGAGTGCAAGAAATGTTATAATTTAACTGAGCTATAAAAATAGAAGGGAAAAACTCATTGAAGAGATTGTTTGCCACCTGCCCTTTAAACCAGAATATATTACTCTGAAAGTTGTACCATATTGCAAGGAACCTTCAGTGCCATTTGCAGTATTGCTTCAAGCTTGGTTGCTTGCAACTTAATTTCTCCAATGGTTTCTACCTAAAAGCCAATTGCGTATTAAGAAATAACACTACAAACATGGATCACGCGGAAACACTTTTCAGCATCAGCAATAGCATCAGTCACAGAAGTATATAGAAATTGTGGGGTTGTGCAGAGCTCTTGCCCGTCAGGGCATGCAGAGCCAAAAGAGTTCAAGAAATGTGTGTCACTGACTCACAACCATTTTCTTGCTGCCTCTCCCGCAAGTTTTATTTGAGTCAAATATAATCCCATGGCGTTTCATTTTAGTCATTGTCACAGACACAAAAATAAATCAGTCATTTTCTTTTTTCTTTTATCTTTGGTTGCACCAGCTGAATTATCTGTGGACTGAACTTGTTTGCTCCAGGTCCTAATTCAACAGAGTACTTAAATATGTATTTAATACTCAATGGGTTATTAGTAGAACCATTTGTAAACACTTTCAGGATGGAAAAATGTGTTTGTGCTAAAGCTCTCTCTTCCTATGGAGAAGGGAAACAAATGCTAGTGTGGAAACACTTTTTTGCTCTTGTTAGCTTTTCTTTACACAGAAACTTGGACTTTGCAGCAGCAACTCTTGTAGCGTGAGGAATCAGAGATTTGTCACCCAGCTTTGTGGTTTAAAATATAGATTTTTACATCTAAGCCAATTACCGTGGCTTTCTTCATAGCCAAGGAAATAAGTACTGGTGGGGTGCTGCTGCAGGTCCCTGGTGTGGGTGGTGGCAAGAGGAGATCCCCTGCACCCACACTGGAGACCTTCACAGTAGCTGTGGTGGTTTCCCACAGCTTTCTTCAAGGATAAGCCTATTTTTTCCTTAAAACCTGAAAACTCCACATTTTCAGCTTTGAGCTCCAGTTGTTGATTTCTTTCTTCAGGGAAAAAATGAAACCGGTTGCTGATAATGGCAGCATTTCTTCCTTCGTAATCCATTTGACAGAGGCAGGTAGTGCTACCTAGCTGTTCAGCTCATGGGATTTATTTGTGTTTTCAGCACACTCTGAAGCTTCAAAGTGCCGTGTAAGTATTATTTGGACCGTGTTTTCAAGACTGTCCATCACCAGCCTTATTGCAGTATGCTTGAGTATAGTGCTATTCTTTGTAAACATCCATAAAACCTATCTTGTGAGAGGGCATTATTTGTTTATTCCTGGACACCTTTAAGAAATCTGGAAATGAATTATATTTCATATGTATGTGTGTGTGTGTATGCATGTGTATATATGGCTTATATATATTTTATATACATATATATTGAATAACCTGGAATTATGTTGGAAACAGATGATCTAGAAAAATAATTAACCAGGCATGAACTGTGCCTCTTCACCTTTGTTTTACCTCTGATATGCATATTTGCATGAGCACCTTGTTTCCACTGTCGCTGTCTGTGTTAGCGATACCTCTGCTTGTTGCAATGTAGGTGTGGGATGGCAAAGTTGCAGAGCTGAGGAAGCAAGAGGACTCCTGTCTCACCAAGTGACCAGGACATTTCCAACCACAGTGTTTACTGGGGTATTTATGGGTTGCACATACTGGTTAGCTTAATAGCAGAAGAGCCAGAGGCCAGGCAGAAGGGAAAGCCACAGCTGTAAACAAGGACATCCTGGAGTGATGCTCGAGCTTCGGGCAAGGCTGTTGCAGCCCAACTCATTTCAAGGCTGGGTCCAGCAGGGTATTAAGTCATTTTCTGCAGACCAATAAGCAGTTGTCAAGGAGCCTGGCTCAGCTTCAGGTCATGTTAAGCCCTAATGTAAGATGGGCACGTCTTCAGATTGTTTTGTATGTATTTAAATCACTTTCCTGGAGGCTCTGTGACTGGGGTATCTTCTATTAAACCACTGTAAAAAATTACCAAGCAGATGTCTTTTGGTCACTGGCTTCACCCCTTCTCTCCCAGAGCAAGGGGATGCTGCCTGCCCCTATGTCATAGCCACCTGGTTGGGAGAAAATCCTGGGGATGGCTCACAGCTTCCTCCCTGCCCCTCTCCCTTCCTCTGCCTCCTTTTTCTATTGAAAACTGTGTGTTCCTCTCCAGAAAAGGTGCAGAGCAGCACAGAGCTGTTGCTTGGTGCTGTTATAGTGGGAGGCTCAGGGGTCTCAAAGGAGGGAATGAATGAGGTAAAGGACTGAGGACTGAAGGTTGACATCCCAGGAAGGTGCAAGCCCTGGGAAAGGCCCTTTTCATCAGGTCTTTTGCCTAAATCCCTCCTCCTTCACACACCCTGCAAGCTGCTTCTTGCAGGGCCAGAACTAATATGCCTTTTGCCTTCAGGAGTAAAGACTTTTTGCGATCCATGTGGGTTCTCAGTACGCCAACATTTCTAATGTGACCTCTCCCTGTTAATGGAGAGCTCAGCCAAGTACAGACAATCACAAGGGACTTCAGCCATACCTGGATCTCCTAAACATTTATTTAAAGAAATTTTTATAGCTCCATGCCTATGGAAGTCTGTCTTGCTGAGACCTCAGAAAGAGGTTTAAAAGGAGAAGGTTAGTCTTACTAGCATAGCACAGCCCTCTACCGCTATGCATTTCTGAACTGCAACTACATCAGGTCCCACCATGTTGGAGCAACAGCCCTGTGGCTTCACCCACCCTACAGATTCCCCCAAAGTGACAGTGGTAGAAATCTCGAAACTAAGAGGAAACATTTCAAATGGTGCAAGGACTGGCCCTCCTGATGACATTTTTCACCTGTAAAAATTACACCTCTAAGTTTGCACTTGTAAAACACTTCTCTGTGTTCTTGCATCTCCCCACACTCCCATTTGCCCCGGCAAATAGCTAGAGGTGGCATCAGTTTTATCTGAGCTTGTGTTTTAATCCCAAGTGGAAAGAGTCTGTGCAAATTGCTAGGCTGACCTTCTGAAAATGAGGCCTTGAATTACTCCTCTCTTGTATTTAACTTCCAATTTGCCATATGGTGGGAAAATAAATTAAATAGGTTAATTAGGAAGCCCTGGAATTCTGTTCATCCTTACGCTATGCAATCATGATTGCATCTTGCCTTTAGGATCCCGAATATGCTGACATGCAGTCTTTTCTGCATGCCAGCTTCACAGCATCTCCATCATAATAAAGAAGTGGGAGGGGGAGGTGGTTGGAGTAGCCAAGCAAATCAGTAAAAACAACCAGCTAAATTGAGTGCTTTCTAATCTAATGCATTTAAGTCATACTCAATAAAGCTTGCCAACAATCCCCGGCCTCTCTGCTGCAAAGATCACAGAGGCATCTGATTAGAATAATGTGTGTCTTCTAAAAACCCTCTTTTAAGAATGTTTTCTTTCTGATAGGCAACAGATAATGAATCAGAAATGTCCCTTTGTGAGCATGGGGCGAGGGGGACATTCAACAAGCCCATCCAGCCCCAAGAGTCCTACTGCTCTCTGCATGCCGCAAGATAGAAAACCCATCAGCTATGCCAAGGTTTTTCTCCCCCTGCTAAAGGTAAATAAATGAAACAGAAATACAGTTCTGATGAGTCCTGCATTCAAGTAATATCCTGAAGTCAGTTTTGGGCTTGAAATCCAAGCCCAGCAAAAGCCATCACACATCAAAGGGTTCCCAAGAGCTTCATTCCTCAGAAAAGCATCAATTTTAACATGTCTGTTATATGA
Organism: Patagioenas fasciata; assembly: GCF_037038585.1. Classification (NCBI taxonomy): domain Eukaryota; kingdom Metazoa; phylum Chordata; class Aves; order Columbiformes; family Columbidae; genus Patagioenas; species Patagioenas fasciata. The sequence continues at coordinate 32,547,918 of NC_092520.1, forward strand.
CTTATGGTAACTTGTCCCAGGTAAGGCTCTTGGAGTTTAGGAGATGTAAGTGGGCAAGGAATGGAGGAGATATCAGGAAAATACTGAGGAAATGGATAACCATAGTGTCACCTCATGGGCGGAGAGTCAGACCAAATCTGTGAGATGAATGGTCAAGAGAAGAGAAACAGAAGTATTTTTTTGAAGACTAATTTAAGTTTCGCATCTGAATCTTGTGAAAACCAGACCAGAGGAAACCTGGATCATATGTTGTAAAAGACTACAGATCGTGCAACACATGTTATGTTTGTTGCTGTTTATTTGCCTGGAAAAGAACAACTCCATGGACTGTGTATATCCAGTCTGTGTTTATTCTGAAGAGGATTTTGAGTTTTCCATTTACAAAATTGCTGATATCATGCCAGAAAACAGTACTTTCTTGGGCAGTTTTTGTCAGTCTAATGCCCCAGCTCTAGAGACGCTCTCCAGCAGGTTCACTCAGTGCCTTGCTGCTTCCTCCACCCACATCTCAGGATAGCACATTAGCCTGAGCAATATCATGAATGAGGTGTCCAAACTTCTTGAGAGAGGTTGTGTTTGTGTGCTGTATTTCACACGTGGTGGTAGAGCCAAGAAACCCCCCAGGGTATCTCAAGCTGCGCCTGAGGTTAGCCACTGAGCAAAGCTCTGTTTGCAGCGACACACCTTCTTCTGTTACAGTCCAACTTCCCCAGTCTGCTGGTATCTCTGCAGCTGGGGAGGATTAGAGGATGTGTGACGAAGATCAGAGAATCATGGGATGTCCTGAGTTGGAAGGGATGCACAAGGATCATCAAGGCCAACTCCCACCCCTGCATATGACATTCCCAAAGTTCACACCATATATCTGAGGACATTGTCCAGTCTCTTCTGCTTGGGGCTGTGACACCTCCCTGGGGAGCCTGTTCCAGTGCTCCAGCACCCTCTGGGGGAAGAACCTTTTCCTAATGTCCAGCCTAAACTTCCCCTGGCACATCTTCCTGCCATTCCCTCGGTTTCTGCCACTATCTACTAAAGAGAAGAGATCAGTGCCTGCCCTTCCTCCTCCTCTTGTGAGGAAGCTGCAAGCTGCAATGAGGTCTCCCCTTAGATATTTCTGCACAAAACTTTGTGCCTATTTCTCCCTATAGATGTGCTGGTAGAAAAAGCAATTCACATAAGGTAGAAGGGAAGGGCCAGGTGGATATTCAAGGAAGGATTCACACTGACCATCCCAGCCTCACCTTGCAATAAGCAGGGTGGCAATGCACAATAAAGAAAAGCTTGGGGCCCCTTCCATGTCTTCCTCAGAGGTCACTTTTGCCTCATCAGAGCAAGCACCCTGGCAGGGTGGGATGACCTCCCTTTTCTAATCTGATTTCACCTGTGAAAGCTTGAGGCATGGGAAATGATCAAAGCTGTATGGTCCTCTACTCCTTGTTGTACAAGCACACCATTGGAAAATCCAGTTGTAGATGAAAGCCTAGAACAGCTGAGAAGGTTCAGAGGAGATGTACAGTCAAGATAGACTTGCATTATATCAATGCATAGGGAGAGCCTGTAATATCAGCCATATTCCTCCATTGTATCTACAGTTCACACGATCTCACACTTTCTTTGGAAAATTGGACAGGAATGAGGACACAGTTTGTGATGTCCAGTACCTGGAGAACCACTGAGCTGTCTCAGATTTGTAAACACTTTTAAATGGAGCAGTAAACCTTTCTTGAAACTTGGTGCCAGACTGTGCTTTTATTTGTTCTAGTAAAAAGGTTTTGACGCAGCACTAATGAATACTGGTTTTACTGGGCATTACACTGTCAGCTTTAGTGTGGCATATGCTATTTTTTTGTACCAACAATTAGGTATTTACAGGCTTGCAATTATATGCCTAATGCTAGCTTCCACCAATCAGTAAGGGTCTGCACATATGGTGCAGATTTCCCATAAACAGATCATTGGAAGGTTACATCCACGTCTGACAGTAGCTTGAAGAATTGTAATTTTTCCCTTGCTTGTTCCATCTTGGAGGCGTACAGCAATGTACTACCTCTAACCACTCCCTACAGTGTGTCCCACAGAAAATGACTTTTCCATCCTCTTTATGAAATTACGCTAGCACTGTTACAATGCCTCCTTCAGGATGTTAAAGAATATGTAAGGAACCTGTTTCTGATCTCCAGCTGACAGAGACACACAGTTTTATATTTCCAATATAAATGACATCTGCTCCCATATCCTACCTGCTTCTTCGGCAAGTGCTCTTTTGCAGTGCCCATGAAATCTCTGGTTATTTAAAATAGTTAAAAATAGCTATGGGTTAAGAGCACTTGAACCTCTTCATACTCTTCAAAGAGTAATTTAAAAAATCTGACAGGGTTCATCATTCTATTCCTGATCAGTAAAATCTTTTACATCATTGGCAGCGGAGTACCGGCTAGACCAAGAGGAGATTACTACTCACAGGTAAGCCATTGAAATTAAAAAAAAAGGCTTGGACATCATTCAGTAATGACCTCCATTAACAGAAATGGTGTTGTATTTTAAGTGAATTAATGAGCTATAATTATTGGTGATCTCAGAGACAGTGATCAGAAGAATATTTTGCATTATTCAAATGGTACAACTGCAAATTGAAGCACTGTCAGACAAAGTCCCTTTTGTTACAATAAACATATCACCTTCCTTGTTGCTTCAAATACAGCTTTGCACTTAATACTTTGATGACCTCTTGCCACCACCCTGTCACTATATATGGTACAGTCACGTCTGCCATAGTAATGGAGGTTTTGAAAATGTTTTACTTGACTTTTAACAGATGGATGTTAATGGGATATTTATTTACAGAATAAAATTAAGTCAAAGCAAAGACTTAGTGCACAATTTACATAATCAGCTTTGTTCTGAGCTGGTAAGATGTTTTTTCCAGCACTTGGGACCCTTCAGTCACAGCTGCATCAAAGAAACAGCCACTGAGAATGGAGATTAAACAATTTCCTAAAGCTACAAGTCTTGATGAGAATCTATTATTCCATATTAGAATCCCATAATTTCTCCAGACACTGCCATAAGATCAAAGATGTATGTTAGAGCTTTGGCATAGCCCACGATCAAAAGAAAGATGTTCAATTTGCATTTAGAAAACATTTCTGTTAATTATATTTTTCTGAGAAACTGAAAGTTCTGCGATTTTACCTTTTGCATGCAAAACTATAACAAAATCTATTAACCCAGAGGCGTGGAAAGGCTGAAAAGCTAAAATGGATATATTTACAATTAGTCTGGTGAGAACGGATTGTGCTATTTGTGCAGTCTAACTACCATCCTCTGTCCTGCTGATTTTCAGCTGAGCTGGAGCTTTGCTGCAGGCTCCAAGGAGGGCAGAACAGAAGCCTCAGATATAATACTGCAGACCCACTTGGTAGCTAAATCCCCAGCTCTGGGGCTGGGTGAATGGATGTGAGCCACTGAGAGCAGGCTGAGGAGCTGATCTCAGGTTCAGGAAACATTCTTTTGCTTTTTGCCTACAAGGAGAGTTACACAAGTGACCTCTGCCAAGCCATTCATGGGTCACAGAATCATAGAATCATTTTGGTTGGAAGAGACGCTCAAGATCATTAAGTCCAACCATTAACCTAACTCTGGCACTAAACCATGTCTTTAAGAACCTCATCTACAGGTCTTTCAAACACCTTCAGGGATGATGACTCAACCACTTCCCTGGGCAGCCTGTTCCAATGCCTGACAATCCCTTCCATGAAGAAATGTTTCCTAATATCCAATCTGAGCCTCCCCTGTCACAAATTGAGGCCATTTCCTCTCTTCCTATCACTTACTACTTCAAAGAAGAGACCAACACCCTCCATGCTACAACCTCCTTTCAGGTAGTTGTAGACAGCAATCAGGTGTCCCCTAAGCCTCCTTTTCTCCAGATTAAACAACCCCAGTTTCCTCAGCCTCTCTCCCATCTCCCTTTCCTTCAGTATCCTTTGAGGTGCTGCCTGGGAAAATGCATTAAGGGATGTGACCATCAGGTCTGGGCTCTTCCCACTTAACCTTGGCCACTCCAGGCTCTCTATAACCAGCGAGGAAAGACCTGCACCCCTGGAGAAGGTCTCGCTGGCAAGCCTGCCTTCCTCCATCAGTTGCAGAAGCCACCTCAGGTGGCCATAGGCCTTTCATTTAAGTGCCTCCACCTAGGTGAGGTGAATGTCACTTTGGAAAATGTGGTTGTGTTTTAAAGCTGTCCGCTTTAAAACCTGCCAACAGCCTCTGTAGGCAACAATTTCTTCATACACCTTATCTGAAGAGTGGCTCTCCCCCTTGCTTGTACCTCACCGCATGAATATTATGAGTAGTCTGTGCTCAAATTTGAATGTCAAAAAAGATGAGTAGTCCTGTTTCAGCAGAAAGAGGTTGAGTGAATGACTTTCACTGTATCTTGCATTTAAAAGTACACCTATGGCTAATTCTGTGCTGAACGGGGACCAACACTGGGAAGACCTGACTGAGCTGCTGAGCACCCCAAAAAACAGCTTGGGATTTGAGAACATGGGTTTTGGCCAGTGACACAGCTTCTGAAGTGCAGCCACATCTTCTGAAATGCATCCCCAGCTTCATGAAATCACAAGCAAAACTTTCGAAAAACTGTTTTCAGCAAACAGGAGCAAGCCAGGGCTCAAGGAAGCTCAAAACACTATGAAAAAAGAATCCTAAATTGTAATTTACAGATGGGAGGATGTGTTGGGGCTGCTAAGACAAGCACAAAAGACCGGAGTGGGTGTTATGTGAAGACAGTACAAAAAAGGTGTATTAGACTGCCTAATAAGAAATGAGAACAGGAAAGTCAGCATTTGCACAGAACCCAGCTACAGGCGATAATCCAATTTACAGGGAAGCAAGAGGCTGATGGTGACCTTGCCAAAAACCCAGCTTTCCAAAAATAGTGCTGACAAATGAGTAGTGCAAAAATAAGGAGCTAATCAGCAACAATAAGAAGAAGACAAAGTTTGTCTCTCTGAAAAAGGTAAATTATGCACCATAAGAATGACATCCATCCATTTTAAACTAGAATAGCTATCAGTTTCCAAAGACTTGTAAATCAGTGAGCAGGATAGGAAAAAATATTAAGTTTACCCCACTTTTTTTCCAAAACCAGCCTAAATGTTATGTTAATGAAAAAGTTGTTCCTATAAATACCTGCTGCTGCATTTCTCCCACATTTTTACATTAAATAGGTTGCAAAAGTTGTGAGCCCAGGTCTCCTCACCAGCACCCACTCTGGATGGAGACCTATAGGATACTGCGATGGCCCCCATGGTCACTTGCTGGGAACATGGAGTAAAGCAGAGAATGGACAGTGCTTAGGGTTGTCCCCATGCAGTTCTGTGTCACTCTGCAGGCAACTCAGTTACATCTCACCATCTGTGCCCTCAGCACTGAGTAACAGATCAAGCAATACTCATGTAGACTGAGCAATATTCACGATCACCTTGTTTTTTACCAGCACCCAGAAGTGATCCTCCAATACTGTCGCCAACTCTATCCAGTTTTTAACCAAATAAGTGCAAACTGGAGATGGACTGCCTTCTGGGGTCTTGAGAATTTGCTTGTAACACAATCCTCTGAAAGATTAGGTGCTGGGCAGTCACTATGGGCGTTGTTATCTCAGGACATGACGGACTTGAGAGACCTTTAAGGCACGAGTCAATTCAACTTCTCTATGAGAGATGTTAAAAAACATACACCAGATACAGACTTTTTATAACCAGGAGGACCAAAGATCCAAAGCACAGATCAAAGCACAAAAGGCTCACAAAACCTAATTCCAGTAACATAATTAGCATTTGGAAGAAGTAGATTTTTCCCCTGATGATCCTACATGTGTTCCTGACAGTTAAGCTCTGCCCAAACTAACTCAGTTTTATTCATAAAGTAATAACTTTCCCTCACAATGGAGACATATGAGTCACCTGCTTAATGAAAGCAACTCACAGAAAGCAAGGCCAGGGACCGGGACCAGCAGCACACGCTCCTGAGTTTGTGCCACTTCACCACCTGCTGAAGCATCTCCTTCACTTGGGACTGCCAAGCTCCTCACTCAGAGAGCAGGACATGTCCCCTCTAACTCAGAGAACTCCAAAGCGAACATCTACATTGGAGCTTATTGCCCCAAAGCAATTGTAGAGGCAACAAAGAGGAGCAGGTGACTCCAGCTGGTGACTCAGACTATCCTAAAATAGATATCTAAGAGAGATCAGAAAAATCACAGCATGAGGGTGCCCATTGCTTCCTACTGGCTAGAAAGGAAGACCAAGGTGACTAGCTGAGATCTGGATGTCCTTTCCTGGACACGTGATGTTAGGTGAGATGATTCCTCCCAAGTTTCTGATGGAAATCTGCGCATCTGCCTGTGTATAGAGACATGACAGGAGTCAGTGCCCTGACCAATGGCAAAGAAGTTGTTTATTTATTCTAACAGGACACAAATTAGTCTGTTAAAATACGAATACACGACCAAAATTTGTCACTACTGCTACTCCCCTCCAGAGCTCAGCATCAGGGTGTGCACAGACCCCTTCCTGCCTCTTAACGAGTATTACATTAAAACACAGTGAGCGAGACAGCTAGGAGAAAAGGAGTGTGTCTGAAGGCACAGAAGCATGAACATGTTTCCCAGCACGGGACTATATATATATATATCTATATATAGTTGTAATCCTGTCATTAAGCAGGAACAACTTGCTGTCTGCACATCCTTCTGTTAATGGCCATTGCTCCAGGCCCTCTTCTTCTCACCTGGTCCCTACACATACAGCCCTCCCTCCCACCCTGCATCACTGAGAGCCAGCATTTAATTTTCAGACATGAGAGAAGATTTGCCTCAGCATCTTGGAGCCCTAACAGCAGAATAAAATGCCCTTTATTTTAAGCCTGTTAAGTAAACAATCATCACTGGTTTTTGGCTTGGTGTTGTGTGAGTGAAATACAAGGTGAAAGATAATTCATCCTTTAGGTAATTTGGTGCCAGATCACTTAAAGACCTATAAACCAGAGTGACAAGCTGCTTCTTGGGTCCTGTTGTAAAGAGGTAAACCTCACCATAACCTTCCCTTTGCTTTACAGTAATGCTCCTACAACTGCTCTGCAGAAGTCTCCTTGTGCCTGTCTTGTTAGCTTATCTAAAGACTCTCCTGTATTCTGCCTGAAACACTGTGACAAATTGCACTGCATCAGGGACGTCCAAGACAGAGAGGAAAATGCATTTCCAGACACTCTGGCCACACAATTGACACCAGACTTTTTAAACACAAACATATCAACAGGTTCTTCTTCTCCCCTGTCAGCAGGTTGCTTGAGACTGGCATGTCCATTTACAGTGTGGGCAGACATGTAACCAAGTACCAGCTTAAGCTGTGCAACAGCCACCAGATGTTGCTTTTGGCAACCTACTTTCTTGCTACAGAGCAGCTGAAACCCTGCCTTATCTGACTGTTCAAGAAATCAAGAAGGACCTCACTGCTCTGTGCAGGAGATGTGGCCCTGCTGCCTGTTTCATTTGCTCCTGTGGCCCCACCATGATGCCTGGGAGGAGGGATGCTCCTTTATTCATCAGCATTTTGTAGCAGACAGCCCTTGGACTACGAGTTGGGACCCACGTTTCTCACTGTAGTGTTCTTGTCCACCCCTCCCAGGCTACTACTCCATGTGACAGTTTAGCAATGGTGCGGAAACAGGCAGTTCTCCCCAGAAGTAGCGACCCCACAGCCTGAGCACCCACATGAGTGTGACAACTCTTTCCTTTCTCTCCCCTTCCAAGTGAGGGCACTGGGGAGACCTTATTGCAACCTACAGCTTCCTCACAAGGGGAGGAGGAGGGGCAGGCGCTGATCTCTTCTCTCTGGCAAACAATAACAGAACCCAAGGGCATGTCAGGAAGATGTGCCAGGGGAGGTTCAGGTTAGACATTAGGAAAAGGTTCTTCACCCAGAGAGTGGTGAAGCACTGGAACAGGCTTCCCAGGGAGGTGGTGACAGCCCCAAGCCTGGCAGTATTCAAGAAACAATTGGACAACGTCCTTAGACACATGGTGTGAATTGGGGATTGTCCTATGCAGGGACAGGAGTTAGACTCTGTGATCCTTGTGGATCCCTTCCAACTCAGGACATTCTATGATTCTACACCCCAGGCCTCCCTTCATTTTCTCTGGAGCCATATCCCTGAAGCAAGGCACAAATTTTTGAGCTACCAGTCAATGGGACAGTTCTGCTGAAAGTAGCTTGATGATGAATTGAAGGTGTCCCATCAGCTGATCTGTATGCAAGACAGTGAGTGTGGTGGCTGCTTAGCTGTGCAAGACACAAAATCAAAACTGAAGAAAGCACATGGTGAGAGGACTGCTGAGATATATTATCAACAGTCTAAAACAAAGGAGGGAATTCATCAGACATTCAAACAAAAGGGCTCAGCAAAGACAAGATGTAAAAATCCTAAGAGACGCAGCAGCAGGACCAAGGCGCAGAGGTCAGCCCTTCCCGATCTGCCTGCTGTGGTCTGGCTGACTGGGACCCACCAGGTGGTGAAGCGGGGCTGGTGAGGTTATCAGAGCTTAGCCTCACAGCTTACCCCAGCCCAGTCCCTAGCACATGGCAGTAAGTTATTGCAGTACGTGTGGTCCTGCTTTCAAGTCTCAAAGTCCAATGAAAGATTCCAGAGAGTTCAGACTTACAAAGCTGCCCAGGGGTTTCTGCTGCCCAGGGGCAGGGCATTTTCCTTGCCCTGTGATACCACTAGAAATATCAGTGCTCCTCCAGGCTAGAGAGCTGTCAGCTCTGTAACTACATGTGATAGCTTGCAGACAGACACGCTTAATTTCTGGCCACAGAGAAGAGCTGGTCCAAAAAGACCACCAAGTCTACAGGAATTTTCTTTTAGCAGTGAGCTATGAATATGACATTATGCAGTCTTTCCTACAAACACTGCAGCCTAAACATTTATCAACAAATAATAGTGTCACTTGAAATCAGTAGGATTATGCAAGTGTATGAAAACAAGGCAATTTGAGAACAATTAAGACTAATTAAAGTACAAAACAATGAAGGTAATTTACAAATAACCAAGCAGAAGGGGATGTGCTGTTCTGGTGGGCAACATTTGCTTTATGGTCCTGTTATACTCAGAGGCAAGAGATGGATTATTTTCCAAGGAAGAGCTTTAAACAAGGGAAAGAACAACTTAAGTGGGAATGTGGGACTAGGAAGAGAAAACAAGACTGTATCCATACAGCACATATAGCACGTTTTTCTGTGCCCCAGTGTCTTTCACAGGCCTGCCTCCTCTGGGAGGCTACATTTTCCATGAGCCACTACTTCCTCTAAATGAGAGAGGAAAGGCTGGTACATGGCAGAAAACACAGTTCAGACCCCAAACTTGGGCAGCTATATGAAAGAAAGGGACCATCAGGGACCCACTTTCAGCTCACAGTTGAGATCCTCATTTTCAGGGAGTGTCCATCCCCCTGAAAAGTGTGACCAACATAAGGTACCTCAAATTAAGCGTGAAAGGAATTAATTATCTTTTGAAATTCTAAGCTTGTTATCAAAAACTTTGAACTTGAAAAATGTTGAAAAACAAGTTTTCCTAACACTAGGTAAACTCATGACACCCACACTGTATAATCAGAAGGGGAAATACATCTAAGAAATGTAAGAAAGTTTCAGAATAACACAATGCTCCCCAGATATCTTCAGGCTCTATTGGGATTTTATTAGGTTCCCTGAAACAAGGAGAGCAACTTTCCAGGACATTGAACTAGCAGGTCTTAGCACCAAGCTTCATGTTTCTTCAAGGTGATGCCCAGTTGCCAGCTTCTGTCCTGCTTATTCATACAATGCAGAAGTGATGGCAATGAGTTCCTTTTCCAGTATTTGCATTTGAGCTCTAATATCTGACACAGCATTTTTCACAGCATTCAGCTGCATCTTCAGTTTATTGTAATCTTCTTGGAAGGATCTTCTAACATCATAGAGATTGCAATGGCCTTGTTTCTCCCCAAGAAGAGGGTTCACCTTCAGAAAGATGTGGAGCAGTTCATATAAGTCCTGGAGAGCCTGGAGGATTTCAGATTCACTCTGCATGCTTGAGCAAGACTTGAACGTATCCTGGGATGGAGTGGTGCTCTTACTTTTAGCTTCATGTTCCTGCTTGGAGGCTGGGTCAGGGTTATCTTCTTCCACAGCTATGGTGTCATCAGTGTCCTTCTGAAGATCTGAGGTAGCATCTTTGCACTCCTCATGGACTGTGATGGATTCTTGGTCTTTCCAGATGATGGGGACGGTTTTATTCTCCTTCTGGAAATCCTCTAAGACCCTACGCTTTTCTTGGACCACCTGGAGAACTTTGTTGCCCGGGCTAACCTGAAAGCCTATGTTCCTCTCTTGGAAGAACGGGAACGGCTTATTTTCCTTCTGGAGGCTTTGCTGAATGGCATCGGTGTAAATAACCTGGACAGCTCTGTTCTGTGGCTGGAAACATTGAAGAGTGTTGTTTTCTTCCCAGAGCATCCTGTTCTCAATCCGGAGGACTTGGTTTTCCTCCCAGAGGGCTCTGTTCTCCTCCCAGATGCTCCAGTCATCCTGTACCTTCTTGCTAAAGAATTTCCGGTGGGAAGCAATGGGTGGCTGGCAGTAGATCTCATTCACCCCTCTGCCATCAACGAAGGTAAACATCTCATCCCTACATTTCATCCGTGGGGTGATATATTCTATCTCAGGCTCTGTAGACTGCATGTTCTCGTTTTCCAGATCAAAAGCAGACATGGATCTTCTTTAGTAAATTGAGGAGGACTGCGTGAAAAGATTTCTTCCAGGACTTCTGCAAGGTGCCACTGTCTGCTGCAAGTAGGTGACACGGCGGGGCTGGAGAATCTTGATCAGGACTGAAACAACAGGAAGCACAAGTGCACAGAGTTACTGCCAAAATTCAAGGTGAGAATTAGAGTCCATTGGATGAGGGGAATGAGAAACTAAGTCGGTTCCCACAGTTGACTGTGTTGCTCCTTTGACTCTGGAAGGTAAGGAACATACCAGAAACACAGTTTATACAAGCTGAGAAAATTGGTATTGGCAGATAAAGCAGATCTATGGCAACACCAAAAGCTTTGATATCAAACTCAGACTCTCCTTCCTCTCTCTCTTTACATCATTTTTTATAGACATGTAAGAGGGTAAGATGTAAGAGTATCTTGCATCTCAAAACAGCACACTGCTGACTGAATGACAGGCAAATTAATTAAAAATTTTGTGAGGCTAAAACCACCTTTCCAAAAGAAATTTTTTTAAAGGATGACAGTGAAAAACTGGCCTCAAGAGAAGCTTTTTCTTTTTGGTGCTCAATAGCCTGTGTTAACATGACACCGAAACAGTGTGGTGGCAGTTGTGCTTCTCAATCCTAAAATCCACAGAACTGTGAACAGGTAGAGCAGTGAATGATACAATATGCACAAATAATTAAAAATCCAAACTACAGCCCCAGAACATTGGGACCAGGAGAGATCTATTACTCTTTGCATGTTTTTCTGACAAGTTACCATCACCACAGTCCAAAACCTGTCACAATCCATGGGTAATTCTCCATCTTTCCTTCTCATTTCTCCTGTCACTCTTTTCTTTAAATTCTTTGATAGCTCCATTATTTGTTTGTGCTTTCTAACATTGCAATAGTGATTGCTCTTCTCTTTCCTACAATCTGTCTGCTTCTCTTTCACACCACCAGAAAACCCATCTCTTCAAAATCCATATTGCTAGAAAATCTAATTTTCTGCAGTCTTTAACAAAATTAATTTTTTGTGATTTTCAAGATGAAGTCATTTGAACTGAGGTTGAACTATTTTTACAACCAAATTGTTGGAATTCTTAGGGTTTCTGTGCAGTGTTTCTAACAGCACAAATGTGCCTTTCTCTAGTTAAGAAAAAACAAAAAAACATAAAAACCACAACACACCACACTTGGCTGTCAAATTTAACCCTGATTTACCTCTATTTCCCCTTGTGAAACTCAGTTCTGCCTTTCTGTCAGTGTGGAGAGCTTTAACTTCACAAATTTTGTTCTGTCTCTGCCCCAAACATTAGCCAGAAGGTGACAACCATGCACAAGTTCCTCATACCTTCCCACTCGGCCATCAAATTGTGTATCCCCTGTCCTTTTCTTGCCTTCTCCTTTCCAAAACCTGCTGCTTCCCCCTTTCACTGCCATCTCCACCACACATCACTGCATCTTTGGTCTCTCTCAGGTTACTTCTGAGAGCCAGCATCCACAGATGCTTCCTTTGCCTCCTTCCCAAGCTTGTCCACAAGCTCAGAGAATTATTAGTCAGATTCAAAATCCCAAATGCCTTAATGCAGAAGAGGGCTATTGTAATACATATCTGTTTGTAGTAACACTTGATTTTGTTGCAATAGAATCTCCTACAACTTTCAGAGTTGTCTTCTGCATCCCCATCTGGTTTATCTCACATCAGTCTCCTGTTTTCATAATATCGTTCCTCTGTTAAAAGAGATTTCCCTCAAAACACCCAGTTTTGGAGTTTTTTGTTTCCACTTATGCCGTGTTCAGAGCCGTATATTGCTCACTTCCTTGCACCTTCTCCCTCATAGCCTTCCCGACCCATTCCACCATCAGCCCCAGGATGGGGAGGCAAATCAGCCAGTGACCCCTAAATATCCTGATGAAAAGCAGAAAACATCTAGCATCATAAGCCCAGACCCACCTACCACTGTGTATCACGCACAGGCAGCTAGAGTTGTTAAAGTCACTTAAATTTAAGTGGTTATGTGGGATGTTTTCAGGGTGAACAGAAACATATAATATATACAGCACTGAAGGACATTATCTTGGGGACAATTAAACTTGACAGTGTCTCTGTCAGCTCTTTCACACCGCAGATGAGACATCGACCCAGGTTTCAGAGAGGCATTTCAACTTCTCTCTCCTACTGTGTCATTTCCCCACACCTCTGAATGAAATAATCCTGGGAAATGCTGGGCAGCCAGGGTGGGCACCCAGGGCAGCGGCTGGGGGATCCCACATGAAATTAAGCCAAGATGGATAATTCAGCAGTGCTAAATTACCCTCCCGGCACATGCTCACCTGCTCTCCGGGATGGGTGGTCGTCCCTCTCCTTTCACCCCTGCCAGGCAGCTTGGACTGAGGTTCTGCTGCTGCCGGGGTGTCCAGGGGAAACGGGGACGCACAGTAGGGGGCAGGGGGGACCAACTGTGATGCAAGCACTGGGCGGAACCTCGCCCCAGAATCAGTCCTGTCCCACCCTGGGGTCTGGGAGCTCCTGCACACCCTTCTCGCACAATCCACTTCTGTCTTTGATTTTTTCCCAGCATTGCGCTTTTGTGTTATTTCTCATGGAAATGACCTTTATGGTAGCTCAGCTCTCATGCCCTTTCCTGATCCCAGACTTCCCGGTCTGCCTTTGATGCTCATAACTGAGAGTAGTTTGAGTGGATTCTTTCTCCATCACACTGTCCTAAAACAAATTTTGGTTTTATTCCAAATCTTCAAATCCTGTTTGTTGTTGAACTGATAGTAATACATTCGAAAATCACATCCTTTTATGCACTATGAGACCTGAATTTATTTTCCAAGAACAGCATGGGTTTGGAGTTTTCCTTCGCCTATGAGTTTAAGGGCAGACTACCACTGAACCTTATTAAGAAGATACAATATACAGGACATTCATGCACTGCAAGTTTAGATATTATTTGTAGCAGCTATTTCTACTTGCTTGTCTTTAAATTTCTAATGATCTCATTCTCTTTCTTATTTGCTACATCTTTCAGATGTGGATTTTTTTTTTTTTCTAATCAAGGTTCTTGAATAATAAATACAGCAGTTAATTTCTTTTCTAGTGAAAATTACTGACTTGATATCAGACTCAAGGTGACTGTTATTGCTTTAGGAAGTTGGAGGTACAGTTCAGCTTTGGTGTTATACAAAGATGATAAACTCAGTTATAAAATTATTCTCTGTAATTTCTCCTTTGCTTATATTTAACCCCAGACAACAAAAAAAACCAACCATCACAGGTTACTATGGCAACTCCCCAGGGAGCATTCTCTTCTATTCAAGCTCCAGGATCCTGTAAAAGGAAAGCAGGACAATGCCCTCAAAAGAGAAAGAAGAAGATTTTATCATGGGTTGCTTGGCCCACCATCAGATGGGAATTTGAGGATGCTATCCAGGTGCAGCCAGTTTTCAGAAGAGATGACTGAAATGACCAGTCTGAACTTTTGAAGAACTGAGCCACTGAAACAAACCTTTGATAAATATTTTAAGGTCTAAGAGCCTGCTGAAAACTGAGTTAACAAAGATAAGTGCAGCACAGGACTGAGCAGCAGACAAAGCCTGCATGATCCAGACAAGTTGAGAACTTTGCCTTTTCTTATGCACTGTTTTCCTTAAAGATGGATAAAGTTCTTCTGGAAAGTCACTTTTTTGCTGAAAATTATGACTTCAAATACAGATGTATTTAGGTCAAATTTAGTGAATATCATCAGATGTGTGTATGCTTGTACCAGAATAAGAAATGCTGCAACAGCTCACCGCAGATTTTTTTATAGCAGCTACACTGATTTTTGAGCTGGACTCTCAAGAGGTCTTAGATGCCATTCACAAAATTGCAAAGGCAGAAATAATGCTGAGTGTGTTCCCCTCCCTGCCAAGAGACAAGTAACCCCTGCTCTGTAAGAAGGGTTTCAAGTGACTTTCCAGCTGAGTGCTTTGTCCATATCTTCAGACTACTCAATTTCCCCAGGTGAAGCTGTTTCACTATATGAAGAATTATTAATTGGCACCAAAGCCACATTCCTCATCCATCCTGCATACCCTACACCAGGCTGTTCAGCTGACCTTTTTGTCCTTTTTCACTGAGATTTCTGGAAAAGGTCCAATGGCAGAGAGTGGATGATCTCACACACACTCAAAAAATATTCTCCAATTTGGAAACTAAGCTCCATGTTGGGCTGCAAGAGATCCCCGTCCAGTGATGGGTTGGAATTGGGGGGCAGAGCGAGGTCTGAACTGCTGCCATAGAGATCTTACAGGAAGGAGACCCCTGGAGACCCCATTCCAGCCTCCTTCCCATCGGGAGTGGTGACATCTACCTACAGTAAAGTCCAGCCTTTTCCTTCTTTTGTTCTTGGGTTTTAAAGATCTGATAAAATGCCTGGAATCAGAATAAACTTTTTTTTTTTTTCTTTTTAGTAAAGGCATAACATTTATTTGAATTTGGAGCATCTTCTTTTTCAATTTTTTAAGTGTGTTATATACCCAAATCTTTATTTGATAAAACCAAAGACATCCACTGCCACTTTCTACCACCCCAGACACATTTGTGCTTCTGAAATGTCAGCCTCTGTCCATGTCAGTGCAGGCTGGTCTCACTGCACACTCAGTCACTGTTCTCCAGGGCATTAACCCTGGATGCAAATGCCATGGAGTCACTAAAAGATTCTTACATATTTGAGTGATCTTGAAGTGTCTCCTGACCTCAATAACTGGATAGGGAGGAAAAACAATGTTTTCTCAGTTTTTGAGGCAGTGAAGGGTCTAGAGGGAGAGGTGGTGACATCTCAGTGTTGTATTCTGCCCAGGAGGAGATGAGTGCACTTGGTCAGCAGTGTGAAAATCAGTAATTAAGACCTCTAGAGCAGGGTTTTTTTCAGACAGGTAGATGGCTTCAGGGCCACACCTATGTCACTGTCTATTTGGACTGATTGTCCTTCCAGGGTCAGCGTGACAGTGCCACTGCTAGTGTGCGTTGGCATAAGCCTCACACATGCAATGTGTGCAAAACACCAAGCTCTGCTCACTCATGTCAACAGTAGTCAGGATGGCTGGGTCAGCCTAGAGCTGGAAGTATCTGTTTTTGTACCTTGCCTCTGGTCCTAATTTCATTTTAGGCATTGGGCAAGTCATCTGTTTCCATAGCCCCATTTCCTCGGGTTCTCAGTGAGTTTGGGATACTGACCTTCTCACGCAAGCTGTCAAGAGAAGTTAATACTTATTTGTAAAGGGCTTTGAACATGAAGGGCACTACACTAAAGAAGTCCTATACAGCACTCTCGTTTACCCCAACAATTGTAATACACATAGTGTTTACAAGCTGAAGCAAAACATTTGAATTTTGCTAGTAAACATCACCTTACAGAGATGTCAGGCTTTGTGGTGTTCCACCTTAGATCTCATTTCCACCTTGCTTTCACTCTACTTCAGCTATGAATATTTTCAAAAATATACCGAAACCATGTGCAGTCTCTTGGTCTACTCTGAGCTATTGCTAGTCAACGCCATTCCTTTGTGTTGTGTCTCCATTACATACTGCTTGTGAGCCTTGCCAAAAAATACTCCGTGACTGTATCACTCTCCTACTTCTGTTTGACAAAACTTTACAGTACACTTTGTGTTGCTGAAAAAGCCCATTAGCTGTTTGTTGTTAAGTACTAACAGCAATAACCACAGGTGCACTTGTTTTTATTGAGGGGGCAGAGGCGTGCTCAAGAAGGATGATGGAGGTCCAGAGTTGACATTGTATCCAAAGGAGCTCTTTGGTCTTTCCCTCCACTGGGACATATTGGATGGGAACAGCCCAACATGCCATGTGTGACCATGGGGTATCACACATGGACTCCAGGGCCACTCTGAGAGGCAAGTCTGCCATCAGGCTGTGACAAACCTGCTGGCCCTGATCTCATACTCACAAACCCCAAACAGCAGCAGGCACCAGTCTTGGGTCCCTGGTGGCTCATCAGTCAAGTGATGGTCCAGCCCCATTACTGCACTGATCAGGTCTCTTATGACTGCAAGAGAGCTTACAGAATCACAGAATGGTTGGGGTTGGAAGGGACCTCTGGAGATCATCTACTCCAACCCCCCTCCTAAAGCAGGTTCACCTAGAGCAGACTGCACAGGAATGCTTCCAGGTGGGGTTTGAATTGCTCTAGAGAAGAAGACTCCACAACCTCTCTGGGCAGCCTGTTCCAGTGCTCTGGCACCCTCAAAGTAAAGAAGTTTCTCATATTCAGATGGAACCTCCTGTGCTTCAGCCTGTGCCCATTGCCCCTCATCTTATTGTTGAGTACCACTGAAAGGAGTCTGGTCCCATCCTCTTGACACCCACCCTTTAGATATTTATAAACACTGTCCTGTAGGCACATGTAGACATCTCAAAATAGTTTGGAGGTGAATCATCCCTGGCCTGCAGCATTGATGGACACAGTGTGCCACCTCCTAAAGATGTAGATGTAGATGTCTCTCCGTGCACTGACTGCAGAGGAATCTTCAGTGGTTAACCTCAATTATGTGGTTAAAATGGAGCCTCACACCCTACCAGAGTGTTCCAGGTCCGTTTGTCTCACACATGCCCCCTGCAAGGGAAGGTGCTGCCAAGTCAAGGACTGCAGCACGGCCTGGCACTCATAAATGGGATCAGCTTGGCAGAACTGAGACACTCATGTTAAAAAGAAGTACCCTCTTCCCAGGGGTTACAAAAAGCCATGTGCAAAATCCCTGTCCCTCACACACAGCAAGCAAGAGACTGCAAAAGGTATGGGGATTGGGGGAACGCTTAGGAACGTCCCATTTCATGTGTAACGGCAGGAGCTGAGAATATTGATGAGTGGAGCAGACCAGGAGAGCACGGACTCAAGCTGTGATGTTCTGAGAGCAGGTGCAAGGTTTGGGAGTTGAGGGAGTTCCAGCTCATTTTGAACGCAGCAGTTCTTCCACGTGACAAGTCTCGCTGGGTGAGAGGAGAAGTCAGTGGCAGCATTCCTGATTGACAGGGAGAAAATTAAGGGTTCAGGCTTGTTAAATGATCCCTAATAGTGATTTATGGGGTCCTGTACATTGTAATTTAACAAAAAAAAAAAAAATCGTCTGATTAGCTAAGTGTGTAACCCTGTATATTAATTGTCCATTATCCACTTCTTAATTGTAATGGAATGCTTATCAAACAACATGTGATGGCCACGTAGCATCAATTTAAGCAATTATCAGACTAGCTCATGTTTTAATAAGTATCTATTTAACTGAAATCTAGCAGTTTCATTTTATTTTAAAAGCTGTAAGGAAGAGTAATTTAAGATCTTAAAAAATTCGTATTGCATTAGGATTTACTAGACGCTATACTATAAGCAATGGTACCTGAAGAATCTTGAAAGCAACATAAAAAGTCCATTCAGATGCTAACCCAGGCGATTAAGTTGCAGAGTATGATGGAAACCCACCAGGGAAGAAAGGCATGTCTCATTTAGAAATACTGGCAAGCTCAGGTGTTTCCTGTCTCTTGTCTGACTTCACAGCTTTACTGTTCAATTGACATGTGTTTGTGCATGTGTATTTTCTGACATTTTTAAAGGCATGAACTGAGAAAATTTGATTATACACAACCACATTGATCTCCACACGTCACCAGCAGGACTGGTATAATCTCCGCAATTTGAATTAAACAGGGTGTATTTGCAATAGCAATAATAAGTCATAATTTTGTACACAGAGCCACTCTATAGAGACACACGTGTGCCGCAAAGAGATAGTTCTACTGTCAATGGGTTTCACAGGTATGTGCTGACTACCAAGAAACCTGGAGACCCCAAAACACTAGGTTTGGATCTGTGGGACGGACAGGGTTTCCTAGTAGCACTTCCCCACAGCCCAGCTCCATCACCTACTCTGTACCTCTTCTCTGCCTTCCCCAGTCATTGCTGGTCCTGGTCTCTTTCTCCTATTCCTATAGCTCACGAAACAACATTGCATCCTAGAGGTGCCATTTCCCAAAAACCTGAGTAAATATGACGAGTATGTAGGGTCCTGCTCTCCCTCCTATGATTTTATAAAGGTTCTTCCCTCCTTTCCTCATTATTCATGTTTCATCCTTCAAGAAATTATGAAATAGCTTACTTGGAGCTGCACACACGCTCTAATGGGCAAACCCTGCTGTGTACAACTCTTCTGGTCTTCACAGGTGTGCAAGATTTGTTCTCCCATTTTGTTATCACTAGATCTAAGGGGTAGACTTCTAACAGGGCACAGGACCCATTTGGAAACCTTATTAAAAATCAGGTTTGGCTTTCAGAAACAATCTCTGTGTGGTGTGTTTCTCTAATAGTAGCTTTGTCACCTGGATTTTACAAAGAGCTCCACATGCAGCATTTTTGCTTGCTCTAGTTGCACCCTGATTTTGACTGGAGCTGATGGGATTGTGCAAAACAAGCGTTTTATGAAAAATAAAAATAGTTCTGAAGTCTGTTGCTGGACAGTGTAGGCTTGTCAAATTAGATATGCAAAAAGCACAGAAATAAAAAAAAGAATACAGACAATACAAAACGAAACTTGAAATGTGGAGCTCACTGAAACGAGACCATTTTGAGCTCTGTGAAGCCACTGGATTACCTTTTGTAGCATGTATCGTGCTTTCATGGACCATGGCACGCTTTGCTTAGAGGAACACAATTTTAATACCTGTTCATCCCAGGGTTTAAGTTGCTGCCAGAGTACCTTTATAGTGGTGTGCCAGAAGAAGAGATGTTTCAGTGATAAAAGAGAATAAACAGTTCAATCCCGGGTACTATTGTTAAGCACACCTAAGAACAGTTAAATGGGCAATTTTGGAAATGTTATGCAACCCCTAGGAATGATTTTATGTCAGAGAAGCAGCCCTTTTTATCTATTTCCCTCATATTTTAATCTGCAAAGTCTGTTCGGGGGTGTTTGGAGGTTACAGAAGTTACTGTTCTTATAAAACTACCTGCAAACATCTGTGCAAATTTGGGGTCACTGTCTGTCCAAGTGCTCTGTAGCGGAACTCGAAAAATAACTGGAACCAGAACACACATCCACCCAGAGAAATGCAATGAGAAAGAAATAGGTTAAACTGTCTTCATATGTGTCTGGAGGGTATAATTTACATTAATGTAGTCATAAAGCAGCACCTGCTGGCTCAATACAGCAAATCTTTGCCTGCTACCAATTAACTCTTCAAAAAATAATAGGGAACAGTTTTCTCTCTTCTAGCCCCAAGTACAGTAACTTCTTTCTTGCTAAGTATTATTAATTATAATGTCCCTGCTGCTTTGCCTCACTCAAATGAACAGTCCTATCAGTGGCATAAGCTTAGTAAGGTGCATCCCAGCAGGAGCAAGTATGGAGATGCAGGGCTTTATAAAACACAACACTGCTTTTTTATTACTATTGTTCCTTATTGGTCTAGCAATTTCACTCTTAACCATTCAGAAAGTAAAAAATCTGCAGATCTCAGTAAAAGTGCAGATCTCAGTAAAAGCACAGATCTCAGCTGGATGTAGGAACAAATTCTCTGGAGATGTTCATATTACTGTAACGTCAGTGATTCAGTGAGCAATGTCTGAGAAAAAGGTTTAGGCAGGGCAAGATGTGAAATGGGGCTGGGGGGAGACACTTCTCAAACACAGCTGTAACCTTGTCCTGCATTGCTAAATGTGAACTGCAGTGAGATTTCTACCGCTACTGATGCGAAGAGTATTGGATGTGACCCTACTTTCTGAGGCCAAGTGTAAGGCTCTGTGACCACGCAGTTGCACATTAGCTGTGTGCCACTAGTCTGTGCATGTCCTTGGTTCCTCTCCAGTGTTCCTTTTAAACCAGCTCTTCTCCAGTGCACCCAAGTGATGGCAACCATCTCTTGTGCAAGGTTTCTGATATGCTGACCCTGGATTGCAGAACACCCTGATGTGCACTAATGGCTCACTTATGTATACACAAGCTTTGGACCTCTGATTTACAGTGTAAGGGACACTGTCTCTTCTACAGGTGTCTCCTACAACACAAACCATGTTATATGGCTGACGTGCCAGCCAGTGGAGACACCACCAGGCATCACTTGTGATCTGAGTGGAGCTGGCTGTGCAAGAAGTAAAGACAGGCCTCTTCTACTTGGGGAAAATACAACTCATCTCTTTCCAACTGTAAGCAGGGATGAGGTGGCAGAGATACGTGGTGCCCATTAAAATATTTCACATGGTATTTGACCTGATCATTGTATTAGAAATGATAATCCACCTGGACTTTCTGTACAAGATGAACATACAGTATGCGGCAGTCAGCCCATTAACTGAAACACTGTTTTGCATAATGAAAACACTGAGGTCACACATTGTACTGATGTTATTCTTCCAATCTTACCAAAGTCGTCTTCTGCATAGACAGAATATCAGGTATATGATTTACTGTTCGTACTTGCCAGTGCATTGCAGGTATCACAGACCAAGTACCATGGTGCTCATTGCTGAATGGACAAACACCAAGGACACTGCTTTCTCTACTCATAATAGAAAAACAATAATGGGTCGGTAGTTCCCATCTAAAGCCAAGTTGTCATTAGCCTGTAGCTTGTGGAAAGCTGTGCCTGCTTGCATGTTTATTCACAAGTTTGAACTACACAGAAAAGAACAGTTGCCCTGGCTGCAGAATCTCTGCAAACCCTGCAAAACCTTTCCTGAGCCATGAAATGCTTTGCATTATTTGCTGCTGTGATTGTCACATCTTCTGTACCTAACAAGGCATCTGGAGACTGTCCTTCTATTTCTAGCGAAGATTTCTACCTGACACTAATAAGAAGACAGCACCCTGGCATCGCCTTTTCGAGGCAGAAAGGGGCACACCAGTGACCTGGGAAGCCTCATCTGAAATGACTGAACCAAAGCCTGTCATAAGATTACAGACAAGGTACATGTCATCAGCCCATATCTCCCTCACCTTCCACCCCAATGCTGGTTAATTTCTACAAGTCTCATCCCAAGAACTGATGAATGACAGAGAAAGATATTTCTGTGGTTCTCAGGCCAATTTTTTTCAGTACATCTTTATCTGCTTTGCTTGATTGATCAAAGATATCTTTCTCTGTTGTACCCTACAGTCTCATTGACTAGGCTCAGCCTTGCTAACCCCAAGCATTCAACAATCATAAAACTTGTTAAAAATAAAGACAGTTAAAAATAAACAAATTTTTGAAAGTATTCTTTTTATCTGACATCTGGATTCTGAATCTTTATGGAGGTCAAATTTCCTTCTCACTCCTGAGAGACAGAAAGCTACTTTCTTTCTGATGACAGCTGATGCTCTTTTACAAATAATGAGACATCTGCCTAATTATTTGTCTTTGTTTGTCATATTTACTTTTGCTCCACAGTTTTCTTTCCAGAATGTGCTCTCTTGTTGCACAGGGAATAAGAGACCACACTACAAGCTTTATTGCATGAACTCTGCTTCAGAAGAGAAAAGCAGACATGCAACTAGACAGGTAGCTACCTCTGGCCAGAAGGATTATTAGCAGCCCTTATAGTCCTATCAGTTCTGTTACCTGCCACTATCTCCATCTCTTTCTCTTTGCACCAGCTTCACCCCACCAAACACTGAGCCCTTAGAAACCATCCCAAACCATCTCCCTTTACACACAATCCCCACATTTCCACTTTTGAGGAACCCCTAGGTAGTACTGTTTATAGGCCAAAATTTGCATGCAATAAATGTGTTTGAGCAAATGAGATCAGAAATCGCTTGCCACGTTGTTCAACCATGTCATTTCTGATCCACAATTGCTGCCACAAGACAGGTAACACTTGGGTGATGGCTTAGGCTGCGCTGCACATCTCCTGGGAGGTCTGCTGATGACACTGCTTCAGGGATACAGTAGAATGTTAATATTGAGTTAAATTGTGTACTTGTGTGGGATACTTGTGTTCTTATGGAGGAAAAATACATAGCACTGAAAGTACAGACACTTACAGAAGTATGAAGCAGCTTTTCCTCCAAATTATGTGTATAAAGCATCAATATCTGAGAAGAAACGTCATGCAACTTTTTTTTTCCAAATGACAAAATCACTGAAAACTTAAGTAAAAAAAAAAAAGGCAGATGTAGTAACAAGAGTTGAACTAAAATGTGGTCTGATCGTTAAGTTTATTAAAAAGATGCTTGTTTTAAATGCCTCATCTCCTGCATATGCGTATAAAATAAATTATAGAGATAGAGGCACTTTATTACACTGACATCTTAGTGTGTCTGAGAAACCACAGGTACAAGTTCACATACATGTCACTGCATAAAGTGCCTGTGGTAATCATTTTCATGGGAAAAACAAGCATTTGCAGGATCATATATTTTATGTCATAACTTCAGTTAATGCCCGCATCAATCAGATTGTCAAAGCTGTTTACAACCCATGCCTGGATATTGCCAGCTTTTGACATGTTATGTCATGAAGAATCAGAATCCTTGAAACATAATTTTGTTGCTTTCTCTCTGTCCTTACTGCTTTCTTCCTATCTTCAATTTCCCTGATGAATTCTTTATATCATTTGCAGCTGCTTCAAAATCCCACGGACACCGCTCATTAGCAACATCAAGATAACATTATTCACCTTCTGGGAGACTACCCTGGGTTTCCCACAAAACTTACAAAGAAAAAGTTTTCCAATATTTAGGTGGGTTCAGCTGCAACACCCATCTAACATAGGTTGCTCTGTTGCTCCTTTGCACATTACATAATAGTCGAATTCCTTTCATCCAATTCCAAGAATGTACCATTCTTCTTTCTTATTTTTGTTTGGTTTTTTTGTTTTGTTGTTGTTTTTTTTTTTTTTCCTTTTGCATTTGATACCTCTATGTCTGGCAAGCTATAATTTGCTGATTATGCATTGTCTCTCTTCTGGGGTTCGGTCAGCATTTAGAACTAGCCTATGATATAATAGTCCCAAAAGAGGATGTGAGAAGGAAGAAGGGTTGGAGCATCTATTTTTCTCTTGTGAAAATTAAAAAGCCTGGAGTTAGAAATGACTCCTTCCTCTATATTTTTGACTAGATTAAAAATGTGGAGAAATCCAAAGTCTTACCTCCATGCATACCATGTGCCATGTAACAGGGACTCTGGAGTTGGGTATTTCGGGCCATAAAGACACAGCACTCATTAACTCAGTACCAGCACAGAAAATTTCTAGGAAAATCCACTGAGAAGAAACAAACCCAAATGTGCTTTACACCGCCACCAAATGAGGTTATCTCAGTCTAATGGATTGTCCATAAGACACAGGAGCTGGACTTGACAACAAGCCCATGAGGTGCTGTTTATTCAAAGGACTAAATATCTCACAGAAACGGGCAGAGGGGAGGGAGGAAAATGTAGGAAGGGAGGAGAGGGGTCAAAAGCAGACCAAAACTTGTGTAGACAACTGCAGCATAAAGAAACAAACCAGTACTACCCTGAGACTTCAGTCATAAAGTTTAATGTCTTGTTATCTTTACGAAGCCTTCAGTAACACGGAAGGAAGTGCCTGTTTCCCCTCACTTCACATCTTTATTGTTGGACATTTTCTTTTCTCTCTCTACCTCTCTCCTCATTTTAGCCTGAACAATATATCTGGTTTGAATGCAACTATAAAGCAGGCTGCTAGCAGGGGCAAAAGTGTGTGCTGACTGGAAACAGCCCCATTCCTGTCCCTTCCCAAGGTCATTCCCCTTTAGCCACACATGAAGACAATGAGCTTGCAATGTTCTGAAGAGCCACATGCATACATCGAGGGTAGCAAAGGGGAAATGTGCTCCAGAAACTTGCCAGGGCGTGCCTGACTGCAGCTGGATCTCAAGCCTTGGAGGTGTTGTCAAACATTGTCTTCCTTCAAGACATCTGTTAAACACTGGATTATAGAACACACTGATAGGTTTGCATGAAGGGCATTGTGAGCCTGACTGACAGATCGATGGGATTAAGACATTAGGAGAACATTCAAAGTTTAGTTTTGACAAAAGTCATGAAAAACAACTGCAAAGCCTTCCAAATCTTGCTGCAAATAGGCTTTCCCACAGATTTAATGGGGGGAAAATGTGCAAATTCCAACAGACCCCGTATTAAGTCACATTAGCAATTTGAGATGCTTCGTCATTCTCTACACTATATGAACTGCAGAATTTTTATTTCCCAAACTCTACTAATAAAAAAGGCCTATAATTAGGTATCTGTCCTTTGCAATCAGCACTATGGATTTCTGTTCATAGGAGAAAAATTGTAGGGCAGGAGAACCACTCAAGAGCATAGGAAAGAGCTGTCACTGACGTAGTGTGACTGGTTAGTGGCTTCAAAAAATTATTAGGAGAGAACAGTTCTTCAATTTCAATATGTAGCATGCTAATAAAAAAGCTCTTGTTCATTTGTCTGTCTGATTCAACCCAACTCAAGTTTTAGGTTCAGACTCCTCCTTTCAGCCTGCAGTAGTTAAGTAACACATTTCTTCTGATTTTCTCCTCCCCTGTATTTGCCTGAATGACTGGCCACAGACGGTTCTTGCTCATTAGTGCTTGTAAAGATTTGCTTCTGAAGTTTGAGATAGCAAGGCAATGTGGAAAGACATGATGGAGGGATGTCGCCTGGGTTTCTACCCTCCCATTTTTCCCCAGTTCAGGAGCAAAAATCAGACTGATACCCATGCAGTTTGCCCATTTCTGTTCTTTGATATGCAATGAAGAGCCCAGCTGTCGGCAGGAAAGAACGAGGTGGTTATTTGACTGTCTTGGAAAGCTTTGAGTAGCAGCAGCAGGAGACTTCAGTATAAAATCTTGGCCCATTGAACTCACAAAAGACATCGAGTCAGGGATTTTACATACAAAGGTAAAAGCATTTTGCCAGTCTTATTACAGCCATTAGAAGAAAAGAGCAAAAATTAATCCAATTACGTTTCCTCCAGTAGGGCAAAATCTGCTCTTCACTGCATCATACTGTCGAGCCCACAACTCCATGAGCTATTCTGGTGGAGTTCCTCTTGACCCATTTGTACATCTGGAGAAGTAAATTTCCTCACCAAGTCTCCTTTGTCTACATTTTTAAAATTATTTTCATGCCAGTGCAGCATCCTGTTCTTCGCTCCAGCAAAACTGCCCTTGAAGGAAGGAATGACAGGTCTCAGACATAATCGTCTGCCCAGCACTTACCCAGTAGTCTTTTCATCTCTGAGGTTTCCAAAGCCAGAAGGGTTATTTTCAGAGCCAAACATATTAAAATTAATGTTAAATCAAAAGGATTGCCTGCCGCGGGGCTTGATTGGATTTGGACAAAGAATGTCGCTTTCTGAAGTCAACCCGCATGTAGATCATTTTTTTTCACCAGCTAATCATGATTGTAAGAACATAAATCATGTGAATTACAATGAGCAGGGTTGATGAATGTGCACCACAGGAACTCCAGCTTCAATCCCCTTCGAGGTCATCACTGGAGAAAGTCTTTTCCTGGGTTTCTACTGCCTGACACAACCATCCTAAACCACTTTCTTTTTGGGGAGATGAGAAGGATCCCACCTTTGCTTCTGTTTT
This sequence comes from Patagioenas fasciata, assembly GCF_037038585.1. Classification (NCBI taxonomy): domain Eukaryota; kingdom Metazoa; phylum Chordata; class Aves; order Columbiformes; family Columbidae; genus Patagioenas; species Patagioenas fasciata. The sequence continues at coordinate 32,574,318 of NC_092520.1, forward strand.
ATCTGTAACCTGTCTCTCCTTTTAACTGGAAAATGAAGCCTGCTAAATGTCTTTGCTACAAAGGCTTCCTGTAATTTTTTTTTTTTCATGCACTTACAAACATGCTCTTAATAATTGGATGTAAAACAAAAAATCCTCAGAAGCACAGGACTGAAGTCTGCAAGTGTATGGGAATTCAGTCCTCTCAATATTTATGTTTAGCATTAAATACTTCATGCAAAAATAATGACTTTGACTCCCTCTCTTATCTCAAAAACTGTTCATACACATGCTCTGGGATCTCTGCGCAAATATAAAAAGAGGATTAAGTTGTATGTGTAGTAAATCCTGCTTTTACATTAAATAGGTAAGAAGTAACGGAGGGCCTTTGGATTAAAAATAGGTCCCTGTTTGCTCAGCAGACTAAAGCATTCTTTCCTCTGGCTGCCCTGCCATGCAGGAATTGACTTTTTCCTTGTGAGAAATTTGAGTCAATTATAAAATCTATAGCATATTAGGGGTATGTACTGTACAATACATGATTTGTTTTAAATTACTGTATATTAGGGAATGCCCCCTGCCACCACAAAAACATTCTGCAATGGGAAGCTGAGCCCCAGCCTCTGTCTGACAGCACCATCATGTGAGAAACTTCCACATCTGGGTGCCCTTAGGGAAATGCTGGGGACACAAGGTGAAAATCTCAATCACAGCTGTCTAGAAGAGAGGGCAAGTACTGCTCCTGGCCCCAGACACCATTGTTTTAAACATCATTTGGTGCTTTCTTCCCACCCTTTGCAGCAGGAGCTGGGACGACGAAAGTTCCTCCAGCCTTACCAGCCCTCCAGCTGTTAACCTATCAGTTGTAACTTCTTGGCCCACATGCAAAGGTCAAACTCACTGACATTTTGGTTCAATTTTTACTACTGGTTCTGCAAAAGAGGAAAACAAAACTGCAGCATAGAGCTGAAGGGCACAGAAAGCAGAGAGCTCTGCAGGCAGCCCAGCTGCACAGCTGCTGACCTGGTCATGTTTTGGTTTGTTTCACCTGTTGTCATTTGTTCCCTTAAAACAAACAAACAAAAAAAATGACTGAGACACCACCGAGCATAAAGCAAATTCATCTCTGTGCGTTTTATAAAGTCATCCCCTGGGCCCACCACAAGAACAGCCGCTGGTGTGGAAAATACCTCGCAGAGTCTGGCGGAGGGGTTCAAAGGAACTGGTTGCAAAGGGTAAAACACAGCTGGAGGGAGCAGAGATGGGGCCACAAACTTCCTGATGATACCAGTACATTTCACAGCCGGCCTTTAGCAAGCCCTCCCTTTAAACCTGGCTTTGCCTTCAAGAAATCTCTCTAAGAAATGAATAAGCAGTTTTTGTCTGAGTCATTTGCCTTTGCAACTTCTTCAGGATCCCAAGTACTTTCAGCTCAGACACTCAGCTGCCAGAATAAGAAGCAATTTTATTTCACCTCTGGATGGGGGGATAGAAAGGCATATCTATAAAAGACCTAAAACCCACCAAGCTGGAGACCCCTTTTTGAGGACAGCAGGGGTCACAAATTCACCCTGCACCCTGGCACTGGTAGCTGGATGGGACAAGGATGATGGTGTGTGGGGACGGCGAGTACAGCTGGTGCCAGGGAGGGCTCAGGATGCAGCACATGGCAGAAAAACTCCAGTGAGGAAGCCCTCAGGTGGAAGGTGTCCACTGTGACTGAGATGGATGGGCCCAAGCATGAGTTGCCCGGACTCTTTTGATGGAGAAACACACAAGAGCAATTCATCTGCCTCCTCTCATGGATTGCCTGGGGCAAGATGTCTTAGATGATGGTGGTAATGATCTTTCGCTGTAACAAGCTCGCAGGTCAGCATCTCACTTCCAGACAGCTGGGCAGCCCCTCTGAACATGATCTCACACATCCTCTACCACAGCAAGTCCCAGTCCCCTCCATCCCCCAGCCCTGTGCCAGGTTCCTGCAGCCCTGATGAAATTTTCAGGGAGGGTTGCAAGCTGGTAGGAGCCCCCATCTCCCTGCCTGCCCTGTTGCTATGGCCCTGGGAACCATGACACCAATGGACAGACAGAATAAGGAGACAATGGGACAAGGGGACGAGGTCCATCAGCCCTCAGGACCACCAAAGACCAAGAGGGTGTCCTAAGCAGTGGGGCTGGGAGGGTTAATTTCCTCCCCCACTCTCTTGAAGAGAGGTAAGTCTGTCCCGGAACGCCTGTCTGGAGTTTTATTGGTCAGGACCATTTTTAGAAACACATTGTAGCTGTCAGATGCTACTTTACAACTTTTTCTGTGTTTACTTGTTGCTCCCATTTTTGTTGCTCTCCTCCCTCGTTTTCCCTTTCACCTGGGAGATGAAAACTAAATGCCTGCATGTAAAAACCCAGCACTTTAAGAGGCTTATGGAGGGAAGAAGAGAAAGCTGCAGGGTGTGCTGAGGGTTGTCCCCTTCTCTGCAGCAGACAGGGGTGGAAACACAAGGGTGAGTGATGAGACGGGGAGAGATACGGAGTCAGCACTCCCACCCCTCAACCCTCCCTGAAGTCAGACTTCCCTGAAAGGTAGGAGTAATAGTTGGCCAGACCATATTATAACATACCTTAACTAAGAAGCAAACAAACAAACAAAAAAACCCACACCTTTCTTTCTCCAAAATCTGTTGAGCTGATCCCGGTGCGAGCTGGAGTCACTGTCCCCCTCTGCCCCTGTCCCAGGGCACTGGTGCAGACCCTGGGGTTGGCAGGCCCTACAAATGGCATATGGAGACAGTACAGTCTTGAATGCGACTTCTTGCTGAGTTGTCTATGGATAGCATGCAGGAGAGTGGTTTTAAGGGCATTTGGTAGGACAGCACCTCAGCAGGGTCAGTGCTGACAGCATTACCTCTTGGCTTCTTTAGCCACTCTCTGTTTTCCATTCATAAATAATGTTCACATTTGTTTATTTCTTTTTCTTTTTAATTTTTTTTCTGATTATGCTGTCATAAATTGCTACTTCAGAACTTGGAGTTCTGATAGACATCTCCATGAATATATGTATCTTTTCCTGAGATTTGCCATAATATTTTCATTTCTGGATGCATGCTTTAGAGAGAGTAGCACAGAAAAAGAGGGTCAGTTGAATAGGAGAAGTATAGTTGATTCCTTCAGAGGAAGGAAGGGACATCAGCGAGCTTCCTAGCTCTTTCTCAGTGTGACTGCCTGTGATTCTGTGATTTATTGTGCTCTAAACCTACAGTAGCAGTAGTTACTCAATACTGCTACAAATTTACACTGCTGGCATTTCACTGGGTGTATCATGACAACAACCTTTAGCTCTGTGTTTAGTGGCTGATGGATTAGTTATGCATTACTTGCCACCTGTAAGAAAAGCTGGTTTGATCTCTACAAAAATATTTGGCTTCTACAGAGGGCAGGGTGAAAGGCAGCAGTGCCTGGACTTCCTTCTTGAACTGCTGGGCATGGACTGTCCTGCTGAGGGACCTTTGCATGGATCAGAGGATCAGGTCCTGCGTGCTGAAACGAGCACAAAGTGTTTCCACCTGCAGCTCGCTGCAGTGTCAGAAATCAAAACCACATCCGGCAGTGACTTCAGCTTTGTGTTACCCACAGCCAAACACAGAAAAGCTCCAGCAGCACCATCAGATGAGTCCTTTCCACTTCCAGAGCAGGGAAGAGCCAGAACCACTGGCAGAGTTAATTGGGGATTTCTGTGTTTTCAGACAATCTAACTTCAGTTTATTTCTTGTCTCTCATGACACAAATCCCAGAACACATGCTGATAACTGTGATTTACAGCTTGAGCAGCTTTGGTTTACTGTGTCATGTAATTGCTATACTGTTGAAGAGCCAGGTTTTCTGAAGAATATTTATGGACTGTAGCTGTGAGCAGGGCATGTTTCCTGTCTGCTCCATGGCCCAGACAATGGGATCTGCTAAAACCAGGTTCATTTTAAAATCCCAGCAGTAGATGTTGATAGTCTGGTTCTGCATGTCCCTCCTAAGCATGCTTCTTATGCCAGTATATTACAATTGCAGGGGAAGAGAAGTAACTTTTCTGATTTACCAGAATAAATGTTTTAAACTCTTTATTTGCAGATGTTAGTGGCTGCAAACAGCGGCAGCTGGTTCTCATCCACACACCTGCAGACCCAGTGTAGTCTTCATAACCTTGAGGCTGAGTGAACTCATCATGTCCTGGATCACTATATATTTGCCATATTCTTTTGTATTTCCTATATGCATGTTAAGGGCCATAGAGAGGGAGGCAGCCACTCAGAGCTGATATTGCTGCTTTGGTGAGATCCAGGCTTTCAGACGGAGTGCTTCAAACTGGAGGACGCTGCTGAGATGAGTATTACTGGCTCTGCTGGTGCTTGTGGGACCGGTGGGATGTGATAGGCATAAGGGCTGCACAGCAGGACACCACTCAAGAGTCTTCTGTGTGATTTATAGTGACCAATTGTTCTCCAAATGTCTTTGAAAGTGCAAAGTGCAGAAACAGAGTTATTTTAGGAGATTGTTTTCTCTACAAGAGTAGTGGTTACAACTTGAAATTTGGAGACCTAGCCTGGACACAGCTGCAATGGCAGAAATAGGGGAAACATCCTGCTTGTTTTTAATGGGCTTGCTCTGCAATTAAAGCCCATATATCTTATATATATATATATGTATCAAATATTATATATATAAATGTATATAATATGTATGACATAGTAGTGCGCATAATGGACACACTGTTAGGAAAGTAGTCAACTACTTTCCTTGGATGTGTAAATAGATATGTATACGTATCTGCATCTAAGCGCACATATAGCTGCTTCCTTGGCATTTAAGGAAAGGTAGGCTCCCACCAGCCCTCACTGCCCTTAGTGAGTGGTATTAAGCTGTAGGTCTGTGCATCACAGAACCCATGGTGTCGGTGGACCCCTCTGCTCCAACAAAATATGGCGACCACAGTGACAAAGGTGCTTCACTGGGGCCTCAGTCCCTCCTGGGCTGTGGGTCTGAAGGCTCCTGATATCAGGTATTGCATTGTAAGGTCCCACTGCAAAGTCACATCTAAACAAAGCAGAAGCACTATCAGATGCTTTTTATTGCAGTGGACTACAGAGCAGGAGATTATAAATCCCGTAGGATCATGCACAGATTGCTTAGCGGGACAGATTCACTCTATAAGCACAAATACTTTGAAGATAACAAAGGAAAGCAGAGGCTGACTAAACTCATGTTTACGTAGTATTCTCTCCAGACCCACTGCGGTGTGGAAATTCCCTTGCAATGTCTGTGTAGGAAAGTCTCTCTAGCTTTGTGTACATAGCATTACTCTACCTTTTGGGATATGTTCAGGGAGCTTACAGCTGGAATTAATTTAGTTGACATTTTGCAGTACAGTGTGGAGTTTAATCCTCATTTGATGCATTGCACTCTGATTTCTGCTGCTGCCTGGGGAGTTGCAACTGTGCAAATATTACTATTTCTCCTGGGACAATCCCATGGGAAAGGTGTCCTCTCTGTGTTTGCAGCACCCAGGGGAGTTGCTGGGGATGCTGGGTGCCACCAGCCACTCTCAATGAAAGAGCTTGCCCGTGTTTTCCTGGCCATCCTTGCATCCAATGGGGGACCCCAACCCAAGTGCCATGGTCATGGAAATGATGAATTCAGCTTGATTTTTAATGGGGAATGATGGGAGAGCTCAGAGTAAGGAAAACAAGGTTTTGATGGAGAAGCAGGCAACTGTGATGGGAATACCCACATGTGTTCGGAAAGCTCAGCTCACCAGTTCCACTGATCTCAGGGCAGTGACCCGGGATGGGGACAGCAGGAGGTCCTGCTGTGACCTCCCATGGACACATCCAGCCCAGCTGTGGCTGAGAGTGGAGGAGTGGGCAGCTGAGAGACGAGCCATGACAGCAAGAGCCAAAGAAAAATGGAGGTAATGGCACCAGGGAGGCAATTCCACTGTTATTAACATGAACACAGTCATCACTCTGCCTTTGTCTCCCAGTGAATCAGAGGAAATTGCCTCCACGAGCCCTTCGCCTTCCAGCTACTTCAGCTGTGTTTTGTTTCTCTAAGATTCAAATATTCTGATGAGATTTCAGCATATTATTATGAGAACAGAAGAACTATAGAGAAAGTGAAGTTTCACAGAGGAAATAGCCAATAAATGTTGCTTTGATTTCACTTGCTTTTTATGGCAAGCTCTGATGTCAGGGACAGATATGGCATTGGAGAAGACGTGTCGCTGTGCTGCAGATGTCTTTGAATACTTACTGGGCAATCTCCTGCAATATTATAATGGGCAGCTCACCATTGTCTATCAGATTTTTAAGCCTGTCATTTCATATGGCTGATTTTTCTGTTTAATACTTGTACCCATGATCTATGAGCTTACAAAAGCAAGAGCACTCTTCTCTCTGTGGCAGCCCTATCTGGCCAGATTAGCAAAACGATTATTCACTTTTTACTAAAAAGATTGGGCTTTGTAACAAAAATACATGTCAGGTCAAGTGAAAAATGTGATGGTTTGATATCAAAATCCTGGAATGGTTCGTGATGGGGAAGGGAAGGCAAACTTCCAAAGCAGAAATCTTTAATTTTGGCACTTTCAAAATATGGCACTTCATCTCTCTAATTTGCCATGGGCTTTTTGTTTTGAACATTTCTTTTGATGAAAGCAAGCATGCAAACAAAAAAAATCCCACCCTATTTAGAATTCAATAAAAAGCTTCATTTGATCCTCTTCAGTTTCCTGGAAAAGTTCAACATGAACATTCAAGTACTGTGTTTATTCAAATTGTGGGAAACTGCAAATCTGTTAGTTGTGCAGCTTTGATGTGCCAAGTGCAAGGAGAGGGTCCTCTAAAAGTCACTGTGGTTCATATTACTCAGTAGGACTATCCTGATGAGCATCAAAGCTCAGCCTGACAGGTACAACACGAACACAGAGCCAGAGGCTGTCAGTCCTGAAGGCTTTATCCTCCTCAGATGCAATTCCCATTAGGTCAGCTATATGGTTTTGTGTGGAGCAGGAGAAGGAGAACGGGAAAGTCCATTTGAAAATACTTTCCACCACTTGGTGTATAAGCTGATGTTTCTCTTCTGTTTTAGGTGGGAAGTCGGGAAAAGAAGCATGACAAGGCAACACAGAAAAGATCTACATTAAGGATGAGATCCTGCCGCTAAGCATTGCTGCAGTGTGGAGCCAGGCAGGTGAGCTAAGCCTGTGTGTCCATGGCTCCTGCACTTCTCCTGGGTTTGAAAAGTACTCTTTTCAATTGTGTTTTTATTAGTTCAAATTCCCCATTTTCGAGGTTGCAAGAGAAAATTTTTAGAAAACCTTGTTAAGAGCACACAATAAAATACCTTTTAAAACATTCGTGAAGCAGGAAGAGTTCAAGTATGGCAGCCAGTTTTAAGAAGTGACTGTGCATGGGGACATACCTAGGAGAAACATGGCACCTGACCAAAGATGGAGAAAAGCACCAAACATGGACACAGGGCCAGAACAGCCCCTGCCGTGCAGATATTGTGAATATGGGACTGGCTTGCCCCAGAGTAGTCTCTGAACTTTGCAATCCAAGGCAAATGCCAATTATAGGGAGTGAGAGCAGGGCAAGAAGGAGACACTGGGCTGGAGGAAGCAGCAACCAAAACGGCCAAGTGAGACTGCACTTCCAAACCATGGGTGGAGGGGTATGACTATTACCCTCTGCTTGGCACTGGTGAGGCACATCTGGAGTGCTCTGTCCAGTTTGGGGCTTCCCCGTACAAGAGACACGGATATACAGGAGCAAAGGGTCAACATGACATGTAAAGTCTGGAGCTTATCTGCATAAAAGGAGGCTGAGAGAGCTGGGACTGTTCAGTCTGGAGGAAAAAAGGCTCAAGGACAGCTCATTGCTGCCTGTAGATGACAAATGGGAGGGTCAAGAGAAGATAGTCAGATCCTTCTCAAAGCTGTGCAGCTGTAAAAGGGTCAATGGACACATGTTGGACACAAATGAGAAAACCCAATTAAATATTGCCAAAAAAAAAAATCAGTATCAGGGTGGTTAAATACTTGGGCCAAAAAGGCTGTAGGATCTCAGTCTTTGGAGATATTTAAAATTTGACTGGGCAAGAGCCCAAGGCCCCTGATCTAGATGACTTGCTTTGAGGAGGGGCCTAGATGCTTTAAAATCAGGTGTAGACAGCTAGCCCAGACTAAACAGTAGTAAAAGAGAAACATTTGGGGTTTCTCTGGGACAATGGTATTGGTTTTTGCAAGTCCTGGATCAGAAGAAAGGTTTCAGAGAACTGAAAAAAATTATCCTGAGAAAAGGATAAAGAAAGAATTAAATATAGTCCTTAAAGTTAATCAATATAGAACTAGGGAATACGGCTTTTGCCAGACCTGCTCAGTGATTTCTTTTCGTAAGATTTATAAATTAGATTGACAAAGATAAAAATACTGATACCCTATATATGTGTTTCTCTATAGTACTTGAGTTGGTTTTGCCAGGCATTTGTATTGAGAAACTGAAGTAGATCAGCTTTGTGGATTAAAACTCACTAACCACCAGGTCTCAGACCTATGATCTTTAGAACCCAACAAGTTGTAGTGGATGACCACTACTCAAGTACCACAGAAACAGTGCCAGCTGGGACCTTGCCTGCTCAGTATCTACACCATGGATAGTGCTGTGCCACTCCTCCTTGGCGTTTGCCTACTCTGTTCTCAGTAATTGTCCCACCAGAGAAGTCCAGCTGAGAGGCAATGAGCATGTCCCACTGAGAGGTCTTCACAGACTGGCTGGGGTTGTAAGGGACCTCTGGAGATCACCTACTCCAACCCACCTGCTAAAGCAAGTTCACCAAAGCAGATCACACAAGAATGTGTCCAGGTGGGTTTTGAATGTCTCCAGAGAAGGAGACTCCACAACCTCTCTGGGCAGCCTGTTCCAGTGCTCTGACACACTCAAAGTAAAGATGTTTCTCCTCATATTCAGATGGAACCTCCTGTGCTTCAGTCTGTGCCCATTGCCCCTCACCCTATTGTTGGGCACAACTGAAAAGATTCTGGTCCCATCATCTTGACACCCACCCTTGAGATATTTATAAGCATTGATAGAATCCCCTCTCAGCCTTCTCCAGGCTGAATAGACCCAGCTCTCTCAGTCTTTCCTTGTAAGAAAGATGCTCCAGACCCCTCATCATCTTTGTAGCCCTAGGTCCCCTGTGCATCTGCAGTGCCCATGTATGGTTGTGTCCGTGGGCTCCCACAGCTGACAGGGACCACTCTGCCCATGTGGACAGAGAGGACTGTGTAGTCTGGAGATGATCCATGAGTGCACCCAAGCTGACATCCACGGTACTTGAAGGTCTGGGGCCTCCTGCATCAGTAAAACACCTGGAATCAACCATCTCATTTTGCAGTCAATCAGAGCAGAGGAGCATCATGCCCAATAGGAACTGGTAGGGTAAGAGGAGGTTGTGAAGCACTAGTTCTGCCAAACTAACCTTATTATTTTTCCCTCCTTTCTCTTTTGACATTAAACAGACTGAGTGGAGGAAGGGAAGATGCAGATGCAATTAACCAGATATTGCAAACAGGAGGGCGAGTGGCTTTTTATGGCTATTTTATGTTTCAGACACACAACTATACAGAATAATGCAATAACAAAAATCATATGGTATTTACCCTGGTTTTATTCACTGCAAGTCCTTTGAGAGCTGCTTTTGTTTGTCTTTATTTAATTGACATGGTCAGATGGCCATCAGCAGGTCCAGTTAAACAGATTCAATAGATTCCACTGTACATTTTCATTTTTTTCTTCATCAGAGTGCACCATAAATGTCCAAAATCATTTGTTTGAGTACTAGTAATGAATACAAAGTGCACTCTGTTTCAGCCTGCATACGCTAAGTTTCATCTCTACAGCATTTTACAGTCAGAGCAAACTGGGTTAATAATGAAATCGGTGATACAATCTTTACAGCTTTAGTGGGGATGAGGGTACCATTGTGTGTTACTGTGCAAGGTATTTGATTGCTCAGCTTGGGCCTATCTGAGTGCAGATAGGTATTATGCAGGGTTTTTTTAGCTGTCTTAAGCCTTGGCGTTATAGTGTTAGGTTAAACCTGTTTAAGAGAATCCTACGAATGGGACTTGGGCATATCCTTAATATCAGGTATTTGTTTAAGTGCTTTGTTGAATTGGAGCCTAGTAGATCCTCTCAAAAAGAAAGTGATTTTCAGTCTAATAAGGTTATCTTAGTGTGAACATTTTTACTACATCAATCAATATGCCCGTCAGGAGTAAATGACTAATGGGATTTCTCTTTTCTTTCTTTCTTTGTTACCAGAATGATGAATTGACTTTGCCTGTTGCTGAGGATTCTCATCTCTTTAATGCATTGCAGATATGTCTAATGCACGCAAGCTGTCAGGGTCTGGCAGTAACCAGTCCCAACCAAAAATATGTCCCCTTGGGACCGGTTCATCAGATTCAAGCTCTGCTCTCACAGTGGAGAATGTGAAAAGGCTGGAAAAGGAGAACAAGACTTCTAAAGAATCTTTCAATAAGCAAAGAGTAGAAGATTATATTAAGCAGACTGATCTTGCTCGCTTCAGCAAAGAGACAACCAGGAAAACCAGCACAGAGCTTGTCCAGGATGCAGAGCCTGAAGGAGCCTCCTCATCCTTTATCACAAAGGAGAGCAAAAATAGCAAAGGATTTTGCAGGAAGATCTCTGAAGAAATTTCAAGGAAAGATAAGCTAATAACAGGTATTTTTCATCAATCCGCTAGACAGAAGGAGGGAGAATAAGACAGCTGACCTTTATCTTTTCTACGTTTCTGTTTGCATATGGTAAATACGAGTGTCGTGCATGGGCACCTAAAATGGTGATGGATTTTGAGGACCAACATGTGCCTGCCCTTCCCTGCCTGCCAGTGAGGGCTGAGGTTGTGCGGACCGCTGGGCTGTTTTGTACCATGTTTGGGGCAAAGATTTTGAGCTGTGAGAACATGGTAAGGAGAACCAGCACCCAAACCTGAATCCCAGGCAGAGAGCTCATCACAAATGCAAGGTGCTAGTCTAAGTGCCCTGGCTGGAAAAAATGGGATTTCACCAGTAATTTAAACAGGAGCAGAATGAAGCTGGGACAGAGCGTGACCAGAAAACCCACACATGCATTTTAGGCAGCACTTGTGAATTTCCAAGATGTTCAGAGTCCAAACACTGTGATTAATTTTGTTTGGAGCAACGTTGTTCTGTTGCATGTAAATGCTAGCAAATTAATATTAGACAATTCTCTCTCTTATTAGATATCTCAAGTTATATTTACTTTAATTTATATATACATATATACCCTCCTTTTAATAATATTATACAGCTCATTAAGCAATCCAGCCAATGTCCAGAAGCAGATAGCAGGGACAAAACCGTAGTTAATCCATGAAAAGGGAAACCTTCTAAGTTACAGGGAAAAAACTTTTTAAAGAATGGCAAGAACTTACCCCATTTCAGTTCTGGCTGCCTGTGGTGACACAACTCATCCCCTCTGCTTACAAGCCAGGACGTGGCTTGTGGCTGTATGTAGGACAGGGTGACAGTATAAATAAGGGGTTTAGAGGTAAGATTAGACTTTTTCCATATTTCTTATTTGAATACGCTATGAACATGCATTCCACCTGCTCTAGGAGAGCCCCTAGCACAACCTGCTTTAGCACAGCCAGAAATGCACAGCTGGCATGAGCAAGCCAGGCTAATCCTTGAAGTAAAGGGTTACCTGTTTCTTAGAGAATCCAGGCATTGGTCCTCCTCGGGGGCTGGCCACAGTAGTGTTTTGTGCTCATTTTTGCGTTTTTCTCAATGCAAATTTGGCAGCTCCCAAGAATGAGAAATGTTTGCAGACATAAGGTTTATTTTTGAAGAGCTTTCCATGTGGAAATCAACTATTCTTGGCAGGCATACACGTGAGCTGCATCCTTGAGGAAAAATCTGCTCCAACGAGAGGCTGAGCATCTGAAACAGCCACAACTGACTGGAATCAAATGCATGCAGAAACCTTGCTCAGTGCTATCCTAGGCAATTGCTTGTTGGATTTCCACATCACAATTTAAAATTCAGATGAAATATGAAGTTTCTTTCAACCTGTTTCAGTAGACTGCTAGTATTTAGGCACAAGGAAAATCAAATATGGGAATGCTTCATTAGGGACCCAGAGTGAATATTTAATATGTCTTCAAGAATTTGTACAGTACAGTGATTCGTGGGGCTTCTTTGGCCTTTTTCAATATCTTTTCACTGTTTTTCGTCTTTCATAAGAGTGGCTTATGTAATCTGAGCAGTAATCTTCATTTCAATGTTTTTTCTGGCTTCCTGTCACAGCTACGCCTCTCTTTTTTTTTATGTCTCTTATTCTTCCATATTTTCTTTTCCACCACCTCCCCTGCCACCCTACTGCCCTCCCCAAATGCTTCCATCTCCGTGCTCTTTCCCCAGACCTCTGAATGCCAATGGGTGCCTCTCATCTCTCCCACCACCTTCTGGATCCACCTGTCCTAAATCTCTCTCCCAGTCCCCACTGATTGTTTGGAAATAACTCCACTTGGGATGTTTGCACTGAAGTAGGTTGTCTAAATGCTGGTTTATCTGATAGAGCATTTGAGCTGAACTTTACAATTAACCTCGTAGCTGGGGGCTGCAATGAACCCCAGGTCTGCTGTGCTCTGCATGCAGATGGAAACGTGCAGCCTGTGGCCATTGAAATGATGCAAATCTGGAGGAGAAAAGTGCTGCCCTGACAGCAAACCCCCAGGGCACTTCATCTCACTGTACAAGGTGTTTGGGTCAAAATTCCCAGTTTCTTCCCCACTTTTGCAGCATCCTCACCTTCCCACAGAGGGGCAGCCCCAGTCTGCTCTGCCCCATTGTCCTTGTGCGGCCACACCAGCACAAACAGGGAAGGTAGAACACCCGAGGGAATATGCCCTTCCAAAGAGTCGGTAAAGAGACCAAAGCTGCTCACAGCTGAAACCTGAACAGAAAGGCAAAGTAAATTGGGTTGTAACTCTTGTCTCTTCCTCTGCAAAGCCTGCCCTCAGTTTCCAGCAACTTTTTTTACAGCTCATTTTTGGGAGCTTTTCTTCACTCTCCTGCAATTTATTATAACATTTAAACAGATGGGGGAAAATGTTCCTCATTAAGGTGGGAAGGTTTTATCTGAAATACAAAGTAATGAAATGGCAAGAAATCTCAAGGCAAGAAAAAAACCCTGCTGTTCTACACAAAAAGAGGACCTTTTCTTTTTTTAAAAGAAAGCTTTTTCTCTCCCCTCCAGCATTGGCGACAGACTCCCCATCAGCTCAGCCCACTGGCTCTAAGCCGAAGGAATCCAAGTAAGGAGAGTAATTGGTAACATTTTTCTATCTAATTCAGTCACGTTAGGCTGTATTTATGCCATATGGGGGTGAGCAGCAGGAACACCTAACAACTGGAGATTTACAGTATGCCTGAGACATCCACAGCCTGGCAGCCACTGCTGTCCCCCTGTTATTAATAAACTGGAAGTTATGTCTGTCCAAGTGGTTGTCTCTGGGCCCCTCAGCATTTGCTGTATTAAAAGGGATGCTTGCCAGCCTCTGCAGAGGTGTTGGTTTTTTTTTTTTCTTTTTTTTTGTTAGACAGATAAATTCTGTGCAGCATCTCTCAAAGCAGCTGCGATGTGTGATTTTTATTTTGCAGGCTGCTCTTCCAGCTGGGGAGGAAAGGGAGGTCTGATTCCCTAGCCACGGTAAATCAGTGTAATATCACCCTTCACACCACCGATGCTGCTGCAGCAACGTGGTTTTACATTGGCCGGGGATGTAGCTCACTCTTTTTGGCTGTCGAATATAAACGTTAGACATATCTAATCTTCCTTCCAGACAGAAAAAAGGGGAGAAAAGAGGAATTGAGTGCAGACGCTTGTCAAGAGACAAATTAAGACCAAATTCTTCTGCAGTGTACTTTAAACAGCACCCAGTTCATTGATAACATTCCTTCTATGAATATCGGAAGGATGTTTTGGCTTTTTTCCTTAGATTTTTAGAACATGCACTTGGCACAAAGGGAAGTGGATAAAAGGGGCTGTTTAAGGGAAGGCTGTTGTATTGCTATGTGAACATGCAGCAAGGTGGGTTTTTTTGTTATACGGTTATGAATTCATAACTTGCAGCCTGAAAGAGTGCAGGCTCTATTTCTTCCCCAGATTATGAAAATGTTACGGTCTAAGGTAAAACTTCTGTTGTTGGTATCAGGAGAAATCTGTCTTATGATTTCCAGGCTAACACAAAGTCACTACGCAAATGCAAGAAAAATGAGATTTCCAACCCATCTGGGAGTTTTGTGCCTTCCTGTGAGGTGCGGAGCTGCTGCTGTGGTAGATGGCCCGGGCTGTCCTTAAGGGACCAGCTGCGGTTTGGGGTACATGCAACCCACCTGTCACCAGGGGCTGCACCCCCAGCCCTCATGGGCAGGTTGCTTGGTCTGAGCATATCTTGCTCTCAAGCAAACACCAGCTTGACCTGTGGAACAGCATGAGTCACCCATCAACCCCCTGTTAACCTGCACATGGCCATTTCCTGGGCTCTACTGCTCATATGTAAGGTGGAGATGATGACATTTCGCTACCCCAGCAGAGCTCCTAGAGCAAACATGACGGAAGCACTAGAGCATCGCTCTTCTCCCTATTCCTTGAGTTTTCATCCACTGATGCATTAATTGGTGTGCACTGGGCCCAGAATTCTTTACAATTTGTAGGTAACTAATAAAAAGCAGTGATGTGTAAAGGCCTTGTTGAATTACTAATGCAGATAAATTAAAAAAAAAAAAAGATCAGAAGCCCTTCACTCCATCCTTTGAATCAGATCAAGTCAGGACCCAGCCACAATTTGGTTCAGCATCTTTTTTTTTTTCCATTTCCAAGGTCACATTCATCTTTAAATTAGTATATCACAGAGGTAATAAAAAAATTCTCCCTGTGTTACACAGATAGAAGCAGCTGGACACTTTGATAGCTCCGTGTTTTAAGCTTGGAACAATTTCATACCCTGCCAGACAACTTCAGGTGAAAGCTAAGAGTGGAAGGGGGTATGGAAAGCTGCATTTGATGCTGTGATAAGGGAGCCATGCAGTACTGGGAGATGCTGTGTCGCCCCGCAGAGCAGGTGGGGTCACCTAATACCATTTGTAGAACTGTGTAAGCTGAGATAAGCAGGAAAGCGATTTTAGAATCATAGAATCATTTTGGTTGGAAAAGACCTTCAAGATCATCAAGACGAACAATTAACCTAATTCTGGCACTAAACCATGTCCCTAAGAACCTCATCTACGCATCATTTAAACACCTCCAGGGGTGGTGACTCCACCACTTCCCTGGGCAGACTGTTCTAATGTCTGACTGATACAACCTTGTTTCATCCAGTGAACTAGAGGCAAGGAAAGCAGTAAGTCTACTCTCTGCACAGCTACTACTGAAATTCCTCGCCTATTTTTGGGTGCTGGCACTTACCCCTCTCTTCTCTGGTGCCCTCGGCTTTGCAAACATGTCTCTCCCCTCGCATGTTGCAGAGCCCTAACTTTTGCATCTTCTGAGGTAGGAATGATTTAAAGTCACTGGTGCTCCCTGCCCAGATTAATGCCACCAAGAGTCGCTGGAAGCTGCTGGAAGGGCTTGCCTGCTCCTAAATCACACAGCCCTCTTCCCTGCTGGCCGGGAACCACCTATGAGCATCCCACCTGGTGTCACCTCTTTGCAGACAGTGTGTAGATGGCTGTCCTGCCTCCTGTCACAGCAGAAGACACAACATGGAGGATGAGATGACCCAGACAGAGTGGAGCTATTCAGATGAGTCCCTGTCTTCCAGGGAGGATGGTAAGTTCATTTGAAGCAGCGCTGTCCAATAACCCCAGTATCCAGAATCATAGGTTTCTTTTTAAAGGGAGATTTTTGACATCTGTTTACTAAAAAAAAAAAAAAAAAAAAAAAAAACCCACAAAAAATAATCACAAAGTAGGCTTTATTTGGCAGAAATTTTGATTCGCTTGAAGCACTTTGACAAGGATAAATGCCTCTTGTTACCAATATCCTGAGTTCTGTTACTCTCCTATTAAGTAAGGTACTCTCCTGGTAAAGCCAGGGTAACACTGAGCACCTCACCTGATAGTACATCAGCTGATGAGCATCAAGAGTGCTCTGAGCCTGTACAAGCCCAGCCTGCTATGTTGAAGAGCAGGGATGAGTGGATTTTGCAGTGAGCTGTCCCTTGAAACTGGACTTTTTCTCCATCACCACCCTAAGCCATGACACTGGAGATGACGGGTGACACTTGCTGAGGTGGGAGGATGCCCAGAGGTGCTCAACCTCTCCAGCCCATGATGTGTCAGTGTGGGTTGTCTCAGTCAACAGAGATGGTCATGATCCAAAATGCAGGAATATTCTAATTTTCAGCTTCTTTATTTTAATAGGCCTCCTCAGGCTGATTAATCCCTCTCTTTTTGTCCTAAAACGGGGAGTGAAGTGAACTTCACCTGAAGTTCGTGAGTGTTTTGGTAATGCTGTCATTGTAGTCTATGGGTAAAAGCCATTCCTCCTCTCCTTGCCTCCTGCAGTCTTGAGGGGGTCCCACCTTGTTGCCACCAGCAAGATGGGCCTCTTCAAACATCCAGGGTCACTTTTCAATGCCAGCATCTCCTTGTAGGCTAACACAACTCCTCCATCTCCAACCATCCCAGTTCAGGAAGACATCTGAGGGCTTTCTGAACCATTCACAAACGTGATTGAAATCAATGACATTGATTTCCAGGGGCACATTAGACACCTAAATGTTTTAGGGGATCCTGGCCTAAGGGTTTCTCTGTGAGAGAAGCACAATGTTGTCACTAGGCTGCCTCAGCCCACAAGGGTTTATGAAATGCTTAGCTAGCAAAACAAAAAGCATTAACTTCTTGGCTACAGCTTTCTGCCAAAAGATAGGTAGGTCGTGCTTCAATGCAGATGTCTCGGGGAAAAAAATGTGCAGTGCATTAGAGAGCTGTGACTCATAGTATAATTATCCTCATTTCTCATAGTTTATTAATAATTTAAACCCAATCTTGGTGTTATTGATCTATCATTGAATAGGAGATTTATTTCAGATCTGTAGTCACTGAAGCAGTAAATTTAATCCCCCTTCCCCTCCCACCCTTCCATCCACTAAACTCACTTTATAACTAAAACATGATGTTTAAGCTGTTTCAATAATAGGAGAGGAGGAGAAGAGCTCCGAGGCTGTGGGTGGCAGGAGTAGCTTTAAGGCCACAGAAGACCAAGGTGAGTGGCACTAAGATTCTGGTTTTAATGCACCTTTTTTAACCAAATCATCCTCTGCACATGGTCTTAGGGATGCCAAAATGATCAAATGCTACTTGCTGGCATGTGCATCACAAACAGATCCTAAGCCAGTTTTACCTGTTTTCATCTGTGTTTGCTTGCCCGTTTCCACAGGTAATAATCAGTTTTGCATGAATCCCAGTTGTGGATCCCATTCCTACTCTTTGTCCTCTGGAAACATGGGCGTGAGCTCACCGAGGTAAAAGTGCCTGCAACAAATAGGCTGTTGCAAGGTCCACAAGCTCTTGAGCCCGATCCTAATCTTACTTAAACTGGCAAAAACCTGGAGCAGCTGCCTGGGTGTCCCTGGAGCACCATGAGTTTAAAATCAATTAAAGTGCATGGAGAATTAAGCCTACAAAGCTATAATGCAGAGACTCGTACGGCAGCGCTCACTTGGCTGTACCATGTATCTGATGCATTCACTAGTCTAAGCAGCAATACCTAGCCTATTAAAGGAAGTCAGGAATAGAAAACAGCATGCTTTACAGCTGTAAAGTGCCCAGAACAGTGATTTTTGTAGGCAAATGAAATACATTTTTATTAGGCCAATTCTAGTATACAGTTGGGGAGGAAAATGTGTTCTTGGCTGTACCAACTCTTGCCCAGGTCTGAAAGAAAGCAGCAAATGTGCCCAAATGCTCATCTGTTCTTTACTGTCTATATTAATGGATACAATTAAAGCTATAGCCATCCCCTGCCAGCACATCCTCACTGCTGTGCTTAGACTCTGCAGCTGGAATCACTGCAAGTGGGGGCTCTTGGCTGCAGCTGAGGTTCCTGCAGCATGGAAATGTTAGGCAGGACCAAGCTGTCACAACCTTGCTCTAAAAAGTAAACAAAACTCAGTGTAACCAGGCAGAGCAGATGTGTTGGTGAGGCAAAGCTCTGAGTGCACCCACCAGTGTACACTCTTAGCATATCTGATGTTTCTTGCCCAAGTGGGAGACATCCTTAGAGATGAACAGCAGGAAAAGAAAGCACAACAAATTCAGTGTAGTTTTCCAGAGGTATCATTAATTAAATAGTCACGGAGATGGGTTTTCCTTGGTTTGGGTTTGAAGGATTTTTGTTGTTTGGCTTAGGTTAACTAAATCTGAAATAAGACCAAGGAAATGCTCCTATTTCATTGATCCTGCAGGACAAGGGAACATTCCAGCAGTAACACATCGGGGTGCAGGTGGTGGGTGCTGCAGGGCTGTTGGGACGGAAGCAGAGCCAGGCAAATCCACAGCTGGAAATGCTGATGGACAGCTGGGTCCCTGTGACGTTGGATCCCTCCTCTCCTGCTGGGACCATTGTCATCGGTCGGTCACAACTCCTGCAAAGCCCAGGCTTGCTGCTATTAAATCTTTCCCTTTTGTGAGGCTTGAGAGAGTATTTGGTGAGATATCACCCAAAGGTGCGAATTCCTAGAAATTCAGGCTTTCCTGCAGTTGCAAAGCAGTGACCTCCCTTCCTGCTTCTCCTCATGAAACAGGTGTAGTGAGATATTTCAGGTACAGGTATCCATCACCAGTGCAAGTATGTTTTGAGTCCCCACTCCAGATTTGGTGCCTCTCTGAATACGTAACCCTTCCTCCCACAGTTCAGTCCTGCACCAGGCAATTATTATAGGAGCATATTTTCAGTACTGAGCAGACAAGTAGAGAAACTCTACTCTGCCACCCCAACTGGCACCTCTGAGAGGCTATGATGTTGCAGAAGCAGTTTTGCTCCTTTGTCCTCACGTTGGGGGGAAATTGTACTCTTCTGTCCAGCCACGGAGATGCTCTCCAGGGACACGGAGGTGCACCCTGAGCCTGGAGAGAACAAGGAAGAGGCAGCAGTTGAGGATGGAGAGCAGAATAACCAAGCAGGACTGTGTGAGCAAGGTACAGTGGGATATTTGGAATAATCATTGTCACTGTAAGATAAATCTGAGTTTTCTAGGTGTCTGCCATACTTTGAAAATCCCAGGCTAAACAAAAAACATTTTGCTTGTAAGAATCACTCAAGTATTTGAAGTCCTCCCTTTGCTGCTGTGGGTCAGAGATGAGCACTGTTTGGTGGCTGTGGAGGACAAGTCATCCTATGTATTCATGCAGGGCCATAATAAAAATGAGGACGGAAATGTGAATGGGAACATTTTTGTCAGAATACTAGAGTTAGTCTCTAGGAAAACGCCAAGCGGATGATTGGGAGTACTATCCTTAAACTGAAGGCTCACAGCCCTGTTCCTTCCATGGTTTTTCTCCTCAATTTCAGTGGATTTCAGTTCTACCACATCTCAGCTGGGTGGGACATGGGGTGTCGGAGACCGCAGGAGCCAACAGGAATATGTGGTTTGGAGAAAGAACAATTAGGAAAGGGGATGAAAGAAGGAAAACTGGGAATGTTAGAAAGACAGCGAGGAAATCTGATATTAGAGAAGGAAAATATATCAGTAGTTGTGGGGATTTGAATGAAAAACTAGAGAGGACAGACCCTAGGGAGGAGAGAAAAACAAGGATAGAGATTAGAAGAGAGGCAAAGCAGGGGGGATGGTGGAAAAATAGAAACTGGGACACAGAAAGGGGAGGTGGATATAAATTAGAAGCAAAACTTAGAGGAGGAGTAATTTAGCAAATTTGCAGAATGAAAACTGCAAATCAGGCTGTGAAAGAAAGACCTGGGACTGCAAAGCACTTCCTTTCTGTTTCTGGATAGAAAAGAGGAAAGCGCAGAAAAAAAAAAATTCTTGCTTTTCTTTTATTCTTTTTTTCGTGTTTTTTTTTTTAGTTTTTACCTTCACAACAAGCTTTGTCACACATTTGTTATGTAGAAAGGGGTTGCCTGGAGCAGGGGACATGTTCCATGGTGAGGTCTGCTCCAGCATTTTCTGAAATATATATCTGGAGAAGGAGGGGCACAATCGCAGAGTTACTGCCTGTGCTATCTCCCTTTGCCCACTCCAAAACTCTCAGTCTCCCATCACTGGGGTGCAGCAGCTTGAAATCTGCAGGACGATGAATTCCTGGACACCCATCTCTATGCCTTCCCCCGCCCTGCAGCTTGTTCCTCCATCCCTACTTTTGCTTGTCAGGCGTTTGTATAAATAGGATTAACATCTGCAGTTACACTTAGCTAGGTTGCAAATTACACAGGCTATCAAGCCTTGTGCTTCAGGGTATACACTGATTACCATCAGAGGGCCCAAAATGAGTTTTTCCAATAACAGAATATTGCATGATTGACTGGATACATTACGGGGCAGAGTGGATTAGCCTTTGCCATCAGTATCAGTTATATGTCATTACTACATCAAAGCACCAGAGGTGGGTGAGCCACTTCCATTCAGGCAGCATTGGAGGTGGCTGGGTCTGGAGGAGTAGGGCTGGTTGGTAAAACCAGCACTGATTTCTGAAGCTGCTTATGAAATGTGCCTGCAGCAAGCTGTGCTTCCTGCTTCTGCTCCTTGGGCTGCGTGCATTCAGACGGTCAGAGGAGCCTGCTCTCCTCTCCTTTGTCTGCTGGTGTATCCCAATTCCAGTGGAATCAAGAGATATCAGAGGATCTGGCACCCACTGTAACAGGAGGCTGGAAGGTATCCAACTGAAAGGTCTGCTGACCCCATCCTTACGGTGACTCCAGGGGCTTGTAAGAGGGGCTGAGGTCCCCATTAGCGCTCTATTAGGTATGAACAGTTTTGCCGACTCTCAGCTTTCAGTCCATCTCATCTCCTTCATCTTGGCAGCAAATGACTTTCTCATTTGAATGGAAGAGCCAAAATTGACAGAAAATCTAAAATAAGAAGCATAATTAGCAGCAAAACTTTTAATTCCCCTTTCTAAGCCATTTCTAAATGTGTTAATGCTTATTTATTGGACATGGCTTGACATTTAGACAGTTCTTTTTAATGCTAATAGGGTTGATTACCAGGTTGAATCCTACTGTTTTGAGGAAATGGCTGCTCAGTATTCAGAGCTGCCAAGCTCCCCCTGCACAGAAATACCCACCTTTCTTCACAAGAAATATGTATTATTCAGTGCAAATATATTAAAATCAGGCCATTGCAGGCATGAGGAGCCTGTTCCAGTGATACCACACCAGCAGTCCATGCACGAGGCGTGTGGCCATGGGGTGCCAGGTCTGCCTTTCTCTGTCTAAAAATTCCCTCCAGCTCCAGTGGAAGAGGAAGAGGAAAAGGAAGCCATCCTGTTTCCCCAGGTTGCAGCCAAGAGCTGGGGTTGCCCACCCTTGCCAACTTGCAGTTCGCATTCTATATTGAAGACTCTCATCTTCATCCCTGTCCTACACAGCCAAACACGGCAGGGACTCAGTCCTAATGGACATACAGGGGCAGAAATGTGGGTCGGGATTTTTTCCCATTACAGTCACTATCCGGTTGTTTTCTTCAGAGTTTGTAATGGAGCTTTTTGTACTCCCTTTCCTGCAGATCAATCGACTGGACAGACCTCTAACTGTCCTCCTGTTTCAACTTAGAGCATCACTGCTCCTTTGGAGCTGCTACAAAATGGCACAGGTGTCAATACGAGTAGAATTTGGCCTTACATTTCCTTTAAATTAGGTCTTATAGATGAAAAGTGTAAGTTTTCAGAAAATAAGTTTCACCTGCAGATTACCAAGCATATAATGTCAACACAACACTGCTTAGGGGAGGCAGCGGCCTCCAGAAATAGGGCAGGCTCTTAAGCCTGAGAGTGACAGCCTGGCTTGACAAGCTTTGCCAAGGGCTAGCCAAGTGTGAGGAGATTACCCTGATCTGGGGAACAGAGATACCTGAGCTCAGGAATTTCCCCCAGGGTGTGGTTACCTTATAATAGCCACTATTCCTCATCCTCATTTCTATCTGGAAAGGCAGTGAAAAGCAAGGCTCCTAGTTTGCGTCCACCAGCTGGAAAACAGCCAAGGCATGGCTTTTAATACAACCTTGGAAAAGTGCACAGGGACACAAATGTCCCCGTCATTAAGGTAGTGAGCTGTTGGCCAGAAGAGGCACTTAAAATCTTGTGGCAGTGGAGCATCCAAGTGTCTGTTTTATATTTACTGGGTGAAAACTTGAGTGAACAACTCAGATTTGGACTGACTGTTTGAGCCACTGTCGTACATTTTCTTTTTTTCAAACTCCTATCATTCACAGCTGGGCATTCTCTTTCAATGATGCCTTGGAATGATAAAATCCAAGATGATCCAGCCCAGGCTAGGGGGAGGTGAGCTGACTGTCATAAAATAGCCTTGTTATGAGACACAGTCACCTCCAGATCACATTTCCACCACACAGTGAGTTGCACATCAGAGGTCTGCATGGAGCACAAGGCACATCTTTTGCTTATCAACTGTGTCTCAGAATGACTTGGCCCCCAACTGAGGACTTGTAGAGAAGACTTACTTATCCATGCAGGAGAAGATGGACTGGACAGGCTTCCTCAGGTCCCTGACCTGGTGATGAGAGGAGGTGGTGTGAGCCAGTTTTTGCAGTGTGTGCCTTTTTGCTTTATGTCAGCGTGCCGGTTGGGGACAATCAGTACTCAGGTGGCTTTGTGCTTTCATTTGGTCAGTAAGGTCTGCTTCAGGGCTCCCATCAATGGCCACAGGGGTCACAGTTTTGTCTTCCACAGTAGGAGTATCCCATGAGAAGGAGTCCATGCTTTGAAAGTGGTTGGCTTATAGAGACTTTTGCTTTGGGAGCTAAAGGAAAAGGGGATTCACCTGCCTGCTGGTCTTGGTGAAAGGGTTTTTAAGCTGAAAATCATGCCTGCTGTGTGCAGGCTGAAAAGCCACCAAGCTGCTGTATCTCTGTGATGCAGGGGGCTTTGTCGGAAGCAGTAACAGGCTACATTTAAGCTGCTTTGCCTTAGTGGGAGACATGGCCTGGTATGAAAAGCAGGACATAGAGATGACCACAAAGGGTCAATCCTCAGAGTACATCTGGTGCAGCATCCTGCCCTGGACAAGAGCCAGCAGATGCTCAGGAAGCAATACAAAAATAGAGCAAACACTTGTTTATTCTTCCCAGAATATTCTCCACCTCCACTCCACAGTGCTTTGTGACTCAGGAACCTCCTGAGCTGTAGACACCGCCTCTGCATTTAATAGCCCTTGATGGATTCTTCTTCTATCAATTAGTTTACACCCTATTGAACCAACACAAACTTTAAACATCCACTGTACTCCATGACAAGGGGTGCCCACAGCTAAAAATCTCTTTTGTGTATTTGGAACTTGTCACTTGATAGTTTTCTTTGATGATCACTCTCTTCCTTTGAAGAGCACTGAATAATGTGAACAGCTGTTCCCCAGTCACACCACTCATCCCATCACAAAACTCAGTCATATTTCTTCTTCAATCATTTTTTCTTCTGAGATAAAAAGTCTTAATCTATTCAGTCACTCCCTGAATGGAGGCCTTTTTATACTTTTGATCATCTTCAATTGCCTGCCTCTGTAACTTTTCTATTTTTTCTGTATCATATTTGAGATCGGTGAATCAGGACTGCACAATAGTATTCAAGAGATGGGAGCCCACGGATTTATACAGCAGCATAATGATTTCCTCTGTTTTGCTCTCTCCTCCTTTCCTAATAATTCCTAGCTTTCAGTTTGCTTTTTTGATTGCTACTGGGTGTTGGGCTGACATTTGCATAGAGCTATCTATTATAACCTGAACATTTCACAGCCAAGTGGAAATAGACAGCTCAGAGCCCATTATTTTGTATGTAAAGCTAAGATTGTCTTTTTCTATGCACATCACTTTACATTTATCTATATCAGATTTCATCTGTGATTTTATTACCCTTTTATTCAGTGCCACAAGGGTCTTTCTGCAACTCTTCGCAGTCAGCCCTTTGCCTCAACCACCCTGAGTATCATCTGCAAACTTCTCTTCCTGCTTACTGCTATTTTGAGATTATTTATTAGTATTTCAAAAGCATGGGACTGTGCTTAGGTTAATTTAGCAGCTTTCCCTCTCAAATTTGAAGTGCCAGGTCCCAAGGAGAGGGAATAAATATAGTTTCCCAAGCTCATCAGTCGGTGCTCCTGGAGACGGGTGACGTTGTGCTGAGCCAACGCGTCTCCCTCTCCCCTTGCACAAATAGAATGGGGAGTGGGGAAGGATAATGCCGCTTGCTAGGATGTGTGTCTGACCTCTCCACCACACCGGACAGGGCCAGCGAGAGGCCCTGTGGTGGCCCTTCCTCCTGCTGAAGCTGTGTGCAGAAGTCCTGGGGCAGAGGGGGAGCAATGGATGGCAAAGCATTTCTCTGAGAAAACCTCCGCACAAAAAATTGTGAGACGTCACTTTGAATGAACAGGAGCTAACTGACAACTCTTCCTTGCAAAAAGCCACAGGGGAGCCTGTTGAGCTTTCCCAAGGGAGTCCAAGTCGAGAGTCAGATGAGGAGCCACTGTCCACGGGAGAAAAGCATGAGGATGATGAGACCGCAACTGACCTGTGCCCAGATGAGGTGAGACCCAACCAGTCAGTTAGCAAGAGAAACCAGAAATGAGCACTGATAAGAACTTTTCCAGCGGTGTTTTTTTCATTGCACCTTGCAGCAGTGCCAGCTGGGGTTCAGTGCCAGGCAGCAACAACAAGGGGCACTTCTTTCTGCGGGGGGCATCCTTGTTTGCGGGTGTAGGCTGGAGAGTTGCCACTGCTATTTATAGGCTGAGCAACATTCCAGAGCTGAAGGTGAGCACAAAATTAATTTGAATAAAGGAAAAAGAGGTGAGAAAGTGAACAACTTTGGTGAAGGGTTCCTTATCCCTGTCTATGGTGCACCTCAGGGCTGTGGGGTCACATGGAGCTTGTTTCCTTCTCCTTCCTGATCCCAGTAATTTTTTGTTGCTTCATTTAGAGCAAGGTAGTGCAGGATTTGCCAGCTCTCTGGCAAGATGCCTTCTGAAAAAGGCACATGGCTTCCAGAAAAATGCTCTGCAGAGGCAGCTTGATGGTCCTGCAGCTGCAAAAGGAGAAAGGAAGGTAGTGTCTCTTCTCTGATAATGGAGCAAAAATTTATCCAGAGGGCAGAGGCTCTCCCCTTGAAGAGACTTAAGCTTGAACATCAGAAAACCACTTGATGACAGAGGAAAAGAGCAGGCACCAGTTACAAATTGTCTCCTAAGTTTGTGTCTCCTGGGAAAAAAAAAAAAATAATGCTTCCATGTGGAAGAAAAACCCACTGGTTTCACAGATCCACAAAGCAAAACAGGAATTCAAGAGAAGACCAGTGGCAAATCCACTGATATTGCAGCCATCAACCCCCACCTCATCTCAGTGAGGAAAGTGCTCCAGCCACCTCAAACACAAAGCCACCAAAATGTACGGGTGCCATTTATTGGTCCTGGTGGCACCTGGGTTTGTGCTTCTGGCCAGCCCACCCAACCCCTGCATCACAGACGGCTGATGGAAGAAGAAAACCTATCTGTAAAGCAACCTGGTGCAAGACAGGATGGCTTTAGGTGACATGACTGATCACAGTAGAAGGCATTAGGATGGCCATTATAACAACTACAAAGAGTGAAAAGGCATTTAAAGCTAAACCAGACTTAAGCCACTTAAGCCACTTAAGCTAATCAAATGCTTCCATCACAAATGTTTTACAATTGCAGGGTTTTTTCCTTTCCAAAATGCAAAAGTCCTCATTTCCTTGAAGTCTCTCGGTATCAAGATTGCCTTAAAAACAGAGTGCATTTGGTTTTAAAAGGGGATTCTCAGGGGTTTGCTTCTAAAGAAGAAACAGGAGCTTTTTTTGCTCTTTTTTTCCACTTTCTCAGTGTTTCACAGTATGTTAAAGGAAGGACAGATCAAAATGTTGTTCACGTTTTCATATGAAAAACATCTATAACTTTCCATTGAGCTCTTAAGAAGGATGTGTAAACATGCCAACTGCATTAATTTGGGAGCGCAGATAATTAAATATAAACTACATTTCCTGACATTGTATATATACACATACTGAAAAGGAGTTCTGGTGTTACACTAGATGCAGTGGGTTTGGTTGCCTTTATGGGAACAGTACAGACTTTAGCCCAATTTAGCATTTAAAAAATTAATTATGCTGACGGTGAGTTTCCTTTGCCCTCTGAGGAGACCACCTGTATGGAAGACTCTGCAAAGTGCACCTTTTGCAACGCTCCTGAAAAGCCAATCCCGCCACTGGTGGATCTGAAGAAACAACCCCATAAAAATGTGAGTCCACCCATATCATGTAAGCATGTCTGTAACTTAAGTTTCTTCCTGGCAAAAAAGGGGAGTGACCACCCCACGGCAGGGGCAGAGAAGAAGGGGAGAGGCATGTGGGCAGAGGGATCTGGAGGGTGAGGAGGCCCATGGTCTACTGAGATGCGCCATGCCATCCCAACTGCTCCTAATGGTCATTGCACCCCACAGCTCTTTTGCTGCAGAAGATACAAGGAAGAATTTGAGACTGTCATTGAAGAGCTGATGAAGGAAGATGAAGTGGAGAAAGAGCTGACGAATGAAGATGAAATGGAGAAAGAGCTGACGAATGAAGATCAAGTGGAGAAAGAGCTGATGAATGAAGATGAAGTGGAGGAAGAGCTGGACATCACTCCATATGCTGACTTTTCCCAAGCTGAGCTGAGGAGCAACATCAAGGAGAAACTGCTGCAACAGTAAGGGACAGAGGGCAACCAGCCCCAGGCCCTGGAGGGAGGAGAAAATCCTCATCACCAGGTTCCTCCACTCTGATCCCAGGGAATTTCATTGGTTGGAACCTACTTACAGCGTTGTACTGTTGCCCATGTGCACCAACAAGCACTGAAGCATCTTCATGTCAATCCTATGATGGTATCACTGGGAGGAAAGATCCATCACCTGCCCTAGGTACTATGTGCTGAGTAGGCAATAGTGCTGAATGGTGCCAGAAAAAATGTTGGACCAATGCCGCCAAGGCAACACTTGCCTGAGAGTCCACATGCAGCTCACCTTCATCGTAGAGCCCTTAGGAAGGCACTGAATAGCTGGATGAGGAGGACCTAGAGCTGAGGTCTCAGCAGCCACCAGCTGCTCCATCTCTGCAATGTTGGCATTGGAGGTTTGTCATTAGCAGATTAGGAAGATCCCTAGCAATGTGGATGGGGCTACATGCTTTCTCAGATGGCAAAAGGTTTTCCCTGGTCAAATCTGGGGTAACTGTTCTCTCCCAAAAGACCCTGAGGTCATCTGACTCCATTCAGGGCCCCCCTCCTGCTGCACAGCCCCTTCACTCAATGATCTTAAGACTCTATGATCTTAAGGGTCTCTTCAAACAAAAATGTTTCTATGATTCTATGATTCACACATTCCCATCGCAGCTGCTTCAGTCCCCACACCCAGCAGCCTTGGTGGACATGGATGTGACTTCCCAGCCTCCTCCCAGGCTGTTCAGTGTCTAACTCCTCTTTTGCACCCCCAGGGACCTATCTTTCCCAGGGCACACCACAAGTGGCAATGGCTGGGGCACACTAGCCCCACCAAGGTGGGCAGAGACCAGATTGCATAAGTTGAGTTATCCATGTTTTTTTGCTCTTTCCCCTTTTTTTCGCAACATTTTGGTCCTTTGGATTGTGACTTGTAAGTGCCATCATATCTTCATGGGAATGACAGCGCACACTGAAATTTCCCTTGGGTACAGAGGAGCAGTGCAAGGTTTGAGTGCTACTCAGGCCTCCAGGTAGGACCTGGCCTGAGCATTTTGGGTAGGGTCTGTGTTCTGTCTCTGCAGGTGTCAGCAGCATACGTGATGCAGTGGTTGGTCCTATCGGCCACACAAGCTGAGCTTTGCACTGAGAGACTAGAGTGGCAGTCAGGGGCACAACATGTAGGTAGAGAAAGACAAGGTGCCCAGCCACATGTGTGACGAGTGATGTGGGCAGGACATCCCAAAGGCTGGGGACTCACCGCACCTGTGCAAGCACATACCCATGCCTCCCCAATCACCTTCAGCTCCCCTTGACAAAAGGGCAAGGAAAGAGGCATTTCTACAGCACAATTAATCAAATCTGCAATGAGATGGATCTCCTGTATCTCTTCTTTAGCTATAAAAGATATCTGTGGTGTCTATCTCATATACAGGCATCTGCATTGCTTCAGGTGAATCCTGATATAACATCCCATGATACTTGTTTTCCCTTAGATTACATGTGTAGTGTCATTAGCCAACAATTTGATTTTATTTCTAACTTCCCTTTTTTTGATCTTAGCTTGCATGAAGGAGGCTTTGAGAACCACAGGGAAATACTTCGGCTGTATCTGAAGTTTGTTACTGGTATGTACCTTTGCTAGTGAGTTGTTGTCATTGCTGGGCCTGATCTGGGGCCAGAAGCACATGACAGCTTCAGTGCACCTAGAGGAGCAGCAGCATTTTGTGTACTAAAAGGTGCCATAATCCTTATTTTGACTGATCAGAGACATTCATAATTTTTCAAAACATGGATCTGCATAGCTGCCTGCCTACAAGGCCTGTCATCTCCGAGCTGTATGTCCTGTGGTTGAGAGGTACAGAAAATTGTATGGAAGAGACTTGCTAGTTCATGTCAAGTCTATCCATTACTATAAGTAATTCTTAGCTGTTCATTGGTGTGATGTTTTGGTTTTTTGAGCAAGGAGATCCCTTACATCTCTTAGGAAAGCCATCCTGCAGCATCACAGAGCCTACCCCATCCTAGATTGGTTAAATTTTCCCTTTCCAGTTATTTGTACTCAAACAAAACAAAGGAGACAAAAACTCCTCAATACCTCCCACCATCCCCTCTCCTTTCCAAATAATCCATGATGTGAGGCTTGGAGAAACAGAGATGCATTGTCTTTTCCTCAACAACAACCTTCTAAACATTTTTAAGGGAACAGCATCTCATTCAGACTCTCAAAACAAGAGGAAGGCACTGTCAGACCAGAAACCACCCCTTTCAAAAAACACCAACCAACATCAGCATCTCCAGAAGACCTCCTGGAGCTGGACAGTGATTTTGTTGTGGAGCACTTAAAGGTGGGTGTAGCTGGTGGGATCTCTTCTTGTTGCCTTTCAGGCAGGGACTGCAAAGAGCTGCGTAGTGTTGGGTCTGCTTATATCCTGTGAGACTCCCGCGGTTCCAGTCAAGCACATTTCGATATCTCCTAAGAGATACAGAAAAGATCCTGATTCAGCAAAATGTTAAAATGATTATTAGTGGGTGCACTAAACTGATGGGACATACCAACCTATGACTTAGTTGGGTGTTCATGGCTGAGGTGGAAAGCTGAGCCTGGTGTCCCTGGGGTTTTAATGAGGTGCTGAGTGTGTACAAAGGATTTTACTTACAGAGCATCTATGCAGCTTGAAGGCTGTGGTCCTCAAATCAGTGATCCCCCCCAAGTCAGTGATCCCCACCCGTACTGGAGCCTCAGACCCTGCTCTACTCACTTCCATACCACTCATCTCACCATCCAGACCAGGCTGCCCTACCCAAACTGCCTGGCAGGGTCAGATCCAAGCTTCTCAGCTAGGAATCACTGGAGCAGTGCTCCTAGACCCAGGCTAAGCCTCAATCCAACAATTTAACAGCACAGGCCAAAGCTTTACAGGGTCCAGGCAGCCTTGACTTCAGCAGTAGGGATGTCACCGCTGTGTCCAGCAAGGGATGGGGTGTCCCGCCCCAACCCAGCTGTCATGAGCTCCCCAGGGCCTGTTGTCCCAGCCCTGGTGACCCTGGGAGGACAGACACTGGGGGTCTGCTCCATCAGCCAGGGACTGGATGGGATGTCCCTGCCAGCTCAGCCCCCCCCAGCGGGGCTCCTCTCTTCCCTCCCCTGCCTCTCCTCTCTCTTCCCAAACCAGACAGCACTGCAGTTTCTGCAGGTGTGCAAGAAAATTACCTGTGATTTATCACACAATCAGTGATTTTGTTGGCTTTTTTATTTTCCACATAGAAGCACATTATACTGCTCTCCCCTTCCGAAATATAAGGGTAGCAAATACTCCTGCCTGGGACCATCTGTCTTTTTAGCCTCATAAAAAGCCTGAAAAATGGAAGCAGGAACAGAATCATTGGTTTGTTGCTTTTTTGTTCCCCTTCATCTCTCACAGCCAGGAAGTAATTCTTAGCTATTCTGCAGAGCCAAAACCTGCATCTTCAGGTTAGGAATTAGTGCTGCAGTTACAGCTAGAGTCAACCACTTCACGTGTATGAAATGTCTCCACCTGGGAGCTGCTGCGGACAAGACCCGTTAGTCCATGTTGGACAAAACTCAAGCACAACCCCTTTCTGCACATGAGAATTAGCTGCTGCTTTTAAATATGGTGTTAAAAAACAACAGCAAGGTCTCCTCTCTTTCCCCTCTCCCAGCTGCTCTCTGTTCTTCCCCAAGAAGCAGGTGATAATGCTGCTTATTCCTATTAGAAAGCACAAAACCCAGCTCCCTTGTAATGCTGGGAGCAAAGCCCATAGTAAAGAAATGTTTCTGTTTTGCATGTCAGTACATGGCAGGATAAATTGTGTGTGTGACGGAAAGAGGGTTCTTAGCAAATTATATTGTCAGAGAGCAGCTAATAACATAAAATAAGAAGAGCTGAGCTTTGTACATGAAATGCAAAAACACAGAATTGAGAATGAGTTTTCCTCAGTTATTTAAAAGGGTTTAATAAAAAAGTAAGCAAACAAACAAACAAAAACAATTCCAGGGGCAAAGAATGTGGCGGTGTGGCTTGTCGGTGCTCTGGGGTTGTTACCAATGTGAGAAGAGGGAGACTTGTGGCAGAGCATCGCTATCTCCTGTGTCTGGACAAGCATCCCCACAGCATTCCTCCAGCCCCCTGTCTGCTTCTTACCTCCTTGATTTTGCTCTTGCAGCACTGCTGCTCTTCTGAGCCCACAAGACGATGTTATCCTGATGGACAGACGTTTTTTCTCCTGTTCCCAGATGGAAGTGGTCAGGTTTAGTATCCACCAGCAATGGCACTCGGGTGGGGAGGGCAGCCGCAGGAGCACTCTACCTCCAGGTGGGTCACTATCACCTTCCTTCCTGGGGTAACCTGCCTCAGCCTCTTGGGCCAGCTGTGCAGCTCAGGCCACTCTTAGAAAGAAATGAGGTCTACGGAGGTGGTTGGCTGTGTGAAGGGTGGTGGAGGAGGTTTGGGTCATGTCCCCCAGACACTGTTCCATAGAATCATAGAATCATTCCGGTTGGAAGAGACCCTCAAGATCATCGAATCCGACCATAACCTAATCACAACTGTTTTCTTTCAAAGTATGCTTTCTGTGGGCTTTCTATTTCTTTCCTTACCTGTTTCTCAGTTATCCATCAGGCAACGTGGCCATTCTCATCATGTTCTCTGAGGAAGCCTTGTTTACCTATTACATCCTGGAGGACAGCAAATACCCAAGCATCAGGGCCGTCTTCGGGAGCCACGGCTATGGGGTCTGTTCCTACCCTGATGGACATCTCTGGTAAGTGCAAGCCCAGAGGGGACACCATGCCCTGGCTCAGCCCCAACCCACCCCAGTGGCACCCAGTGGCTTAAAGTCACCCGAAAAGCATCTTCAGTTTTTGTTCCAGTTTGATTTTTTCCTATGTGAAAGTGCATGGAAAGGATGGAGGGTTGTGCTGCAGCCCACCAGAGTGGTGGCTTCTCATGTTGTGCACCAAGGCACCAGGTGCTGGCAGCATGGATGGAGAGAGGGCACTTGGGTATCTTCCTATCTCATTTGCCAGTGACACCTGCCCAGACACCCTGGCATGAGGATTGATTTTGGTGAAGCTTAATCACACAGCCATGGAGATGGCTTGGTCCCATTATAGTACAGGGATGAAGGCATATCATCTTTACCTGCTTCTTATGGAGCCCCAGGTGGCCTCGCTGAAAAAAACATGGGCTTATCATCTGCATACAAGAGCAAACTTCAAAAGCTGGAGTTGGTTAGCTTGAGGTCAACATTGCTTTTGATTTGTTTCTCCTGTCCAGTGAGTGTACCTCACTAAACGATGACTCACGTGACCAATTTCATAGAATAGTTTGGATCTGAAGGGACTTTCAAAGCTCATCTTGTCCAATCCCCCTGCAATGAGCAGGGACATCTTCATCTAGGTCAGATTGCTTGAAGCCCTATCCAGCCTGGCCTTGAATGTCTCCAGAAATGGGGCATCTGCCACCTGTCTGGGCAACCTGGGCCAGTGTTTTACCACCCGCATTGTAAAAATTTTCTTCTTCATGTCTGGCTCAGATCTCCCCTCTTCTAGTTTAAAACCATTACCCCTTGTCCTGTCCCAACAGGCCCTGCTAAAAAGTCTGATCCCATCTTTCTTACAGGCCCATTTTAAGTACTGAAAGGCCACAATAAGGTCTCCCTGGAGCCTTCTCTTCTCCAGGCTGAACAACCCCAACTCTCTCAGCCTGTCCTCACAGCAGAGCTGTTCCAGCCCTCTGGTCATTTTTGTGGCCTCCACTGGACCTTTTCCAACAGGTCCATCTCTTGACATGTTTAAATACTTTACCTTCCTTCTGGCCGCAAAACATGGTTTCTACAGTGTAACCCCAGCAAGTATGTCTGTTTAATTGTGGACAATTTTGAGGTAAGTCCTGCTACATTTTCACACCTACAGGAAGCGTATTCTGGACAGAGGTAATGGATGTCTTTCAGTAAAAACTGCTTGTGTTCGAGTGACCAAATACTAATTTCAGATACCCCACCCCCCAGCCTCCAAAGCTTTCCTTCAGAAAACCAGGAACTGGGGGAATCAGTAAATCCCATCGCTATTTTACAAGTCCTCCCTGTGTTCAGAGTAATTAATGGACATCTTAAATGTCTAACTGGCTATTACAAATCATTTGAAACAGCTTTTGCAGTGATGCTTCCATCAGACTCCTGCAGTCCTACCGTTCGCCTGCAGACACACTGGTCTTTCATCCATCACGCAGCAGCCAGGTTGCTAGAGCCTGGCACCAAAGTGATCCCAGCAGCACTAAACCATTGCCAACCCCATTATGGGGCTCTCCTGGCCCTGCTGGACCACACGCTCCCCGTCGGCATCAGCCACGTGCTGGCTGCCAGCTTAGCACCAAGCTGGGGTGGGCTGGTATGACCCATCCACCCTCCCCCAGCAGCCATAAATTAAGGGCAATGCTAAGTGGCCACTCTGATATTTATTAAAATGATATAATAGCTTTGGTGAGAGGAAAACAGAAAACTGACAGGCTGTGGGTAGGTTGTCTGTCCCGCATATGGATGGGTTCAGGCTTGTCTGTGGCCAGCGCTGTAGCACATGACTGCTGTGAAGTTACATATTGTTTTTTCCTGGGCTTTTTTTTCCGCTTTTTCTGAGCTGCAGCACAGGGTAATGCTGGGGGAGTCTGAGCTGCTCTCACAGCCCAGTGAGAATCAGCTTCTTCACACTTAGGCAGGAAAAGCTCAATGTAACACACTCCATGAATGATAAAAACAACTCACATACTACAGCTGGGGGATGCTACAGTACCCAGTGTCCTCCACTCAAGCTGCTGGGAGATGGGCAGTACCACATGCTGCATTTCTCTCTCCTTTGTAGCTTTGCAAGGACATTTCCAGAACCCAGCCACGTGCATGACCACATATGCACGCACGGAGGATCTGTTTTTAGCATAAAGGTTGACAAATTGAAAGAAGTTACCATGTCCAGGGAGGTATAGATGTGCAAAAGGAAGAGCGGGACTCCCACACACACACACAGAGCCCACAATCCACCTGGGGGCTTTCTCTGTCCTTCAGGGACTCTTTGTTCTCCCAGGGGTGAAGCAACTTCTGTGACATGTTTCTACTGTAGAACAAAAGCTATTACTAAAAAACGGACTAAACAGGCTAGACACAAAGAGGGTTTTTTTACAATCAGGGTGGTAAAATACTGGCACAGGTTGCCCAGAGAGGTGATGGGTGCCTCATCCTTGGCGTTCCAGGCCAGGCTGGATGGGGCTCTGAGCAAACCGATCTAGTTGAAGATGACCCTGCTCATTGCAGGGGGGTTGGACTAGATGAGCTTTGAAGGTCCCTTCCAGCCCAAACTATTCTGTGATCCTATGGTTCTATGAAACCGTCCCTGACTTGATGCATCAGGTCCCAGCAGCGACTCTTGGATGGCAAAAACAAGAAGTCTGATCCAAATGCAGACGAAAGATGGCATTTGGGACCAGGAAATCATTTGCTCTGGATTCACCCAGCTTCGCATTTGTCCCCAGGGCCGCCCTGAACCCCTGCACTGGGATCTGCTTGGACCAGCCAGGGACCAGCCAGAAGCACTGGAGGTGGCATGACTTCAGCCACCACACTCACAGCCCTCCTTTCCAGTCCATCACAATGCAACTGAATGACCACATCACCATCAGAATCCTGGCTCAGGATCAAATTGCCTTATCGTTTGCCAACCAAAGCAACTGCATCCGTTTCAACGTGGGATCCTGGCTCAAGGTGAGCACTTGCTGTGGTCGCCCTGCCCAGTTAGATCCTGCGTACCAGCTTCTGGTAGAGCAGCAGCAGGGAAACCACACAGTGGAGATAAGTTTGGGGTTGCTGCACTAGCCACAAATTTTCATGTGGAAAAATCACCGTTCCATTCAAAAGCAAATTTCCTGCTGTGTGAATCTTAATGAAATTCCCTTTCAGGAAAGCATTTAGATAAGATTGAAATGCTGTCGCTGAAAGTTAAGAACAGCACATCTCACAAATTCATTTTGAACCACTAGTTCTTTTCAAAACATTTATATTAAATGTCAATACAAACACAAAGCTCCTGATTTTATCTAAACAGCATTTCACTTAACTTAAAACAAGCATCTGGGGAGAGTAGCACTAAAATCCTTTGGTATTTGTTGTTGCTCAGGTTTTCCACCTCCAACTCTTTCTTGGAGGTGGAAATGTAGTTCTGGCCAGGGCTCAGTCCTGTTCGGTGCTGGTGTGACTGTCCCAGCCTACTCGTGGGCATCCCTGTCCTCCCCTGGGTGCAAACACGACTGGTCAGCTCTGAAATGCAGGTGACATGGCACTGGGAGCTCATGCTTAGCTGGGGGATGTGCTCTCAGGGTGAAGGATTTGAGTTGTCTTCTCTGGTGCCAGCACAAACCAAATGTTGACAGCCCTCATAGCAACAGTCTGTATGTGGCCAAAGATGTATTGCTAACGGAAACAGACACCTGGGGGACCTATTCAGAAAGGCAGCAACAGCTCCAAGTCAGTATGTGGAACCATAAGACACTAGCACCCGCTCTTCCACCCCAAAATTGAGACTTCTTCTCAGGACCTATTACTACGTTAGGTAAGGAAGTTGTCTTCCTCACCCCACTGCTTTGGGGCAGCCCATTCCCAGCAAGGGAAGCTTGAGCCATGAGTTTAGCTCCTCAGTCCTTTCAGACACGCATTGGAAGAGGATTACCTCCAAAGGGGAGCCATAGGGTTAGCATGCTCCATGGGCCTGGAGGGAACAGGCAGCCTGGACACGCTGCATAGGTAAGCATGAAAGGTGGGGTTAAAAGGGATGTTCTCCTGCTCCACCTCCCTTCACGGGGGTTCAGGATTAATTCTCTTTGCTTTGCATGGGCTATCTTTGCAGTTGAAAGACCCAGAGACAAGTCACCTACTTAAGTGGCCAGAAAGCAAAGAGGAGCTCTTCCTTCAGTCTAAAAAACTTCAACTCAGGAACCTGCTGTCCAAAATACAGAGAGTGTTGAAGTACTTTTGGCAACCCCTCCCTCAGTGATATCACTCCTCATGTTTCATCATCTTCTATCTGCATGAAATACTGAAATGAAGATATTAAGACTCACAGCAAGCAGTTACATCAGCATTTCATATCAATGTTCCCTTCATCAAGGTGGTAAGAGTCACTTTGTGATGAAAATAAAGCTTCTTTGTTCAAGCTCACAATGCATATCTTCCTGTACATCGGGTCCCTGTAACAACAAGCCCGTCTCGTTTAAAAGCACTTGATGGATCATCATATGATCAGTGGGGTTACACACTAGATGTGCAGCACTGTGAAGGAGGAGACGGTTTCCTTCCTGCAGCTGATGAACTGGACTTTGGGAGCTTGTCATACCAACCATGACCAATGACCCTGCTTTGGCCCTCAGCCAGAGACACCCGTGCTGGTGGAGAGGTGTTGAGGAACAGCAGCTTGGGTACAGGGACAATCCAACAGAGAGGGAAGATAAGGCACCTCTTGAGTGTCAGCGCTCCAGATGGTGGTGGATGGTCAGTCCCGTGGCTTAGTGGCATGGTTGGCCATCGCTGAAAGGGGCCAACTGGTATTTTTTTGTTCTATTCAGATGCCCTTATTTCAAAGATCTGATTTGTTCCACAGCGTTGGCTTGGTTTTAGGGTTCAGTGAGGATAAAAATGCACAAGAGTAAGAGAAAGCAGCATACCCTGTTTCCCCAAAAATAAGACCTACCCTGGAAATAAGCCCTAGCACGATTTCTCAGGATTTTTGAGGGTGCTTGAAATACAAGCCCTACTCCAAAAACGAGCCCTAGTTACCGTTCATTTAAAAAGTCAATTTAAATAGTCTCCAGGCAGCTATACATGTAAAAAGGTAATCAGTTTTGGAGCAAAAATTAATGCAAGATCCTGTCTTATTTTCAGGGAAACAAGGTATGTAGACACATGGCTGGATCTACCTGCAGTCACCACCTGAGTTGCTTCAGCAGCACAAATGTTTTCCCCTTTTTCCTACCTGCATCGCTTTGCCAACATCGAACATACAGTTTGAGGAAGGGATTATTGTTTTTGCTTGGGAAACACCCAGCACAGCATAAGCTATACTGCTGGCATTGCTGTTGTACAAATAGAAACGGGAGTTCTGGACCAGCTGCCTTGGCATTCACTTCATTTTCGAGAGATACAATCCAAAGGGCCAGACCTCTTTAGGCAGCTCCAAGCATCTTGGAAGTAGTGGTCACACATTGCTGCCCCACACCAGTCCGATCGAAGCTGAATTCCACAAGAAATAACATTTTTCCTTAGGTCAGTTCATTCAAACGGCATTGTCAAAACCAGAGATGAAGGGAAGCTTCATGCTGATGTTACAGGGGACAAACCACAAACCTCTGCTTGATGTGCCTCTGCAATACTAAGGCCCAGAGGAACAGTATGTGCTAATGAGAAACTACAGGTAGATGAGTCTGTCAGTAACCAGGCAACAAGAACAGCTGTCAAATACAATATTTGTGATTTCTTCCACCAGCTCCCAAGTTTTCTCCTAGTAAAAGCCACCTAGTTAAAATATGTTCTTGTATTAGTTGTGGTTTCTTTCCCCTAATAAAATCGCCATCAAAGAGACTGTTTGTCAGTAAAGAAAATACAAATTTACTTTTATTATAACCACAAAGAGGCATTACTTCAACAATTAGCTGTACATCCAGCACTCAGGTATACATCTGTGCCAAATAAAGTCAATTCTCTTACTGCTAAAAAAGAACACTTCTTCTCGGCGACATACTGCCTGTGCTTACAGAATGTTTATTGTCTCTGTATTACATTTATCTTGACAGACAAGCCTCAGGATACAGAATAAAGCTTTACTCTTGGACCAAAATAGGAGGCAACATTTTTATTTAAAAAAATTAAAAACGGCAAGTTTCTAGTCAGATAATATAAAGCATCTTAAATTAATCTTTTGAAAGTATTTACACTATTTGTAAACGTAAATATCTGAAACTGTACATGTTTAAACAAATGTTCGTTTAGCAAACAGGCTGTATAAACTGATTGCTCTTCTCGTCTTTCAACCAGCTGTCTGAGAGCTGTCTGGGAGCTCTAAGAGAGAAAAAGATCCCAAGCACAAGAGTGACTATTGCAACGGTTCATCCTTCACGTCTTTTCTGTACAATGTCTGCATTAAGTCAGTCATAACTCTGTACAGCGACCATGCAGCCCTCCTGTAAAACTTTATAAAAAACAAATATACATATATTACAATGCACTGGGCATTATTTTACAGCCTGTATTTCTACGTAAGTAAAAAGAAAGGGTAAGTTGTCGTCTTTGTTAGTTCCTTTAGTTAATTCTTAGGGAGTCATGTAAGGTCCTATGAGTACCATTTACGTACCTCAGCACCACTGCTGCAACACTTCTTGTGGTAGTTTTAAATCCTACCATCTCAGTCTCCAACCACGTCATTTATAATGGGAAAGTTATGAGATCAGAACACCACCGATATGCATGGAAATTTCTACATTTCTCAAACTACAAAATAGGATTTATAAATAAGTTAAAAATCTGCTATATAAGTCACTACACTTTCCTTTTGCAGTGCTGCACAACAAAGACTTCCAGCACTGAGACACCCTGAAGCTGCTTGTAGTGTTTTGTTCCATGAATGGCCAAGTGTTCAGCGTTCAGCTTTCCAAAATAATGACCAATTAATGTGTCCTGAACACCGTGCATTGTTTACCAGTTACCAAGCACCTATCCCGTTTACAATGATGATCTGACAGGTTGGCACATTCAATTTCTGGCATCCCCCTGCACCCTTATGAACACTTACCACCAGAGTACAAGGGCTGTACAAGTCCCAGTCCTCACTTTAAACAGTTTGATCTTGGGTAAGGCCAAAAACCAACTCTAACCTAAAAGTAAGTACCTGAGAATCTCAATGCTAGGTTTTGCAGTAAAGCATCTGAAAATACGCAGTTCCCTCAGAAAGAAGAGAAATTATATTGCACAGCTTTCCACGGCAAATCTCAAAAAACTGAGATTTTTTTACATGAAGGAAGGTTAAAGCATGAAACATCAGGTCAGATCTTACAGCTCTCAGTCAGAACAGTGTAAGAAAACCAGCAAATCCAGTGTTTCAAAAAATGCTTCACAGGAGGGAAACAAAATTTTCCCAACTAAGAGTATCTGTGATGGAATACCAGGATTTTCAGGGGAGTTAAAGAAAAACTGGAGCATTGTCATACCAACATCAAATTGTCACACCAATGTGCTTATCTCCAAGCATTGCAAATACCTATTACTGCTCCCATTTGGTTCCCTGTGCTTTATTTCCAGCATGACTTTGACAGTGTGGTTTTTCTCTGCATACATCAGCTTACTAAAGGAAAGCAAGAAAGGTTTTTACGTTAAAAAAAAACAACCAACAACTCTGCAGACATCTGGAGAAGGCAGTAACTGAGCTTCCATAAGAGTGATCAGAAAAGGGTATTTTGTTAAGTTTTCTTTCCCCCCACTTCTCAAACTGATGAGTAGAAAGACCTTTAACAAATCAATAAATTTTCTTTTGTTTGCTTGCTTGTTTGTTTTTCCTAGAAGAGGGTTAAGCAGTCTGGAGAGTTTTGCTGCAGACTGGACTGCACAGTGGGATCCCTCGTTTACTTCAAACAAATGTCTTCACGTTCCCTTCACAGCCTGGCATTCAGCTGAAGCTTAATTTAAGCAGCCTCACCGTTGGGCTATTTGGACATCGATAAAAGTAAGCTGACCTGAAAGACAAAAGGAAAGCCTACATTAGACAGAGCAGCTAACTTTCAGAACTGATGTCTTATATTTAAACCTTTAAACAGGATCCCTAGGAAGCACAAAGTCTTAGATGAGTTAGGAGAAGACAGCTACAAAACAACTGGCCAACATTTCCAGTCAAACATCTATTCACAGGCTTTTTAAAACATGATTTTTGACCATGCAGACTAGTCATTTCAACAGCCATAACCTACTGCGTCCAAGTTTTTAAAATTACTTCATGCATTGTCAAGGACTTAAAAAAGATAAGCTCACTGGCAAAAAACGTTAACATTCATCTTAGATATACGAAAGACATTTGGGACCCTTTGCAATACTTATTTCCCACAGATTACAATATGGATCCCCATACACTTCAGTTTGTAGAAGTGATCCTACGGACTAACAGACAAACAACTAGAGGAAGCCATCTCCTCCAGGATAACCCCACCTCCTTCCACAGCAAAACTCCACTCTGTGCTCCAGGATGGTTATCACACATCCCTGTGGCCACATTCACTGCAGGAAATGTCCTCTAATCCGCAAACTAGATTATCTGTTAATATATTGGCATCCTGGGATAATAATGATTCTATCCACATTCCCTGGGCCACTAAAGTCAAAGCCAGATTTTTAAAAACCTGCTTGGTTTCTGTCACAGCATCCTAATACAGAGAATTCTTAACCCAAATCATCTCTCAGACTAAAGACCTTATTATGTAGGGTTACATTTCCATAAACATCTGCACATTTTACCAATGCAATTGCCTTCAAATGAACCCTTGTAATTCTTTTTCATGCTTCCTAAATGTAGAAGTCACTTCTTTTTGCATTTGTCAAAAGCAAGACTGCCTTCACACGCACAGGCTTTTAAAAAGCATATTCACTAGCTTTGATATCTCTCTGAAAAGACAATGCCCAGAAACGGCAAGGCTCTGCCATGATGTTGTACAACTCAATCCCCAGCAACATCAATCACCACCTTCAGTTTAAAAACTCCATTGGATATTCATTAAAAAACAAAAACCAGCAAACATGTTTCATCTGAGAGCTAAGGTTCAGATAAAGCCCTGAGTTTAATCATCCAGGATTAAGAGGGGTAATAAATAAACACAGATTCTGAACACTGAAAATACTAAAAATGAAAAATTAATGTTTAAAAGAGCCATTCACCCAAAAGAGCAACTGATAAAACAGGGAGCTTCAACATATACCTGTTCCATCGAAGGACAAGCAATGATCTGGAGATCTTCATCACTGAATTCTTCCTTTAACAAAGTATGGAGTTTCTGGAACATTTGCTGAATGTTATTCTTTTAAAGGAAAGAAGGAAAAAATCAATATTAAAAAAGACAACACCCATCTCAAACATGAACCAGAGTAGCTACTGATGTGACCAGGTAGGGAGAACCAGTTGAGCTTTAAGAGGTTTTCTTCTAAAACAAGCCCCAAAACAGCCACAAGGAATCCAGCCGTGAGTGAAAACTTCTGCTGAGATGTGCTAAGCTGAAACACTGAGTCCTACAGACTAAATCTGGAAGTTTAAAATTCAATCTTGGTTCTCTCTGGTGGGTTTACAGTGGGTCTCCTGTCAAAACCGTATCATCCTCTCTGCCTCCAGTGCTTCTGTTCACGTGTAACCGACCAAGCTGTACTGGTTTTGACTGAGACAGAGCTAATTTTCTTTTTAGTAGCTCATAAAGCGCCAAGTGAAAGATGCGCAGAACGAACAGAACCAGTCCCTTTCCCGTAACATGTGTGTGTTATGTAGGCTGAGTACAATGGAGAGCAGGACAGTTTTGGTTTTTTGGTTTCTTTTGGGGTTGTCTGGGTTTTTGTTAAGTTAAACATATCATTATAAAACATATTATTTGATTGCTTTTTAAATTATTTTTATTTCATGGGTCTTTCCAATAAGTTTGTGAGATCAGGGACACCACAGTGATTCTAACAGTCTGTTCATTGTTACATGTGCATGATATTTGTCACATGTTTACTGGCTGGACTGGTAGCCTAGAATAAGTCTACAGATATACAGATAAATGTATGTATGTCTGTATATACACACTTAAAAATA
Organism: Patagioenas fasciata; assembly: GCF_037038585.1. NCBI lineage: Eukaryota > Metazoa > Chordata > Aves > Columbiformes > Columbidae > Patagioenas > Patagioenas fasciata. Next base: position 32,616,219 of record NC_092520.1, read on the forward strand.
TATGTATACATACATTTATATAGATATATTATACCTATATCCATACACACACAGAAATACAAGGTGAATGGTCCCACAAAACGTGTTTAAAGTCATTAACTAAATGAAGGTTCAACACCTACAGGAAAACACGTAGAAGTACATCTAGTGATACTCACCCTGACCGGTTTAAACAAAATTAATTCTGTATCTTTATTGGACAAGTATAACGACATGCTTCGTAACGTTGATGGTAGCTTTGTTTTTATCGTCTTATAAGTAGAAGAGACCAGATCGTTGATCTTTGCTGAAAGTAAAAGAAAACAAGCTTACTAGGCTAAAATGGCATTCTGCTGCATGAAATCCACACTCCAGGATTATCCCCTTGACTTTACTGGGTCTGGTCACACCCACAGGGCTGCGTGAAAGGGAAAGAGGGAGTGACCAGGCTGTGCGGCATCCACCCATCATCACAACACGCCAGACAAGGCTTTTCTTTTGGG